>NC_133585.1:54960352-55287738 GCF_964106895.1 Numenius arquata
TCTCTGTCTCAGCCTTCTGGCAAAATACAGTTCCCATAATGTAAATCATAGGAAGCTTTAGGAGAAAGATAGGAGATAGAGAGAAAATATAGGACACAAGGGGAAATTAGCTTTATTATGAAGTAGTGGTGAAAGGAAAATGGTGTTTACATCATATGTTTGCGTATATTTTTGCAAATATTCCACATAACTAAGATATATTTCTAACTGCTCTGTTTAATGAATACTTTCAGAAAATGAGATCTTGTTCTCCACAAATTCTTATTCTGGACTGCTGTGACCTTTGTTTTTCCTCTTACAACTGTCATCTCACTTCTTTGCTGTTTGAGACCGGATGGCTCAGCTTCACTTTCCCTTCGGATATACAAAAACTTTCAAAGGATATAGACAAAACGATTAAGGATTTATAGAGCTGTATTCTGCCTAAACAAGCCCTAGGCCCATAAACTAGCGAGCTAATTATATTCTGTCCCGTAGACAGTACATCAACTCTACTGGCTTCTGTCTTTGGTTTCCCTGAAGGAGAAAAAAACGGCAGGACAAGCACTTATTGTGGCAGTTTGGACTCTTTGAAAACAAACAACCTTCCTGAGTACATTTGCAGCGACGGCCGCAGCAGCTTTTAATTCCAAAATATCAAGGGACGAGTTTTGGCCAAGATTTTCAAACTAATTGAGTCAAGCTAGAGGCAGCAGGAGAACAGGGACTCTGGCTTCACTTAGGTGGGTGTGTTTAAGATTTCTCGGCAAGTGGTACAGAATGACAATAACTACAGAATTGGGCACCAAAGAAGCTTTAAAAAGCTTGATAGCGTTCTTATATTCTCAGGTGCATCAGCTATCAAAAATGTTTCAGGTTGCCAGCAGAATGTCTTGCATGCTTGCATGCATTAATTATAACAGAAGTGGTAGCAAACACAGTCCATTTTCTGTTTCATTTTTTTTTCAGAGAAATTCCTTAAAGATTGAAGGTGCCTCTGCTCATTTCCCAAGAAGCAGGGAACAAATGGTCCATGATGTGTTTAGTCTCTAAAACCAATCAATTCAGTATGAAAAGGTTTTACCTTGGGATGTGTTTAAATATTCTGAAGATGCTGGGTGCCTCACAAACTCACCAGAACCGGTGAAAACCTTTTTATGAAAATTCCTTCCTACAGGAGAAGGATTTTCAGCAGCAACGAGCTAGTCTGTGAATTAGTGTCAGATACCAACTTTGGGAAAAGACTTCTGAAATTAAAAAGAAACAAAACAAAAAGAGTGAAAACAAGTTGGTAGTTTTCTAGATTAATCTTTTGATATCTTTTCTGTTTTGAAATGACTTTTCAGTTCAGATTTTTTTCTTTGAATTACCTTAGAGGGTAAGAATTCTATGGATATATTCTCTAAAATCCAGAAAATTTTCAATTTCTGAGAACTGCTGTTGAAATTAAAAAAGAACTCTGAGTTTTCTATTCTGCTCTAGCAGAATCTTCTTAGATTTATCCTACTGATTCCTTATATTATACTCTATTTTTTTTTTTTATTTCACAGTCATTTTAATTTCAGCATGAAGTAATCCTTCACTTTCTGTTCCAACCCAAATCTGTCAAATTCAGGAAGAAGAAGATACAGCCCTTCACTTTCCTTTCTTGTTGGCAGTCAAAAAGTAGAGTTACAATCTCGTACTTTGGAATAGATAATCTATTTAGAGCAACGCTCTGCAATTTTTTGAGGTAATTACTATGAGAGATCTGTGGTAAAAGTGAAACAAACACTCTGGAATTCCTTTATAAACAGATATTTTCTAAACTAAATATTAACTAAGACTATCAGCAGTGTGGAGGACAGTTCTGTTAGAGAAACCTTTCCAGATTCTTTGTTTTGCCAGTAGAATTCAAACTGGTACTGTGAAATATATAAGTTTTGAAACAATGTTTAAATCTATTTCTTTCACAGTTCACCAGAAGTTAATTGAAACTCGTACTGATGTAAAATGAAGCAAAGCAAACTTTAATATTATATCATCATATTTACTGTCTTTCCAGCCTCTGGAGTTTTGAACGATATTTGGAGAAATAAGAAAGTAATGATGAAATGTTTTTGAAAGGTGCAGTTAGATCAGTGCCCCAGTACCTGCTGGGTTTCTGTAACAGTCAACCCAACAGCCAAGCTGCTTTAAAATGAGTACTGGAAAATGAGGAACTTGCACAGCTTCTTTGATATCATATACTAGTTACGGAAGTGAATAAAAACGTCCCTGTGGTATCTCTAATTTCTTCAGAGGCTGGAAGAAGTCCAACAAAAGCCAATCACAAAACCCACAACTTCTTTCCACTTGGAAGTGTCTCTTCATCACTCCATTGGAGTGGTAATTTTACCTCAGGGACGGCAGATCTTTTTGGCATCTTGAGCAATTTGCATACACACACATATGTGTGTGTATATATATATTTATATATATATATTTTTATATATGTATAAAACAACCAGCTAAGGAATTTTTACTCTATGACTGAATGTTTTTAACCCTGACTTTTAAAGCACTTATTGCAACTGAGAACTCATGAATTATCTCCACATCTGTCTTTGTTACCCTAGAAAACATACAGTCTTTAAGGGCTTTAAGGTTGCTGAGTCCAGTCATTCAAATTTCTGCAGTCCCAAATCTGATCTCTTTGCCTGTCGGACATGGCTGCAATTCTTTGAAGATATTTTGTATCTTTTGTAGCTGAAAATTTGACTTTATTACATAAACACAGTTTAAAACAAGACACTTGTTGGGAGGGACGCAAAAGAGCTGAAAGCAAAATTTCAACTGTAGAAAGCACATACCAGAGCACGGGTGCAGGTGAATATGAGGAAAATAGATGTCAACGGGGGAAAGTAGACTTTGAAATTCATAGTGTCCTTTTAATTTGAAAAAGAACTTATTTTCCTATCCTAAGTCTTGTTTTATTTTTATATACAACGTAACCTTTACTGCTTCAGGAAAACTCCCTGGGATGAAAGGACCTTTCACTGGTATGAAATCAGCGTAGTGACCTCCCTGTCTGCTTTCATTTATGCTCCAGAAAACAGGCATTTATAAAAAGCATCCAGTTCTCAAGCATCCATCAAAGCATAATTTGTAAGGAGAAGTAATAGTTCAACTGATCTGGATGAGGGATATAGCATCTGAGAACTTTGTTTTTTCACCTATCCTTACAAATCCTGTGTCTGTTTTCTCTCCAGACCTCAAAGGTAGTGCCAGCAGGACACAAGACTGTCTTCAGAATGATGAATTTCCAGGAAATGAAACCATTTCTGTCACTGAAATGATAATGGGCACTCTGGTCCATCAAATCAGAACAGTTCAACTTTTACGCTTTTGAGGTCGAAGGAAATTGTCATGAAATAAAATCCTCACTGGGGAAAAAGGAAGATTAGTTTGCCCCATGTCCCTCAGCTTTGAAAATAATTCCAGTTCCTCCTAAGACTCTTCCCACCCACCACAAAAGTGTTCTGTCTGATTCCAAAGTCATCACCCTACAGCTCCTGGTGCCAGGGAAATTTTGCCTACACCTTCCTGCTCTGTCCTTTTTCTGTTCCCTCCTTTCTGGCACACATTTATGTTTTTCCCTTCTAATTTGCAGGAGGTAAAATATTCTCATTTGGCATATTTTTTCCTGTGGGAGTGTCCAATTCCATTCCAGTGACAAAGGAAAATGCATTTTCTGGTTATTAATTCATCAATGAATGCTCCCTGCTGGTTGGTGTAGCGCTGCTAAGGGAAATAAAAATATATGTTTATATACAAAGTCATTTAGGATCAGCGTTTGAAATCATTGCTTTGATTATTTTGCTCAGGAAACAAACACTGGGTAAAAACCTGCTGCTATGCTCATGATTTCCCCAGTGCTACCAGAGTCACAGATAACTTCCAGTCCGTGTAGCCCAGTCATGGAGAGTTCAATTATTTCCTTTGTGATTAAAAACTTTTTCAGAGATGATTCTAAAACTACACTGTAGTATTAGCCTAACAGCTTAATTTCACAAGCAATACAGAGATTTGGAACAGAATTATGGAAAGACTTAAAAGAGTAATATTTTTTTAAAAAATTGAAAGAAACAAGAATTAAATGTTTGAGTTGTGGGGTAGAAAGGACTACATAAATATGCATAAACACACACTCTTTTCTGCATTAATTATTATATATATTTGTGTGTGTAAGTAGTTTTCAAACTTTGGATGTCACAATATGGAAGAAAACTTGTTTCTGTCCAATTGTACCCAACATGATTCAGAATAATGCTTTAGAGGAAAAAAAAAATTGCCTTTTGCCTGGAATCCAAGCAGTCTGACAGAACACAATGTCTTTCAAGTTGTTTCCTAATGCTCCTCCAGGAAAAAAATAAAAAGCTGCCCACAGATTGAATAATAACAGGGTTGTGGCTTTTTTCAGGGGACAAAGAACTAGACTGACCTCCCATCGGAACATCTCAGCGGCTTTTCTTAACATTAGGCTGGTAAGCGTCATATCCAAGGACTGATGCTACTCTCTCTAGCTCAGGAGTGATGAATAATTTGTTCAATAAATGTATTCCCCCTTCACCATCTGGAAATTGTCTGAAATACAATGACCTTAAATTTATTCCCTAATAAAAATTCATTGATTTCTCCAGCAACTCATTCGTGCACTGTAGATCAATTGTGTAAACTTATTAGGATTACCGTTTGCAAGTCTGACTTCACCGGTTAATTAAGCAAATCACTTGATGTTTCTGTTCTCGTCTAAAATAGGGCTCTGTAGAGAGAGGGTCAAGCTCTGCACCTTTTCTGCCTGGTGGTTGTAAGACATTATGTTCCAAAACTGTTACTAAATTTGTAGAACCAGGTTCATTCAAGACTTTAACTTAGAGGAATGCTTCAAAGGATCTGGCTTTCATGGCCTAGTTCCTCTCTTGAATTGGTCCTGGAGGAAAAAGAGAAAAAAAGAAGCTGAAAGAGTCCAAATCTACAATTTTTCATTAGAAGCGAATGCTGCTGCCAGTGACCTGCCTCTTAACCCTCATCCTTGTGTCATTATTAGATGTGAATGTTCTTTCAATGTTCTTGTGAGGACTTTTGCTTGTGTTTAAGTGAGGCAGTTATTGACGTTTAATATGGAGTTACAGCCAACCACAGGTCTCCCTGGGAAGTTACTGAACTTCTGGAGAAAATGGTAAAGTGTACTGTTAACATTAACTCCCTTAGGGTTTTGGCTGTGCAGATGACGTTGTTGGGCAAAAATGAACAAGTTTATTTAATTTCCTTAAATTTCATGGAGAACGATCTTCCTTTTTACCCTTTTTAATCGGTAAATTTTCTTTTCTCCTTCATCACCAACGATGCAATTAATAATTCTCTTGTGTCTAACGTAACTGTGTATAAATACTACTTTTTAAAATTAAGTTGCTTTGCTTCTCCTTTTTATTTATCCTGTTTTCCCCATGTCGTTTGCAGTAAAATGAGAGAAACAGACAGGTGCTCATTAATGCAAAATTAGTCTCTAGTGCAGAGAAGATTTCACAAAATATTAGAATGTTGAGATATTGATATTCATGGTGGCCAAGACCTTCACTTCACAGTTTGTTGCTTTTTTAACTGTCTTGTAAGATTTTGACAGAAAGCAACCTGTAAAACAACGTCCTTCTAAAACTACAGTGTATTGATTTATCCACCAATAAAACAAAGTAACATATAGAGGTAAATATACTGTTTCACTTACAAGCACCAATAAACTGACTTTTTTTTCATAAAATAGAGAAGGGAAACAAACTCTCAAGGTGATTAATGTTAGTGTAGCTGATATAAATTATCACAAGGCTGATGCAAGCTCAATGAAAATAGTGTAAATCACATTTATTGTCCTTGAGTTAAATCTAAACATCCCATTGCTGTTTGTCTCCTTCATCTTATTCATCTTCCTTAAGGTGTCTATGTATCTCTTTAAAATTTCAGCTGGATTTGTATCAGTTCCCTGCTTTATTGAAATAATGGCAATGAGACTGAATATATCTTGCAAATCATTAAAAACATTTATGTGGGGGAAAAATCAGTTTAAAAACACAAATTGTTTGCCTTGGGTTTATGCTAAGAGCAAATTCTCAAAGATTTTTAAGAGTTACTTTGGAGATCACCATTTAAACAGTAAACCTTTAGAAACTGTAGCTTGCATGCTATTTTAAGTTCCAAATAGCTCAACAATGCTTTGTGGAAATAACTATATGTATTAGACCAGAATAATCTGAGTTTTTAAATAATCATCATTATTTATGCAACTGTTGTAGGAGATAAAGTAAAAATATTTAAATTAAGATTATGTTTAGGCACAAATATGGGTGATTTTATTTTAATAAATTGCATTATTAATGTTTTTAGAGATACAGTTTTTAGTAATTAGTGGACATTCGCCTTTTTTTTTTAATGGAATGTGTGTATTTTTTGTTGCTCTTCTGATGGGCTGGGTATGGTAAGCTCTACTTTCTCCCCTGTAGAATTTTGTGAATGTCTGTTTTTGTAACATGGTCTGATTCTGTATAGTTTACTCATGAGATATTTTTATACCAGTAAACTTGTAGGTAGGTACGATATAGGTATAGATGATATAGGTACGTCCAATAAGTGATCCTTGACTCCATGGAGGCCAAGTTGTCACACAGTAAAAAAACAGAACAAATGTTCCCACTCAGGAGAAGAACTAAGAGTGAATTCCAGCTGGTTTTGCAAGAAACTGTATCAATGTTAGTTTTCTTTATCATTTTTGTGTGTTTTGAATGGAAAGTGATATGAACAGAACTTTATGCCAGATGTCAAATGAAGGGAGAAGAGCATCAGACTCTTCTGGAACTAGAAGATGCATCTGCGGTGCTTCTCCTGGCAGGAATGATCAGCGGTGTTCAGTGTTTGCTTCCCATGCAAGCTTGAGCTACAGCAAATACTGGGAAAAGAAATTAAAACTGGTGGTAAGTAAATGCTGACAATTGTATATAAGCTCCTAAAATAAACCCTTATGTTTTGTAGACATATTGCAGCTTATGACATCAAGAATATGTGAAATAGAGGAGAAAAGGGTATTTTTAATAGGTTTTCCCTGCAAAGTGCTGTTTTCAGTGGTATGAATAGCTCGGATAGTTAGCATTCCAGCTGTACAACTTGCCAGTCCTATCAGTAATAATAACCACTGCCTCAAAGTCTCTCTAATTAGAGTAGAGCTCTACTGACAATGCAAAGACCAATAATTTCTGATTTGCCTTGCTATTATTGAGTTTTGTCACCTCAATTTGTAAACGATAGATTTATTCTCCACAAAAAAACCTTTGTTATGAAAAGCTAAATGATTTTGTGGAGATGATGGCATTTTTTGCCTTAAAACACTGCATGCCTACTTGACTTTACCTGCAGGGAACACTTTATGTTGAGAAAGGGAAAGAAAAAATGTGTCTTGCATTAACTAATCTAAGTTGTGACAAATCAAACACTGGACCAATATTATTTTGTTCTGAGATTAGGGGACCAAGGGAGAACATTATTGTTTGAGTCAGAAACAAAAATCAGTCATTTTAGCAGGATTCATTTTTTGCCAGGAGCATTCTCCTGAAAGAGAAGGGAGCTAGACTAATAGCAGTGCTAAATATTTGTGTTTCTTTCCTTGGGTTTCCTTCTGGACACCGCGATTCTTTATCAAGCATTTTTATTGCCCACACAACACCTACACAACTCTGTAGGAACATCTGAATTGAGAGTGGCTTTATGGGCCACCCATTTTGTAGATCACAACCCAGAAAGCCCCCAGCATCTCCAGCAGCGTGGCCAGCAGGGTAAGGAGGGGGGGGATTCTGCCCCTCTGCTCCGCTCCGGCGAGACCCCCCTGCAGTGCTGCCTCCACCTCTGGGGCCACCAACATCAGAAGGACATGGACCTGTTGGAGTGGGGCCAGAGGAGGCCACAGAGATGCTGGGAGGGCTGCAGGCCCTTTGCTGTGAGGACAGGCTGAGAGAGTTGGGGGGCTTCAGCCTGGAGAAGAGAAGGCTCCGGGGAGACCTCAGAGGCCCTTCCAGTCCCTAAAGGGGCTCCAGGAAAGCTGGGGAGGGACTCTGGATCAGGGAGGGGAGTCATAGGCTGAGGGGAAAGGGTTTGACACTGAAAGAGGGGAGATTGAGATGAGATCTGGGGAAGAACTTCTTTGCTGTGAGGGTGGTGAGAGCCTGGCCCAGGTTGCCCAGAGAAGCTGTGGCTGCCGCATCCCTGGAGGGGTTCAAGGCCAGGCTGTAGGGGGCTTGGAGCAACCTGGTCTGGTGGGAGGTGTCCCTGCCCAGGGCAGGGGGTGGCACTGGATGGTCTTTAAGGTGCCTTCCAACCCAAACCATTCTATGATCTGAATTTCTGACCATGTTTCTCAGCCCTGAATCACAGATATAAGAGCTGAAGAGTCTAGGAAGAAAGGATGCCCATATAAATCTGATTTGATTACTCAGTGGTTAATGTAGCAGGGTGCAAGAGATTCCAGTTTGTTTCTTCCCTCTGTCTGGGGATTATTTAAATGCAATTTACCTTTCCTCTGGTCTCAGAGCTGCTGTTCTGTTTTTTTGGATTCATGGAAGTTTAAGTCTCTTGGTCATTGCTGCTGAACGTGTTCTCCTTCACATAACAAAACCAAGACAAACCCTCCTGGTCCCAACAAATGCTTTTCCCACATCAAACTAAATCTGTTTTAAAAACTTGGTGATCTTGAACTTGCAGCTCTGAGCATCGCGAAGTCTGGACAGAGTGACTGGTACAGCAGCTATATATTTGCATTAACGTAATACTCATAAATGCCCAGAAGCAAGGTTAACTAGCCTAACTGAAATGCTATGTAATTGCTACAACAGGGCTGCTAATTAGCCTATGGGGAGCCTGGTTCTAAAATGCTTGCTGCTTATGAGACCAGAACTAGCTTGGGTATTGTTGCAAGGCAATGTTTTATTCCCTGAAACACAACCTGAGCTTCAATCTTCAAAATAAAATAAAGAAAAGTTAAAAATTATTAAGCAGCCCCTTATTTTGTATGGAATCCAAATATCCAGTAGAAATAGGATTTTCACTAACACTTGGTATGCTTTTTAATCTTACAGGAATTTCACAGTTATGAGTTTATATTTTATTGCAAGGCTATTTATTATTATTTTACTCCTTTTTGAAAGATGTTGTTTCCTTTCAAGACTAAATAAAGTAACTCTTTTTTTCTAAAGCATCTATTTTACCACCTTCGGACCTTGAAGACTACCACGAGTCTTTGTTTGACAAAGTTGCTATGAACCATTGTGACCATTATTGAAGTCACTGTTTGAAGTGTCAAGTGTCACATAGTAAGGAAGACTTTGGCTAAACAATTTCTGTCTAATTTTTAACTAAAATAATTATTATTAGCTTAATGTATTGAAAGCAAAAAAAAAATTATTTCTTAGTTCTAATCTCTAACTCATTTAAAATTAACAAAAACATTATCTCAATTTACTGGCTTAAATTTCAATGTTTTTCGCTTCCCACACAGAGAAATATTTTGGACATCTTTATTTTTGTGTATGTAACACAGATTTTCCTACTTGTCTTTTTGTCAGCCTTGCTTCTTAGACTAGCACTCTTGATAAAGATTTAGGTCTTAAGCAAAAAAGAAATATTCTGGTTAAAAGAAAGTGTTCAGAGCACTTCGATATGTGCAATAAAAAATAATACAAAATTATGAATCCTTATCCCTTTTAATTTGGAGTCAGTGGTGGATTTTTTTTCTCTTTTTTTTTTTTTTCTTGAGAAGGCAAATACATCCATTTTTAACTGAATGCATGTAAACTCTTTGTTCAGTGTGCAGGCCCCATGGCCATGTCTCATTACATGTACTTCACTTTTGGATTAAAATGAGTCTTCTCCCTTGGATAGTGCAGCAATCTGCATGATAGAGTATGTAGCTGAATTGACCTTTGAATACTTCCAAAGGGCTATGGGTCTGCCTGTAGCTTAAGGATATTTTGAAAATTTTACAGGAGATGGTAAAGAAGAAAGATTCTAATTCATCAGTTGGACAACTTATTACTTTGATGCTAGATATGGTTCTTTAAACAATCATTTACCCTGACAAGTGAATAAAAAAATGAGCTTATCAGAAGCTTAGAGAGCCATTGTTTCTACTGCTTATAATGTCAGCAGTAGCTCATCATTTTCTTTTTAATACAGTAAATGCTTTTTTTGCAAGGTCAAATTATATCATTCTAATTTAGTTCTACAATTTCTTTTCCTCTTCTTCCTTGAAAGAATTTTTTAAGAAAAAAAAGTTTTCTTTCTTTTTTTTTTTTTTTTTTGTTTTGTTTTGTTTTTTGTTTTTGTTTTTTTTTTTTTTTTGTTTCTACCGGAAGCTTGGTTGAGGTAATACTGCAACATTATTTTAAGACAGATTTTTATCACTAACTGATTTTGAAATTTTTCTATATAAATTACAAATTGGTTTAGAGGGCTTTGGGCAGTAATAAACCAAAGTTTGGAAGCTATAAAGTGAGACGGAATGTATGAAGTGAGACAGAAGCTATTAACTTGGGAAACTATGCAAATGAAGTTATATAACGCTAGTATGGAAATAACTAGGATTTGCAAATGAAAAAAAGAGGAATGGATTTTCAAAGAAGCAGCTGACATTGACTGTATTTTTGGAGGCAAGAGTACTAATAACTTGGGAATCTGGTCATTTGTTTGGATATAGTTTGTTTTTAATGACTGTTACTCTAAATGTTCAAACTTGATCCGTTTGAGCCTGGCTTTTGGTATTAATCACACTTCAACCTTTGAGATGCATGTTGTGAGCTGGAACAAGGATACCAGAGGAAATAACTGTGTAAAATCTGGTCTGTGGTCTGAGGACATTGATCCTATCTACCTGAAAGGAGGTTGTAGACAGGTGGGGGTCGGTCTCTTCTCCCAGGTAACAAGTGATGGATCAAGAGGAAACGACCAGGGGAGGTTGCACCTGGGGATGTTTGGACAAGAGGTTGCACATGAGGAGGTATAGGATGGATACTAGGAAAAATTTCTTCTTGGAAAGGATTGTCAAACCTTGGAAGAGGCTGCCCATGGAAGTGGTGGAGTCACGATCCCTGGAGGCATTTAAAAGATGTGTAGATGTGGTTCTGAGGGACATGGGTTAGTGGTGGGTTTGTCAGTGTTGGGTTGATGGTTGGACTCGATGATCTGAAAGGTCCCTTCCAACCTAGACAATTCTATGACTCTATGACATGACATCCAGAACAAAAGGGAGTCCACCAGTACTGGCTAGTGTGCCTGCTGGAGCCTTGTTCAGGGAAGTGAGAACATGGAGTGGGAGATTAGAGGAGAAGGGAATATTCATTGTGTCTTGCCGATCACCATGAAATTTTGGGGCCCATTGAGGCATAGGTCCTTGATAGTTAAACTCATATTCCCATTCCTCTCCTCTCTCTTAGCTCCCAGAGTTGTTATACCTGATTGTCTTATTTCTCTGTGTTATGCAGAAGAGTGAGACAGAAAGGACTTATATTAATGCATGGATGTGTAATTAATAATGCATTTGTGAAAAAAAAAAAAAAAAGCATGTATGTTGCTTTTGTTCACATAATGTACAAGAGAGCAAATTCAGACTGGACTGCTCACTTACGTGGTTTTTGCAGAGCACAGTTATGGGATCATTGTTACCAATTCCAAAACTTTTATAGATCAGCACTCATGTTATCCAGGGAAACCTTGTATCTTCTAAATAAGTTAAGTGTTATCTCTAATAAGGTTTTGAAGATTTTATGAATAATAAGCCTGGAGGCCACACGAAGAAAAACAAATTTTCCAGAATAATATAGCAGCTCTGTGCAGGTGTTTACTGAGGGAAGGTGGGGTGAGAGGGGATTGTGTGGGAGGCATCCGTCAGGGAAAACAAAGACTTCCCGTGAGAGCAAGATCAACTTAACTGCAACACAATATCTTTGTGTAGAGAAAACTACTAGATGAATACTAAATTCAGAATACCACTAGATTAATATCAAATTAATTCAAAATCTATAATTTATACAATCTAAACTAGTGTTTGCCTGGTGAACATAGATTTAGTTCAAACATCTACCTGTGAGTCAGTAATCTTATACTGTTTTATATTATACAGTTATATATTATATATATTATACTGTAATATTATACAGTTTTAAATGTAAAAGGGTTTTGGTGGGGTTTTTTTTGCTTTGATTTAAAGCCTAAATGAATACATGAAATACACCTTGAGCAACGAGGTCCCCAGCAGTCTCCAAGGCGCTGCCTATGATCCCCAGAAAATTTATCTGTACAGCCAATACTTGTCAACGTAGACTCAATACTCCTAAATGCCTTTATGGAATCTATCTGTAGAGTATTTGGATTGTTCTAAACGTTGAAGACGCCTCACAAAAGTAATAGTACTTCACTATTTCTCATAAATGGGAAGCTTTTTAAAGATTTACGTCATCAATGCATCATTAGGAGTCATCCTTTGTCTATAGCCTGGTAGCTAAACAGTTGGATGTAAAGTAAAAGTGGCCATAAGTCAGACAGAATATAAGGTATAGGTAAAGAGGGAGCTTGTAAATAAATTAATAGCCAACCTGAGACACATCTCCCAGACTTTTATTAGAGCAGAAGCAAGGATGGGAATGGTGAACACAGGCTTTGGGTGGAAAATAAATCTGGTTATTGGGTATGGGCTCCTCTTTTTATTTGTAATCTTGTCAGCCACGGAGAGGGTGTTTTGATCTATTGATTTTCTAAGAAAAAATAATCCCTGTTTTGTCACGTGTAGTGGGTTTTTCAATGTGTGTGGTGAACGTTCTGGATGAGGGCATTTTCTAGCCACCACTTCTCACCCAGGAAGAAATGTATTTTCTGGACTGAACCCATCTGAAAAGCTGGTATGTGAATACTTTGCCTGTCAATTATTCTTGAAAAGCCTGGACAGGAATATTTGCAACGCTGTTCCAATGACTGCCAAGAAAAATTGGTGCTAAGGCCTGGCTTGCTTAACTCCTGGCATAGAGTGGTGACAACAAAGTTTGTCTACCTGGGCCACATCCAGAAAGCCTCCGAATGTGCTCTGGCATTAAAAGAATTTCAATAATCAACTAATATGTCCTACACACCCGTTACAGTCTTATTCCAGTGCAGTAGGCAAGGATTTTTCCATGCTTTGTGAGTAGTACAGCAAAAGCAAGCAGTGAACTAGAACTTTTGCCTTCTGTAGCATCATAATCGCTGTGAGTTAACGCTCCTCATTAGTTTCCCAAGTGCCAGCTGTATTGTCATTCTGTTTATTTAATATCCTGGTTAGTTACAATAGCACTGAGGTGTTAAGCTAACAGAAAAATGAAAAAACAATGGGTTGAATAAATCTTTAAAGCTCTCAAGGCAAGTATATTTTCTGAAATTAGAACAGTAAGTTTTATATTTAGTGGCACTTAGTTGCTTAAAGCAAAAATCTGTGCTCCAATTTTTAGTATTGTTGAGAATTTATCTTAAGGACTGGAAGCACATCTAGAGGTTTGAAGCGAATGAGTAACAAAGGATTCATCGCATAGGTGAAGGAACTTTGCATTATTTTACTAACGTGTTCAAGCAATTTTTTTTTCCAAAGGATTTCACTGTTTATGATGGGAAATTCTGTGCAAAGCAGGGAAAAAAAAAATAACGATTTTAAACCATTATATTAGAAAGGTTCTACAGTGGGAGAGAGATCTAAGAACTCGGGCTAAACAGGTAATATTAAAGGACTGCATTAATCTAAAATAAAATTAAAAAAAAAAAGAAAAAAGGAGGACTATGTTGGGAAGCGATGTTTGAGGAACAGCTCTCTTGAACTTTGACTACAATTCCATCTATCTTTTGGTCCTCATTTGTCTCTTCTTTTATCCTCTGTACTTGTCTCTCTCTACATTTCTCCCTCCATCACTAATGTTACATCAGATCACTAGTCAGTCAAAATTATATATTTTTTTAGATTTTAGAGTGTTTTTAAAACTGAATGTTTGCAGGTAACAGTAGCACATGTCAAAGCAGTAGAATGAAGCCAAGCATTAAATTAGTGTTAGAAAGAGAAGTGTCTGATATTCAAGGAAAGCTAATTACTATATAGGAAATATTTTCTCTGAAGCTTGTATCAAAATTACAGGAAAACAAATAATGTAAATATGAAAAATCTTTTTAATATTTTGCTGCACTATGTTCAAAACCTTTGTTTTAAGAGATTTCTTTCCTTTTCCTCAGACATGAAACTTCTATGTCATCTGACTTAGGCACTCATATTCATATATACAGAATTTGATGTTATACTGGAGAAGTAACCTTAGACTCTAAAATTCCTTTTTATTTTCATACAGTAATTCTGCTGTGAATGTCAGTGGTGAACATATTTTGATTCTATATATTTTTTCCTTAAATCTCAATAAATCAACTTTATATTGGGAATTTTAACATGACTTTTCCAGTTTATATGTATTGTTTTCATATACAAGCTGTAATACCACACCAAAGTGCTAAATGCTTATTACTAAATTTTGATAAGTACCCCTAAACTATAAAAAAAAAAGGTCAGGCACTTGTAAACTGTATGAAAAACATAAAACTTACTACTTTTTTATTTAATCTGATTGGAAAAACTATCATCCATAATACCAGCTGAGAGGGTTTGAAAATTACTTGGCCTTTAGATATAACCATCCCCTGCTAAAACTCTCCCTTTATATAAAAATAGGAGAATGCATTTCTAGGCCATTAATTCTGAAGGTAATTGCAAGTAAACAATAAAAATACTGATTAACAGGCATCTTATTTTTAAACTCAGATAAAAGCTTCAGGATAAAATCAATATCACTGTTGTTATACTTTGCTTTGTTAGAAAATTATATATATGCTTCTTTGCTCTGTTGTGTGACTTCTTCTCCTTCAGCTTCCTAGTGAAATGAATGGTATTTTTCTGCTATTTCATAAAATAATTTCTGCAGTAGAAAATTGCTGTTCAAATTCACTCTTCCTCTTACATAGCATTATTTGACAAAGAGGTAGTACGTAATGGGTCATTATGTACTTTAAAGGACAATCTGCAATTTGCAATAAAAATTATCTCATGAGAAGGAAAAGAGAAAATAAGACTGATGTGAAGAATATTCACATGAGTTTTGTGCTCTGTTTTAGCTTTGGAAATTGGAAAAAGGGGTTAGTGTGTGGTCAAGTTTCCTGAAAATTCTATTTCCAGTCTACGACTTTCCAAGGCTATGCATGACATTTAATGTAATTGTTCGGAAAATCTTGTAAGAGAGAAAGTATTTTAAAATTGCGCACAACTTATTTCTCCTTAAAGGATTCCAGAGGCATTAAAATTGCACAATTGACGGGAAAAATTAGAGAGGTAGATGCCTGAGAGAACTTTTTTAGTTGGACTTTTTAGTTTTTGATTGAATTTGTAATACTGTCTTCAGAGAACTGTTGGTATTCGCATATTTTGTTCGACACACAGCATCCCAGGTGTTCCTTTACTATTATAGCACAAACGTACTGTGTCTGATAGAACATGGGTGCTGCACAGCTGTTTAGTGTGTGGCCATTTCTTGAAACATTAGACTTTATGCTCATCCACCTAAGGCAACAAATTCTTTATTGGTTTTGGTATCTGTATGTGTACTTCTTGTATTTACTTTGTTTTATCTGAGATTTGTGGATGTTTGGCAGCCTGATCTGAATAAAATTTAAATGCACAGCAACTGGGCAGATCAGGAATAGTAATTATGATGTTTGCTGAAGAAAAGTTTTTCTGAGCCTGCCTGTATCACATTCAGTGTTCAGACTGCTACATATACAGAAGTTTCAAAAATTACTGTAGCACGTGAGTAGTTACTGACAAACCCAGAGAAATCTGTAAGATCCTTGAGAGCAGGGCATCTTTCAATCCATCCTCTGCCCAGCCTGGATTTGTGCCTGGGATTGCCCTGACCCAGGTGCAGGAACCTGCACTTGGCCTGGTTGAACTTCATGAGGTTGGCACGGTCCCACCTCCTGAGCCTGTCCAAGTCCCTCTGGATGGCATCTCTTCCCTCCAGCATGTTGACTGCACCACGCTGTAGCGTATGAAGGCACGGACCCTGGTCGGCGGTGCAACCAGAATCGTTTATTACAACAAACATGCAGCTTATATAGTACCAAATATCTCCTTTCCCAGACAACATGCCCCTGCAACCCCCAACTGCCAGAGGGGCGGAATTCCCCTCCATCAGTAGGGTCGTTAGGCGCAGTTTGTGGGTTGTCCCCTGCCAGTGTTCCTGCTGCTTCTGTTCCTTCCTCTGGCCTTGCTTCTTCCACAATCCTGTTCACCCACACCACGCAGCTTGGTGTCATAGGCAAACTTGCTGAGGGTGCCCTCGATCCCACTGTTCACGTCACCAACAAAGATGTTAAACAGCACTGGTCCCAGTACCGACCCCTGAGGAACACCACTCGTTACTGGTTTCCACTTGGACATCGAGCTGTTGACCGCAACCCTTTGAGTGCGGCCATCCATCCAGTTCCTGATCCACCAAGTGGTCCATCCACCAAATAAGTGTTGTTCCCATTTAGAGACCGGGATGTCAAGCGGGATGTGTTGGCTGGGTCGCATCTGTCCCAGGTAAGCTAAATGACATGTGGTGTTCTGGTTCTGTCATGTCAATTCCAGAGAATCTTGAGGCTAATTTCACATTAAACTTCACAGACTTTTCTAAGAGCTGCCATTTGCTTGCAGACTAAGGAAGTTACCTCTTCTTAGTTTATAATTGGATCACTTTCTTAATTCTCACATTTCTTAGCTTTTTTTCACAACTAGAAGCATTTAATGTGTCTTTTTTCTTATAGTTAGTGCTGGTAGTCTGCCTCAATCTCTCTGTGAAATGGGTTTATCATAGAATCATAGTTGGAAAGGACCTTATAGATCATTTAGTTCCAACCCCCCTGCCATGGGCATGCTTAGTTTTCTGTGCCTTAGTCCTGTATCACAGTAGTTTGTGAGAATATTATTTACTGTCAGTATATTTAAGAAAACAAAATTTTCACCTCTAATTTCACCTTAAAAGCAACAACTAAGAAGTACCAAGTACATCGTGGGCATTTGAAATATGGAAAAAATGAACACCATTTTTCAGAAGAGTTTAGAGTAGCATATAAATCTTGCATGAATTTCAACTTCTATGTTCTTGAAGATGAAAACAAAGCTTGATATTGTGATTGTTCCCAATTACATCTGCAAGTAGGTGCTGCAGCACGAGCAGCCGATGTGTGAAATAAATTTCCATAAAACTCAGAGCTGATAACAGTTTCTAGAAGCCTGTAGCTTTGAAATAAATTGTTATTCATCTGCATATCCCTGTGTATGACACTGCAGACCTCTGCTCCTATATCTCTACTGGCAAGGCCCCTGCCCGACCGAATCCATGGTGTTTGCTGAAGGAATTCTTTCTGCTTGCAGAACATTTTACTTCTGAAATTGCCTAAAATTACCCAGTAAAAACCAACTCTACTTATAGAATTTGTAAAAACCACATGATTGTTACACAAACAAAAGTCTGTGCCAAGTTAATTATACCTGCAAGCAGGAGGGATAGACCAATGCCTTTATTCTACCCAGAACATACTTTATTTTTGTTTGTAAATAGATTTGTAGAAACATAACTTATCACTTACCTTATTTTTTATTCTCTCTCAATATGGTTTAAAGGTGGGATACTACAGTTATTTTTCCTTAAATTTTTTTTCTAGAAAGATATTTACTGAATTTAGAACACACAGAACTCCACGAGGGTGCTGAAATATTGCTAAGATAGTTTTATTTGGTGGGAAGTTAAAAGCAGCGTAAATAATCTAAGGAGGAAGACATAAGCAATCCAAAAGCCTGAGGCAGTGCCTGGAGGTGAGTCTCTGTGGGCCAGAAGCAAATGAAGTCTACTGATACCTTGCTGAAAGCTGGCATTTCCCTGACTCCATGAGTGCTTCGGAGTTCTCCTCAAAGTTTTACAGTTATTCAATACAATTAGGGGTTCATGCAAGTTCTCTGTCATCCAAAGGACACAGTTAATGGTTGTAAATGTCTACTTTGAACTCTCTCCAGTACAACAGCTCTTGAAAAGAGCAATTGTAGTACAGTGAGTAAAACAGAAGAAAAAAAAAAAAGCCAGTTTTCAAGTGGGACTTTAGTATGTTATGTTTAGTATGTTTAGTATATTTAGTATGGCTCATACCTGAAAACCACAAATTTCTCGGCATGTTTCTCAGTTTTATATGCATTCTGATGCACTTGTCTTCCTTACAAGCAACGTGTCCTCTTGCTTGATCACTGTGTACTAACATGGTGGTTCATGTCATTTCCAAAGTTGACTCATTCTTCTTTGACGGATATTAAATTTGATGCAGTTAAGCATGCATCTATATTTAGATGAAGCTGTAAAAAGTTAACACACCCCTCCCTCTGAATGTAAGAGACCATATATGTTCCAAGAAGATGTGCAAGTCAGTGCTGTTCACAAAGGACTGAACACTCAAACAATGTATAATTGTCATATAACCTAGCGGTATTTTTATCTGTCATACTGAACTGTGCAGGTCGTAATCGGAGCTCCCAGTTTAAGCTCTCCAATGGCTTCAATTCTGGTTTCAGCGCTATTGTTCAGACCCATCTTTCAAAAGTATAGGCTCTACTTAATAAGGAGGTTTGGTGACTTTGCCCATCGTCACAATGTGAGGGTACTTACCCAATTTTTCTGTACTCTATCCAGGTATTCTTCAGCACAAAATATGTTGTTAGTTCAGAATTCTACAGTCCTTCTTCTCAAGACAAACTTCTCTGATGCCTGAATTTTCTTCTTTGTAGATTTTTCTGTTCATATGAATAAGTACTTTTTATCTGAATATTGTTTCAACCTCAGCAGAAAAACTGCTGCATAGTGCTATTAAGAATGTGAGGCCAGAGTTAACTATGTGATAGAAAGTTGAAAAGAGAGAGGTTTTAACTTGCTTGGGCTGAGAGGATCTAGAAATTAAGAGTAGCACTTCCTCATGCAGCTCTCTAACAAGCTGAATACTCTAACTGGCCAAAAATTACCTTTTTCTGTTTCTAAGTGTATAAAAAAATCAACTCTATTTTTATATGCTCCCAAACTGTGCTTGGGAATAGTAGTCTGTATTCATCTCAGCCTTACATGCCTGAAATCTGCCTAACCACAGTATACAAGAATTCAGGAGTATTTATTAAGATATTAAACTTCTGTCCAGAAAACAGGAGGTTTCCAGAATTGTGACTGTCATCTATTAATAGCACTGTAGAAGAGATGGAAATCTGCATGTGTCAAGGCTCAAAGAAGTTACATTTGGGAATTAATAGCTGGTGACAGGTTAATCCACATCTGGATTTTGTGTGTGTGCTTCTGAAACACCTGGCAGCAGACACAGATGCACACAAGATTAAAGATATTTTATACTTATTTTATGATTTGACCTTTATGTTTTGTGTTCTTGATGGGGCTTGATATTAATGTTTGGGCTTTGGATTTAAGAGGGTGTGAATGTGTCTTGAATATCTGTCATAAATTCTGAAGTAACTATAAAATGGTAAAGGGTGTAGAAAGAGATTTACTCCGTTAGATAATCTCAAGTACCCCTGATTGCTTACAATCCCACAAAGTCACCTGCAGTGTTTTATGCACAGCTCCCTTCCGTGCAGGTCATGTGTAAGGCACCAGCAGAGGATCTGTGTGTCTCAACCTTCAGTGTCCATTCAGGGGCGAGAGGTGGAGAGGAAATGAAGGGTCCCACCTCCCACGGTCTATGTTCCATCCAGCAGGAGGAGAACTGACTGATATTACTGGTTGGGATTTGTGATCAAAATATATTTGTGTCTGTGTACACGTGAAGGTTGGCATCTGATTTCTTGAAATTCTTTTTCATAGAGAAACAGATAAATATGTAGAAAGAAACACCACCACCCCCCTCCAAAAAAAAAAAAAATACACCATGCTTTCTAACTAATTATGTAATTAATTCCAAAATATCGCCAGCAGCATTGTGTGCAGATAAGAAACATCATCATGGAGAAACACTATCACATACCTTGCTCTGTATAAAAAGCTTTAGAATAAGGCTTGACAGTGTGAAGGGACTATAGTTTCTTCACTATATATATATATATATATTTCTCAACATATAGAATATGTTGATAGGACTATGTATAAGTAGCCACAACTTTGAAAAAAAAAAATCCTTTGTGTTCCACCTTACATTTTTCACAGATTTTATAGAGCTCAGTCTTATTACAAATTAATTATGATCATGTGACTCAATTTTTGTGAATAGTGTTAAGATGAAAACCACCCGGGAAGAAGAAGCGTGCAGATGTTTGATGAGACACTAAATAATTTCAAGATATGCTCCTGTTCATTGAGAACTTAGACTCTGGAAAAAAGTTAATCGGAAAAAAATGTGTAACGTGCTACACTACACTGTGTAGCACATATTGCTCTTGCTATGCTTCATAAAGTATTTAAGTTTCAAGGGAATCCCATTTATCATGGGCATTCTCCTTGGACGAACAGAAAAAAAAATCAGAATTACTTTGAACAGATACAATTTCTTTGGAACCTTAAATATGATACTTGCATATTGATTTTACTTGGGCTAATATACCCTATTTTTCATCATGGTCTGAGATGTCTTGTTTGTAGCTCTACAGCTTTTGGACTGGACCTGACTCGTGTCTGGCTGAAATGGACTACAGAAATGTAATTGTGGCTGCTTTAAAATACACTAAAACTTGCATTTTAATGTTAAAGTTTAGGAAAAGGATATTGCTTTGACTTAATTTCTTCCTTTTTACCCTTTTTGTACAAATATCATGGAAGAATAAATGTAGTGTCATCACATTGAAAATGCATCTAAATTTCGTAATGCTTTTCAGGAAATGTCTCAATTGGCCTCAACAACCATACTGCTTGTGTGATGACGTTCTGGCTGCAGGAAAATATCAATGGAAGTTGAAGTTAAAATATTATTGCATCATTGATTTTACTTACCTTCAAAGTCTCTGGTAGGATAAGTACACCGACTATTAACCCAAAAACCTTACCACTTGAGGGTATTACCGCATATATTTTCTCTGTTATTTGTCATTATACTCTTTAAAAATTAACCTGAGCCTAATTTTTCGTGTCAAAAGGATCAACACTGATGTTTACTAAGCATTCACAGCATCACTGAATATTCTGAACAGATGCTCATCACTCTAATTTCTGAGATGCAGAAGAATCTTGCCTTCTATTACAGTGGGAATATTCAGAGTGGGGTTCATTTCTTACGTCATTATTTACAGGAAATTGCTGCTACTGTTACCAATTTATCTTGACAATGCTTTGATTCTTTAGAGTATTTTAAAAGCCACTGCCACAGCCTAGAGACTTTGAAAAATGGCCAGTGTTGAAGAAAACTACTCACATGGGCATCTAAAATATCCTTTCCCGAAACTCCTCAAAAAAAAAGAAACCAAGAAACTCCACAACCTGAGTGCTTTAATGGGCTGTAATACAGCCACGGGGACTGTGTCAAAGAGGAATCTCAATTTTTAACCAAATTTTTTTTTTTCCTAAATTGCCTCTAATCACTTGCATCTTTTTAGCTATTACATATTTATTAAAAGAATGACAGAGAAAGTAATTTATGACAAGCATGTGGGGTAGTAAGCAAGATCCCTTTATCTGGCTTTAGAAAAAAAATCACTTTAGAAAACGTGACTACGCTGCTTACAGTGGAAATCTTGCGTTTGGGCAGCTGCTTATCTCAGCCCCTAACACAGATCTTGGCAACAGGGAGGTGAGTTATACAAGTCTGAATAAAACGGCTCTTTACTTTTGGAAGGTTATTTGTTAACGTTGACTTTCCACGTGAGCTCCACTGGGGTGTGAGAACGAGAATTGTGGTTTATGGAGGCAGGAAGGACAGAAACCTCAAAGTTTCATTAAAGGTTCTAGACTGTAAATCCTTCAGCTGAGTCAGCATTAACTCCAAGTGGGATTAGACCCCCACAGATAAATCTTTCATACTCCCTCGCACTGAATGTGGAAGTGTTCTCCTTAATTAAGCAATGACTGCAGAAATGCTCTGTGGTTGAGGCATCACTTATAATTGGGCAATTCATGCTTTCTAAAACACACTGGAATTAATCAAACATGCTCTGCTGCCCTTGGGGACAGGGATGTCTGTTCAGTAATAGACTATTTCCATAAAGTCTTTAATCTGTATTAACAACTAATGGGACTAAAAAACTAACCAATTCACTGATTCCATTTCACATTAAACCGTATTCAGAATGAAGGATTTAAAGAAAAATGTTAGAATAATGTAATATATAAAGAGCCTGCTAGTATCTAACTTTTGTAAGCTAGTTTCTGTCAATGAATGCGGTTCAGGGAGTGGAGCACAGGCCACCTGAGATGCCAAGTCAGTTGAGAAGATGTCCCTGTGCTGATGATTCAGATGGATTATATAGTACTGCTTCATCCAAACAGGTCACTGCAAACCTGAGAACTCCCTGGCTCTCCTTTTGATTAGATGGCGGCTAAGGAATGTAGACCAAGGTAAGACTAAGATCACTAAGTTAATATTTAGACTTAAAACAAGCAGTCCAGTTTCAGCAGTGAAATAGGGAGTAAAAGATATAAAACAAGGGGCTCATTTTAAGGATACCCAGAAAAACCCAGAGAAAAGCAGGAAAGAAAAGACAGGCAGAAGAGAACAAGCCACTAGAGGAGGGAAAAACCAAAACAAACTTCTCTCATATAGTTCCCACATAATTGACTTATTATGAAAATTGCTCAGGTGTAATATCTGTCAGTGTAATAAATTGCCAGATAGAAGATTTCTGGTTAAGAGAATATTAACATCGTGCCAGTCTTTTTTCAATGTGTCTTATTACTTCAAATACCGTGACAAATTCACTCATTAACTTCCCTGCTCTTTAGAAAATTCTCCATTGGCAAAGTATTTACTGGGAGTGCGCCAAGTTCTCCAAGGACTGTCTTCAAATGAGTAATTTGGCTTCACACTGTGTTATGTAGAATTATTGAATTAGCAGAAAATCAATCTTAATCTAGGTTGGATATGAAATATTATGTTTGATCATGACTGTAAGCAATGAGTACTAGGATTACATCCAGGAACTGAGAAAGGATTATGGAATGGCTGAATATTTTGAATAGTGAGGCAAGGAAGGACCAAGGATGGGAGTGGTGTAAATGACTGTTTTCTTGATTTTTGTGTGTGTGTGTGTGTGATTATCTTGAGGCAAAATGCACTTACTCAACCTTAATTCTAAAATTGGCATGTTCTCTGTATAGAATATAGCATTAGTGCACAGAATATGTAAAAGTTTTAGTTTGCTTGTGAAAGAATTTACATAACAAACCAAGCTAATCTAATCAGAAACTTTGAATAGATTATTTAACCTCTTGGCTACTGTGCCACTGGTTATTTTAGGACTCAACTTTATGATTTGCAGTTTTGCAAAGCCTTGTCTTTCTTAGGGTTGACTTTGTGTTGCAGTAAATGAAATATTTTGAAGGAATCTGCTAAAATCATTGATCTTCGCTGCCTGTTCCTCTTATATCCAGATTTATATTCAAAATTACTTACAGGTAATTTACAAATAAAGTGGTAATGCTGGGCTTAATTAATCCTCAGCGTCATATGAAGTCTTTACCAGAGGTGTATTAAGTATGGATTTGTCATGCAGTCTTTAAAAAAAGACTACAGAAGCTTATGTATCATCTGGAATAAGAAAAGAGATATTTTTCGTACCTATTTGTCCCCAGATTCAACTTTTAATCTATGTTTTAGTTTCTAGGAAACAAACCAACAAAGTATAAAGAAGTATTCCTCATAATGCCTGTCCAAATACTAATTTATTACTGTATTAAGACACTGGCTTGGTTGCAAAGGATTTGGGGAATCGGTGCCAGGCCAGAAGCCAACTCTTCACAGAAGTGGTACGTTAGCTGAATATCACCTGTGACAATGTGCCCCGTTATCAATGTCACTGGTGTTTTACAAAACATAGAATTAAAAATAAAATAGCAAAAGGATTATTTAAAATAACATGCCTGTCTGGATTCCATGTGTTATCCTGGTGTTTTCTTTGCAGCTAATAATTACAGTAGCTGGTGAAAAAAGAGTAATATTAGGAAAAACCTTGAAATAATTAACTACAGAAACGCACTTTTTATCTTAGTAATCTGTTTACAGCAGTGCCATAACTGAGAAGCAGAAACAAGTATTTTGGACGTGAGAGGTTGTTAATATCCGAGATTAGCTTTGCTGTTGAAAAAAATATGTGATGTCAAATTAATTTCTAAGAGTCAGTACTCATAGATAATTGCTGTAAAATTCTTTGGAATGGTTCATGATGCATAATATGTAGGTACCTAAATATACCTAATAATCTAATTTGCGTTTTAAGGTGGTTTGTATAAGAAGATGTAAATTTTGAGAAATGGGATTAGAGAAAAACAAAATGGTACATATATAAACAAGTGAGCCAACTGGAAATGTGATGGTGATAAAAATGATTAAGTTGTTGGGACCAGAATGAATTACTGGGAGTCTGGAAAGGGAACATGGCACTCAGGAGGATGTTAAAGTATAGGTTTAACTTAAAACCATACATTTTCAAACTGTGAAATAAAAGTTCCAATAGAAGTTTCCGCTTCTCCAGGTGGCTGAGAAAGCAGGTCTGGGGGTTTCTCATACCAAAGAGCAAGATACTGATGGGCAGCAAAGAGGGTAAGAAAGTGATATGAGGCCTTTTTTTTTGGACAGAAATGTGTGTAGAAACAGTGGGGCTGAAAAGGGAGAGGAAAAGAAGTGCCCCCATCCAGGGCCTTTACAAGCTACTTAACCCTGTAGCACCCTGAAGAGACTTCATTTTTACAGCCCATTGTGAACTGGTGGAGGACTAATGATCTCCTCTGGAAACATGGAACTTTCCTGTAAGACCTTTTGATCACCCTTAACTTTATCTATTGCACTTCAAAGGAGCTCACTCATTGTTTTTGACCTTTAAAAATATCTTATCATGGCCAAGTGTTGGGAGTTCTTTGGCTTTCCAACATCTTTGTAAGTATTTCTCAACAAGTGATAAAATTTTGCTCTTAAAGACCTACTTCTGATCGTCTTAATAGAACAAATCTAAGAGGTAACTTGATAATGAATGCTTTTTATTAAGGAAATATGCTGTATACTACAGAGGCAGTCTCCTAAATGTGAGGCATAAATTAGGGACAAATTTTAACAGTGAGGGAGATTAGTCACTGGAGAAACAACAAAAGGAAATTAAGATTTTTCTGTCTTTTGTTAACAAGGGAAGATGACTCTCTGGCTTTTTAAAGATGCATTTCAGCCAAACAAAAGCTATTTGGATCAATACTGAGATAACTGGTGGAAAGTCGATACCCTGAGTCATACAAAAAGCGGGGCTAGATTGAATGCTCCTATCAGTGCTATGAATAATGTATACAAGTATCAGGAAGTTTTTGCCCATGGCTTGCATACATTTCCTCTTTCATAATCATCTTTCATTGTGCTACAGCAGAACTACTTTTGTCATATTGCGTAGTATTTCTCTTACTATCAGAAGTACCAGAAGTTTTCTGTACTTTTCAGTCAAAATTATTTTTCATTGGAAAAATGCCATTTCAGTATTTGGGGAAATGTTCAAGTTAGAAAAAAAAAACAAAAAAACAAAAAACCTTCAGTAAGTAAAGACTTTGGGGTTTGGTACTTTTTTATGAAATAAACTTGATTGGCTTTTATTGTTTTTTTCCTTATTTTTTAAGTGTTAAAAAGACATTTTAATTCTATTCCTATTTTATGTAGTGCTCAAATCTGAATGCCGCTTGTTATCATATCTGCTGCAGCCTTGGAATGTACAGGTGTATTATTACTTAAATACAAATTGGTATTGTAATTTGATGATATCTTGAAATCCTAACTCCCAAAAGTAAGACAATATCTAGAATTGCAGCTTTTATTTCTTAAGGGACTTTTCCTACCTGTCTGACTCTGAAGAAAAACTAAAATACAAACTGGGCTGGTGGAGTCTGGGCATTTCCATTCTGTGAGACCTTTTTAAACATTTTTTTTCTGACCCCTTTCACAGGGACTTAGGGATATCAGAGTGTTCCCTCCAACTTAAGCTGTGATTTTTAGCCTTTCCAACTGTCTCTGCTGCAGAGAGAAGAATTTAATGTTCTTAGTTCATAGCATGAATAAATCCTTAGTTTATACAGGCCACAAGAGATCCGGCTAAGTCTGAGAATTAAGATTTTCAGTCTTCCTGCTGCAAAGCTGAAGCCAAAGCCCTGACTAGAGAGTGAACCCCCAGAACTGCCTGGAAATCGGTATATAGGCCTCATTTAGGAGAATAAATACAAGAACCGTAATTAGCCCATCAGGTACATTAGATGAAAACAAGAGAGTAGCTTAATGAAAATTCACCAAAAGTAATATTTGTGAAAACACCTAAACATTTATGTGTTTTCCTATATCTCTGTATTTAATCAGAAAATTCTGGCCTCCTAATACTTTCAGGTATGTATTCAGAGTTTCTACCTGTGACTCATGCCCTATTTCTTATTCATATCGATCCTAAACTACTTTCAGCATTTGAAATAGGGCAGGTTCTGTTTGAGAGCAAAAGGAGGATTAGATACACACACACAAAAGCACGAATACACACACAAAAATACACCCACACAAATACATGTACATATACATATATTTGTATTTACATATATATGTAAAACATTTACAAATATAAGGAAAAATAAAACTGCAGCACTAGAGCTAGCAGGATATGGGAGTGTAAAATAAGCTACAGATAAAGATAGGTTCACAGGTTTGATCTGAATTTAATGTAGAAAGAGAATTGAGGCCAGTGAATGCACTTAAGACATAAGCATATTTGCATATGTAGGGTAATATCTTGTCTCTAGCATACAGGTTAAGGTAAAGCAATTCTTATGGCTGAGACCACCAGCCGGCATTTTGAAATTGCACTGTTTTTAAAACCTCAGTCTTGCTCAGAATTAGTTTTTTTGTTTTGTTGGTTGGTTTTGGCTTTTTGCTTTTTTTTGAGTTTGTGGGAACAAATAAAAAGTAAAGGTTGGATAATTTAAAAATGATTAAGTCTTTCAGGGTAGAGAATTAAATTCTCAGAGAAACCATAGTACTCAAATCCAGACAAGACATGCAATTCCAATGATGTAGATACAAATCACCTACAGTTAGTTATGTCATTACATTAACATTTGCCAGGGGAATGTAAAAATAGTGGTAATAACAAGAATAAATTACAGGGTATTCCATCGCATCTCCCCCATGCTCAGTATAAAAGCTGAGGGATCAAAGGGCCAGCTCTTTTTTCAATGCTGACATCCGAGGAAGACCCTGTCTGTTCATCTGCCTTTGATCCTGATCTGTGTGTTTCTGAATCCAGATCCTGAATCCAGTTCCTGTGTGTTGCTGAGTCCAGTCTGGGATTTTCCCTGTGTCCTGTCTGTGGCGCGATTGTCATCCCAGGAGCTTGATCCTGGCGTTGTATATATTTCATTATTTTCTTTTATTTGTTTAATATTTCATTAAAGTAGTTTAGTTTTTTCCCCAAACTCATAAGTCTCTCTCTCTCTCCCTCCCTCCTCTTCTTGGAGAGACAGGTGGAGGAAAGCATCTATTGTTCATCCCAGTGGCCAGTCTAGCCCAATCCACGACATATTTATTGCTGTCCAACGCGGGCCTTGAATGCGACTTGACCAGAGGTCTGATTGATTGCCCAAGGAGTTACATCTAGAAGAGTAGCTAAGCAAGGTGGGTAGGCTCCGTTGTTCTGCTTACTGCTCATCTTATAACGGTCATGTTGTTGTGAGACTATCAGGAAAATACAGCCAAGAAATTAATGTTCTTGCGGCTTGAATGAGGGAATGCTAGAGGAAATATTCCTGCGAAACCTAATGATGATGTCTGAGGAAGAAAAAATCTGGGTTTTCTGAACAGATTGTAGTCTGAACTTCTCTTACTCTATTACATTTGTTTGATGGGGGGAAAAGAAAATCAAGAATATTTTTTGAGAAGATAATATTTTTTTTTAAAATATGATTTAGTGAAAGTAGTCAAGAGGGTTTCAAATGATCTTCAAACATATAGTCCCGATTAAGCCAAATTTAGACTGAAGAAGCTCCTACCCTGAGGACGTACTTGCATTCTTTTTTTTGAGTGTGTTGCAAATTCTTCCTTTTGGGATAATTTTTATCCCAATTTAATCACCCATTTCTATCCAGTGATGTTAACAGATGGGAAAAAGAAGTTTTTGAGCTTGAGGGTGTGCAGCTGAGCCAGTGGGTGAATGTCTGTTATTGAATTTTATCTATAGCTTAGAGGTGTTTTTTCAGAAATGCATGTCTAATAGAATGAATGAATGGTCATTAGAACAGAAGTGTCAAAATTTATATTTTCTTTGCTATCCTGTATTAACTAAGAGTCACTCAAACTCTGTTCCTCTTTCTCCTCCACTAAGACAGTACAAAACTAAAGTTTTCTGAAGGTAAATGGAAGACATCTCCCAAATTGTACAGGTAGTTTACACTGAGAAGAGAGAGTTTTCATTTCAATGACTGACAGAAATCCATGCTCAGAAGTCAAGCAATTTGTCAATTTTATTATCTGCAGAATGAGGATTAAAAGTTGAAGTGGTTAGTTGACCCAGCTGTGTTAGTGCAGAACAGCTGTTTTAACTAAATCCCTCAGAATTACCAATTCTCAACAAGTATAAGGGGATTGCTGTCAAATGGTTGTCAGACATTGCCATCCGATGCAAAGAGGCTGCTCCAGAATGAGTGTTGATGAGAATCTTCTGCACTAAAAGCATCCTTTTAAAAATGCATTTAAAGGCTTTCATTATGTGTGGTTTTTTGAAAAACTTTTTAACCACTGTAGCAGGAATTATTTTCCAACAGAGAAAATTTTGGCTTAATGTTTGTTGGTTTTTTTTTTAAATTTACCTACTCCCTATGTCATTGTCCCTTTGTTTTGAGAAACACTTTACAAAATATTAAGATAATTGAAAATCCATGTGCATTCTTTCAGAAGCTAAGAGATTCTGAATGAAGACATCTTTCTTTCCGAATAGCATGTTATATATTTTAGCTTTATTTCAATTTTTAGATTTAGTTAATTAGAATGATTACACACATGAAAAGTATTTTTGAATTTGTTTTAAGCTGCATGAGAACTAATTATTTTTTATCTATGGCTTTTATCTATGCCACTCTGCTGTGGTCATTAGTCTTAATTCAATCTGTCTACAAGCTCACCATTTAGATGCACTGCTATCGCTCCTCTTGCAATTGGAAAGGCCAGTGAATTCCTCTCAGTTGGAAAACAAACAAACAAAAAAATGCAGTCCATGCTTCCCCTAGAAGACAGAGTTAGTCTGTGTCTGTGTTCCAAAGAACCTCAGGCAATGAGTGAACCTTGCCATTTCATAGTGCTAGCAGCTCCTAATAGAGCTCAAAAACAACACAACAATTGAATTGTGTTGTTCTCATGTCCTGGTGGTTGTGGAGCAGCATGACAGTTGAGCTGAAAACAAATGCAAAACAGCTGAAAAATGGAAAAAATATGATCACAGATGACCAGCAGGTTTTGAAATGGTTTTCTATATGCACATATTTCCTCTGCTCCCTCTCAGTGATTTCTGTATCAATGCATCTACCATCCCACTGTAGAAACCATTAGCTTACAGCTGAATGGCCTTTAAATCACTGACTTTCATTACTAACTCTCAAGGTACATTAAGTTCAATACGGTTGATGACTTCAACTAGAAACAATTTTCCTCTGGTAAAGAGCCATGAAGCTGCTTCTGACATATGCAACTATCTGCTATACCTAAAATGTAACACTTTTCACAATCTTAGTGTAAAAAACAGAGATATCAAACTTCCTAATCATATTCTCTTTCCTGGCATGAGATGTCATGCTGTAATAAGTGAGGAATAATAAAGCTGTAAAGATTTAAAACAATATATCTTCAGAAAATGCTAGCAGCATTTTATGCTGTCAACAGATTTTTCTTGTTACAGTTCTCGGTTTACACCTGTATCCTCTTTATTTTAAAGCTTTAAGGCCAAGTAAAGAATCATGGAATCATAGAATGGTTTGGGTTGGAGGCGACCTTAAAGGTCATCTTGTTCCAACTTCCAAGAAATAATTGAAAACATTATGCCCTTGTTTGTGTGATCATATTGATCATCAATGTTATTTTCTTAGCTTCCCTATTTAAGATACATCTTTTTGCATAATCTTTTAATTTAATCTTGTATCCTTATGAGAACAACTAACTTAATTGAATGCAAACATTACCATTAAGATCTAAGCATTGTTTCTACTCTTCTTACAGGCTGGTTTGGAAATAAATATATTCTATTTTTCTTGAAGAAAACGTTGCTAGAAAGATCTCTTGAAGGTAGGTTGTTATTATTCATTACAAATTTTTTCATTGCTAGGCATATGTGTTACCAGTAAACAAGTTGACTGGAGACCTTTTAAAATATTCCTTTACATATTCTGAAATAGAACTGATTGTAGCTTTTGATGGTGCACTTTATAATAGGATTTCATATCTATGTCCTGGATCGTTGATTAGCATATTAGAGTGGTAGTAGGAAAATGAGATATATTCTCCCAAAATCACTAGTAGACTGAATATTGAGGGAATAGTCTTCTCTGTCTTGAAGACATGTAAATTCACCAAGACACATGTGAAAGAAAAACAGCTATAAAAAAAAAAAAATCCACTGGTTTTAACTGGTTTAAATTTCAGAAAATCCTGAAGAGAAGAGAAATTTTTTCCTAGGAATTTTCAAGGGATTGGATGGTCCCAAGTGGATTTGTGGCACAGGGGTTCCTTTGTCAGCAGCTCTCTCCATTTGCACCCTTTATTTGAGCTGAGTTTGAATTGCTGGTGTGCAGCAACCTTACAGCAGTGCTGTCAAGCAAAATTATGATTAAACCTTTAAAATATAGAGGAAAGACTAAATACACAAAATTCTAAACAAGAAAAAAATTAGTGTAGTATTATCCTAGAGGGAAGTAAATGCTTGAACTGTGATGTGTTTAATCTGTCACAGCTCCTTGAATGCACAAACATTAATCTCTTCTTCTTTCAGAAACAAGGATCCTTTTATTAGGATATCAAATTTTTGACTCTCCTACTGGAGTTTATCTGTAATGTTCAGGAAATTAATTATATCCCTCTACAGAACAATGCTGTGTATTTGAAAAGCTCATTCACTGTATTTATTCAATTATATCATTTAATAAATGGAAATGGAGCAAGTTTATGGTAAAATGAAACCAGCAGTTCAACATTTAGAAAGCAGATCTAATGTCTTTTAATGAAAAGATAAACTTTTAAAAAGTTTATTTTCCTTTATTTAGTGGTTCTTAGGTTCGTAGCAATGAATATTGATAGTTGTCCACCTATTAAATAGTAGAAATTATTAAATTAACATGAAAAGAAAAACTCTGATTTGTCCAAGGGGAAAGGGCAGCTTTTTCCCTCTTCCGTTCTATTGAATGACTTTGGTATTGATATTTCACTGAAAAGACTTTTCTTTTCTTCTACAAACAAACATCTGATATTTAGCCTTGTTGCTGAATAGAAGCTACCTGAAATAATCTCATTATGAAATACAATTAACGTTTTCCTTCCAGGTTGCCATATCTTGATGCGAAATTCCATATGAATGCACACCCCACACTGTTTATTGCTATATTGTTTAATGGATGGTCTGCAGTTTTAAGTTGCCTCCACGATTTCATAAATGTGCTGTGTTAAATTCCCACTAGCAGCTAAACTCTGTCAATAAGGACAGGAAAAAAATAATCAGAAATATGATGCTTTCTTTTTCCCTGGCACAGTTCAAACAATAGACAACAGTGCCTAAGACACAGAAAAGACTTTTATGGAAAAAGGAGTATGTTATGCCAAACAAATCACAGTGGGCACTTTAAGCAAATTTAACAAGTAGGTAGAATAAATATGGTGCTATATGATACATATTTTATGAGACCACAGGCCCTTACATATTTTTTCATAAATTTTTAAACATCTGCAATTTTCCACTCCAATAATTTAAAATGAAAAATGTTTTACCTTTAGAGAAAATTAGTTAAAGCTCTGAAAAACATTGTATGAAACTTTGTTTAAGACAAAGAAAATAGATTTTTTTTAAAAAAAATGAAAAACCTATTTGAATCATTTCACTAAATGCTTGAAGTAGAAAAGCACATAAGCAATTAGGGAGTGCAAATTTTCCTGGGTCAGTTAGGACTTCTGGTAAATCACTGCGATGTTTTAGAAAATGCTCCCCGTTGGTTACAAAACATATGTAGGCAGGAGTTGTGAAATTACTGCTGTAGATAAGGCAAGACACATCAAGGCTTTCACTGACTGAACATAAGAGAATTCAGCTTTTTGGTGCAGAGCAGGCTGAATTGGCTGCCTGGTGGCCTCCAAGAATGTGAAGGAGATTTATTTATTTCTAACTCCCAGTGCTCATCCTGGAAACAGATTGTGATGGGACTATGTATTCTATTTGCTCAGAACAAATGCTGTACTAACGTAGGGAGAAGTGGACCAATGGCAATCATTTAGTAACGTAAGAAGTTTTATACAAAAGAACTATTCCCGATAACCTTCACATACTATATTTCAGATCGATTATGGTGATGAAAATCTCAAGACCTTATTACCTGTGAAACGAGGAATGAAGAGTAAAATTCCTTCTAACTTTGGCATGAAGGATATTAAGCTGCTGGAATGAACAGGATTTTTCAGAGTTTTCTCTCCTGGTAGAAAACCAAATCTAAATGTTTGTCATCTTCTCTTGCAAGATTAAATTTATAGGTGTTGGCAACTGTAATATGTCCCTTCTGGAACAGAATGACAAATATTACTAGTTCTTTTGAAGCGTATGTTAAAAGAGAACTGTGATCTTAACTTGGAGGGAAACTGTGATTAAATATTTTTACGTTTATATAGATAACTTATTCCAGGAAGAATAAAAACATCTTGGCAGGACATTCAGGCTTAAAACATATTGTAGAATAGTGGCTAGAAACTCAGTCACTGAAGACTTTTTTTAAATGGTCCTGTTAATGGTCAGAGCTTTCACGGGTTGTGGATTCTCTAAGGTCTAATACAAGGCTGCAGATTTCACCCAGTCAGGAAACCTAGTTTGGACTTGCTGAAAAATCTGAAGCTTGCTCCTAATCTACAAATGCTGAACTTAACACATCACTGTGTAAAGATTTTGAATTAGCCTCAAAATTGACAATCATCTGCTGCAGTACTTAATGTATGATGGAAAGGCATTTGGGGACCTTTCAACCCTTGGCTGATTTTTTTTTTTGGTGCTTTGAAAAGTACTAAAACATTTTAGAGTCTTATTTTAGGTAATCCTGTATGACTCACAATATCTCCAAAGACAAGGACTTTTTAGTAAGAAGATACTATTTTTACATGATCCTAGAAGGCAGTTGGGATGCTGAAAGGCCTTGAGAGGGAACATTACAGCATTTCAGATGGAAATACATATTTTTATGAAAAATATTATCAACTTTGTTGTGCCAGTGGGCTTTAAAATGTGTCATTGAATGTTAGTTTGTAAAACATTCATGGCAATAGGAGTCTGGGCTTTTCCAGGAGGTATTTTAGTAAGGTCTAATTGTCATTGTTTAGAATTGTTTATCTAAGGGTCCTTTACATAAGAATAAAAACTTTTTTTGTCTTATTATCACTAGAAAATTGTATAACTTGGTATTTTTTACTTTTTTAAAGTGTGCTGCCCTGTATAGCATCTTAAATGTATTTGTCTAATGCAAACAGAATGGGGCAACCTGAATCATTAATTATAAAAATGAATATTATAGCTAATTAGCTAATAGAGGGATCCAATGGTACAATCTTTTGCTTAGGCAAAGGAAATGCCATTGACAAAAGCAGAAATTCAGTTGCTTATTAAATAATGGCATAATTTAAAGAAAGATGAAACTTAAATGTGGAAATACACAAAGTCATAAACTGGTTTTCTCAATATTTGGGTTTCTTCTTTGTTCACTCACACATTTACATTCTTATGTTTGTGACTTGCTTGGCTTTTTTGTTTCTTTCATTTTTACAGTCTTTTTACATTGAAGCAATTTCTCTGAACTGTAGATTCAGGGTGAGCAGTGATTTTACAAATGAAATGACTCATCTATATAAAATATTTTTATTGTTGCCCACAGCTAGTAATTCAAGTGTATACATTAGCATCTATCACACTGTGTTCTGTGCAGCTGCCTACTGAGGTCTCAAATTCATGCACTTGAGTTGTACTGAAGGCACTGTACTGCACTGTGGCAAACCCAGTGTATTTTAAAAGTTTGAGATAGATATAAAAGATTTTTCAACTCTATTAAAGCAGTAGAACAGAGGAGAAACAAACACTGTTCTCTTATTGCCTACAAGGGCTCTCATTTTCTGACCATTATAAAAAAGATTATATCTTAGAAATCCTCTGTATATTTTCAGTTCATGTTTTAAACTTCTGCATTTCATATGCTCTGATTGTTCATCCAGTCTGACATACGACCAGCTGATGAAGCTGGTTAGTAGCTTACTTCATAAAATTTGCTAGTGTGCAATTGCACCAAGAGATAGATTTCCTCATTCTACTCTTTCATTTTGGAAGAATTTGGGGTTTTCTTTCATATTTTCTATGAAAGCATCAAAATGTTGCTCAAGCTATTATTATATTTCTGCATTACTATAATAAGGAATTAAGTGTGTTTTTAAGTAAAAAAAAAAAAAAGAAAAAGTAAATTAAATATATTGAGTCATACTCCTATCTATTTATCTGCTCCCCATTATTTTGTCAGCAAACAGCTTGAACTTGTGGATGTATTTGCAGATGAGTGATGGCTCAGTAGGCAAGTTTTTGCATATTTTGCACAAGAAGTTAATGTAATAGGGTTGTAAATGTGTAAAAGATGAAAAACAAAACACAACATAAGAAAGCACTGATTTGTCACCTCAGGTTTTTAGAGAAGGGGTAGGAAATGTTTAGTCTGTGAATCTTTTCCTTCTATACATTTGAGGTGATCAGACCTCAGGTCTGTGGTGCCAGTTTTGTTTCGTGATAGGTGGACAAATGCACTAGAGTGATTAAAACCCAATCAATTAGTCAGAAATTAACTAAAATCCACAACTTAAGTTGTTTCTAAATGTTATTGCTTTACTACAACATAGAAAATAAATATTTTTCAAGTATTTTGTCTATGCTGGTTTAAAATACTGTCATGTTTTGTGATACTTTATTTCTTAACCTATTTGAAGCAGTTGTGCTTTCCGTGATACCAAACTTGGTGTTATTAGATTTTTTTTTTTTTTTTCAAGGAAATATTTTTAAAGTTATAGAGATCCACATAACATCTGGCAACTGTGCTGCATTTGAAAATACAAACAGAGTGTAGTTGGTGACCTGCCCGTCAAAGTAGCAAAACGCCATCTGCAGCGTGTAAAAATATTTGCTCTTTCAACCAGAGCAACAAGTTGCCTCAGACCCACAGTTTCTTTACAGCCTACAAAGCGAAGAAAAGGGAAGTATTTGAAGATGGTTTATTTTAAGGTTGGGAATTGGCTGCAGTGAGATATGGAGTAATCTGTGTTTGTAAATTTATTGCCTTGGTTTTCTATTTCCTCTGGTTACATAATAAACCAGACGTAAGCATAGCAATCTCTTTTTTTAAAAAAATATGTTTTATTAGATCGTTATTTTAATTCTCTATTTAATTACCTTAGAAGAATATAATTACTGATAAGCAGGTGCAATGAACAGTCACACTTGGACTGTGATTCTGTTTATACAGCCCACAGTAACAGAAACATAAAAAGAAAGTTATATTATAATTCATGTACCTTGCTGAAAAGTGCCAGTGGTAACACATTTTCCACTGATGAAGTATAATTTCTACAGTCTATAAATGGGAAATAACTAACCCACACAGCAGGAATCATGACAATTGAGTTTTGAAATGCATCAATGGCCCATTTTTTGCTAAAGGAATAACCAATATCATTAAGCTCAGAAGTTCTACTTGAAACTCTGACTCCTCTCCACCTTTCAGAAAGGCCAAGCTAAAAGCAGTGCAGGAGGATCCCATCACAATCTGCTGGATACCCTTCAAATAGTTTACTTGGATCCCGTTCAGTTGCAGCAAAGCACAAATAAACCCAACAAAATCTGTGCACACATTTTGGAAAAACAGCCTTATTTCAGCTTTCAGTCAGAAATTACTTACTGATAGATATATCTGTAAGTTGAGCACATGCTTCTCTTTGTAAAATAGACCATGAAGCAGGGAAAAAAGAAAGGGTGCTTACCCACAGGATGATGAAAACTGAATTTTTGGATATTTTTTTTTGTATTGTCTGCCATTAAGTTATATGAATATTCCCTCATAGCACTGACAATAATTCTTACGAAATTAAAAAATAGGCAGCACGAAGAGCTCAAAAGACTGGACAAATTAGTCATGAGATAGGGAAAATTGATGTGCAGAATGATAGTTCGTCAATATAATGTTGGGATGGTTTTTATGTAGGTGGAAAGACAAGGAGCAATAAAAAGCAGCCTGAAGCAGAATCAAGAAAAAAAGAAGAGCTTGAAAGGCAAGTATAAGATATTATACATTTCCTTACTCTTGATACTCTGCAATAAATTCTATCATATTTGTTGCCACACAGTAAAATGAAGGGTGATGCATTTTCCCACTCTCATTGTATTTCTGTATTAGGACAACAAATTCATGCTTCGATGCCGGTCTCGTTCTGTTAACAGTGTGTATTTCTCCACGGTATCTGATCTAACAGGAAATTCACTTTAGCACCCTCTCAACATCTCCAAAGGCATCTTGTTTACAATGATTGCTCCGTAATATTTCTTTGAAAACTGTGCATGGCTGGAGCAAACAATATTTGCGTCTGGTCAGTGTCTCTGAGTGAATTTTCTCACGGTGTGACTGCTAGGTAGGTGCTTGTAAAAACCAGGAAACCACCTCATGCCCAGTCTATTGCCTGACATATTTCTTCTTCTTATCTCTAAATAGGCCGCATCACATACAGACACTTTGATTTATGTTATCTGGTATCATACATTTCATTGCTTCAGGTTTTAGACTTTTAAATGAACCTTAGCATCAGATGCATCCTTTGCCGAGCAAGAAAAAAGATCCCTTTTTGACACCTGAACCTCCATTCTCCTGTCTTCAGTGCAGGCTTCCAACCGTATTCCCACCTTAAATAACCTCAGTCATTATTACTGAAGCACAGAGGCCTTACCCGAAATATTACACTATATATATATGGTGTTATGTACATATACACTATATTTTTTGGTTTGGATTGTACATCCCAGGAAATTTTTTCTGGTAAAATGAAGCAAAATCAATGAGATAAGAATTTACTTGCAAATATACGTACACAAATTATATACACACATGCATTAATTATTGCTTCTCTTTGCAAATCAGTGGCATGGAATTAACATGCAAATTTTCCATCTAGCCACAGAATCACTGCATGTTTTATTAAATTAATGAGTTCGGTATCTATAGTCAATGGTGTCTCTAAAGCAGTTTTGCTCTTCAGTAAACATTTCTCATCAGCCTCAGTGAAAGAGGTTCTTCCGTGGTTATTCTGAAGCAGGGGGAATTAGATCTATCAGTGGAAATGCTCACATCTGGATGTTGAAAACATGAGCGCTCTCGTTTTGTTGTGCAAGCACTAATGACAGTTTTCCTCTCTGATCTTATACTTTTGGATAATACCCCATTCCTGTGAACTGCCTGCATTGCTTTGAGACTGCTAAACATACGAATGATTAGAAATACTTTTTAAAAATCATACTTTGGATTTCTATTTCTCATTTTCCTCCGAGTAATTAAATTCATCATTGTTGAGACTAAACAATTGCCTGTGATACGCAGTGTTTCTTCTAATGTGTTAGGATTTCTTACTTTTTCCACTAGAATTCCATCGGATGAGCTGTCTGTCTCCTAACAGGCAACAGTCCTGCTCAAGAAGCAGATCAAAAAGGGATGGAAAGCGTTTTCACTGAGGATCTAATGTCAAGCACTTGGCGTTACTGGTTGGTGAGGGTCTCCAGAGAGTTGTGTCTTACTGAGGTGCCACGTGTTAACGATGGCACTCACTAAAATGTCTTCTGAAATGTCATGTTATTTCACTAAGATGCACTTTATCACTCTTTTTTCATGAATGTCTGTATGATATTTGCCATGCTACCTGCATTTACTCATGGATGTTCTAAATAGTGCTTTCCAAAGCCCTCTCTCCAATTGGAAAAGTAACTCAGTCCATGTGGGAGAGACTCTACTTGTATTAGCCAGAAGGGAGTCTCTTGCAAAGCATAATTCTCTTCTGATGATCTGCCTCTTAGTGTCACGTGTTTTATTACTTGCAGTATTTTGACTTTCATGTTGTTTTATTGTTGACTTTTATATATGTTGTCATATATAAACATGTTTCATGTTTATATAAGAAAGTCTGAGAATCTGAATTTGTTAAGAAATTTATTCTGTAGCAATTTCATGCAATATTTTTAATAAGATAGGGAGCTCGTAGACCTTTCCTGTGTCTGTCTCTCCTCAACCTCACTGAAGCTTGTGTATCACATTCAGATATTTACTGTAACACCTGTTGAAAATTTTTGAGTTTGACTTTTTGTAAAGGTTATCTTCATGATTTAAAACCAAAACGAACTAGGAAAAAACCCCTCTCCTAATAAAAAGGTAGAGCCTGGAGTGTACTGGCTTTTGGCCAGGCTGCACGCCAACACCAGTTGCCTCTGGTGGTGGTCAGAACTCTCCTCCAGTGGATTCAAATTGCTAATGCTGCCATCGCTTGTTCTCTTCCATCACCCCATTTTGTTTGTTGGCAAGAATAGTTGTCTACTCTTTGCTATGTGGTACCAAGTGTCCCAGCTCCTGCCCGAGAGCAGGCAATGGTGAGGTCTCCTCCATCCTTCCCCTCGTCTGGTGACAATGAGCTGTTGGATTAGTGCTTGGTTCATCTTTTTATGTTCTCCACATTCTTAATGTTGTCTCCTGGTTTCGGTGTCTCCGTGTCAGTCTCAGAAAGGGGAGCGATGCTGCCATGTATGCAGTTGTCAGGGTTGCACCCCAAATCTTTTAACCTCTGTGATTGCATATGTTTATGTAATTCCAGCCTTAAAATATTTCAGCAGCAGTGGTGTAATTAAAATAATAATCACTGGTTTTACCTGTAAGAGAAATGATAGTCTAACTCTGGATTTATTTGAAAAGCAAACTGTGAAAAACTCCTATACTTTGCTGTGCATCTTCAATTATGTTTAGTGCCGCTTTTAATGTAATTAAAGGGTTTGCTTTATTACCTGGGGGAGTATATATTTCTTGGTTGTTCTCAGAGGAAGCTGCCTTTGGAAAACTATAAACTGCTAGTTGCTGAATATATTTCTGATCCTTATCTTTAGTTTAATTTCACTTTTTTTCAGGGTCCGCCTGTGTGCCCTGAAATTGCTTTTTTAAACTCAGATTCTCATAGCTAGCCAGGTCTAAAAGCCAGCAACAAAATAATTTGGATTCCTGGGACTCAGTGCAGAAACAAAGATGCATTGGATAAAAAGAGGATATTAATGAGAAATAAAATGGAAATGAAAGTAGAAATGTATTCCTATTTACTAAACATCAGCATTTAGAAACAAATGCTAGTCTTCCTTATTTGAAAATGAGAATTAGCTTCCTGTGAGGGATCCAGGTTGTTACTGAACCTTGTAGCTGGTGGCCCAAAGGCTCTGTCAATAAGAAATTTGGTCAGTTTTTCTTTCATCTTGGGTTACTTTGTCCACTTAGAGTCACTCCAGAGGTGTCCTTCTGTTTTTTGTTTTTTAACCAGAGTGTTTCAAATGCCTTCTAAAGGTCTAATCTAACTTCCAACAACGACAACATGAGCAGAAAATGCCTGGTCTATAAATATGTTTAAAAAAAGATGTCAACTAAATCTTAGCTGACATAGGCATATGTCTACTGCACTTACTCCAGCACCCACAAGTTAATTGTTAAAGTTTCATAAGCACATTTGTTTACTTATACAGCAGTACATCTTGATGCTGTGTTTGCCAGAAAACAAACTGAAGCTCACTGTGCATAAAATAATCTTATAGCCCGACAGTGTTTCTACTTGCCAAACTTACTGAAATATGTACAGGCCTTATGGCCTCTGAAGAGGCTGGAACTGCCTGCTTGCCCTAGTCTCTCAGTTTAAAATCAAAACCAAAAAGCAACATGTTCTGATTTTTTTCCTCTGTTAAAATAATGCGGGTTAAGTCATCTGAGAAGGAGCTATCGTATCTCCTGCAACTGCTGCCGCTGGTGGGGGAGAGTCTTCACGCTGCATTTAGACATGGGTTGGCAAAACTCCCAGCGATTCCTTTTTATGCTGGAACAGGAATGTTTACACAAGCCTAGTAAATGAAAACCTTACTCAAAAATGCGTTCTGCAATGTAGTGATGCTATCAGAGCGCAGCACGTTGTATGGGTGAAACTCCTTCACTGCTTGAGATCGCACCTTTTCCAGGGTTGCTGTTTTAATACTTACCAGTCTTGTTATAGCTGGAAGAAGAGTTCAAAAGCAAAGGCGATGAGAAATAAGGATTCACAAAATGCAAATGTAGTCTATACTTTTCATATTATATATTTTCCTTTTCTCTCACACACTCTGAATTTAATATCTCTCTAAATTGATTTTTTTAATACGCAGTATTGTCCTTCATATGTGTTTTTCTGTTATGTGTGAAAGTATTAATTTCTTTTCATAACAGATAGAAATGTGCAAGAAATGAAAAAAAAAATTACAACTTCCTATGGATGTACAAGACATTTGACACGGACCCTGATTTTTTTCCAGTGTTTGAATGGAATTTCCCAGACTTACAATTCATGCCCATTGCCTCTTGTTTTGTCACTGGGCACCACTGAGAAGAGCTCCAGCTTCTTTGCTTTCCTCCCCCAGATGTTTATACACATTGAGATGATTCCCTTGATCCTTCTCTTCTGGAGGATGGTCTCCCACACGGTTATTGCACTGAAATTTCTTTTTTTTTTGCAGAAGGAGGGCAGCACATTTTATATGTAAATCAATAATTCATTGTTAGTCTAGCTGAAGCCAGTTTTGGTTCGACTGTTAAGGCCTCATCCACGTGTGAGAACCCACTTGAAGTTGTTTCTACACATTGCTAACGTACTCTACACCTTACTCGTGCTTCCTCGGTTGACAGCTCTGTCTATGGTAGGTGTTACATACTGTTCTTTCTTCTCTTTCTTATCCCCAACACTGTTTTTACCCATCTCCCAGGGCTGCATTTCTTCGACAAGTAGTATCTGACCATTGGTGAGTAGCATTGGTGAGTTTATAGCTCTGGGAGCCTCCTGTGACTGTATATTTAAAGCTTCTGCTGCAATCGTGTATCTTACCTGCACTGTGCTTTATGCTACAGTTGGGGCAGTTCATTTTACACAAAATAACTAGTTGCTATTACTACCCATCTCCTGCAAACCCCATATAGAACAGTGGGTGTTACACCACACACCTCTGTGAAGATAAAAAGAAGCTAAACCAAATTTGGCCATAGTCACCAGTTCCCACAAGCCAAATCACGGCTCCAGGCTGGCCAAGACGAGCCCAAAGTCTGACCTACCCCCAGGCCTCTGTTGGTGGTTCAATAAGCCTGTGGCCAGGAACAAGCAATGTTTACTGGGGCTACAAGGGCACAAATGTTTTCATGAAATCATTTCTTAAACGTATACAGCCGTAAAAGAGGAAAATAGAAAGTGTTTTGCTATTTTTCTTGCTATCTGTGATTCTGTCTTAGAGTTGCATTAGTAAAGCCAGTTCTGACTCAATAATAAGGTTTGTAATAAAGTGGAAAAAAGCCTTTCACATCAGAAGGCGACACCACTTATTGCTTGACTTTTGGCCTGAGCAGAAATCTGTTTGAAATGTTGTGCATATCTCAGTGATGACCTCATTTGTGTTGCCATTTTCCCATTTTAAAGCATGCTATTAAACCAGGCCTTTATTTAAACTTGCAAAATACAAAGGGGAACATTTATTTGTGCAGCTATGCTGCACCGTCTTTCATTTTTCTCGGTACCGTTTGCATCTCTTAACTGCAAATTCCTTGTCTACCCATGCTATGCTCTTACCTTTTCAGTTGTCCTTTTGTGGTTTTGCAGATTATCTGTTTCTATGGCTGCAGTAAGCACTGAAAATGCCAAGTTAAACAATAAATAAATATACTATTTTTCTAGTTCTAAAAGATATAAAGACTAGAAGGACACCTTTGCAATTTATAGAATTATGAGTTATTTTCCCTTCGGACTGTGTCTTACATGTTCCAAACAAACAGGGAAGTTGGAAATTAAATAAAACTTTGGCTTAGATAATCAAGCAAGAAAACCCTCCTATAGCAAGGATTTCTTTAGCCCTTTTTCAGGGGATGTTTTTACGGGGCCATTGGAATCCAAACCAGTTCCTTTGGAAACTGAAGATGGGAGATCTTACTAGCAGAGAGAAGCGAGTGAGCACTGGCCACCCCATACCAGAATGTGCAACTTCATTGATACAGCGAAGCTAACATAAATAGACTCCTCCCATTGAAGTAGACTGAGTCATAAAGAAAATCAATACAGAATTCTACCTACAAAACTGTGCCATAGAATCAACATTTTGAAAACATTTAAAAAACAAGGGAGCACAAGTGGGTCCATAGATATTTCAATTTATCATTTATTTTTATTAAATAAATAGTGTAGATAACAAAATATGTAAGCAATATCTCTTCTTAATGCCCTTAGAAGGCTCAGCTTAAGACACAAAATTAGCCAGTATTAAGGGTAAGGGTTAGGAACTTGGATTCTGGCTTTGTCCAAATAAATCAGAAATTGGTTAGAGTTTTTCTTAGCCTCTGTTTTCGGTTGGAGTTTTTTTGTGCAGAGTAACTAAATGATTATCATATCTGTCACTGATCACCTCTCTTTAATTTTCTATAAAGCATTCTATCTCACAAAACATACCGTTAAACATACCATTGCATGAAACGTACCATTAAAATGCAACTCCAAAGAAAATTCATATATTTAAATATAAGGTACTATCACAAAAGCTTTGGCTATAACAATCACTCTGGGCAATTTGGGGGTTTTTTACCATTGTATTAGCTATTTAACATAACCTTAGGACTTGGTTGGCTTTTTTACCCTTTTTTTAGCATGATTTGAATTTAAATCACAGGATACCCATGGTAAGCAGCACTTTAAAGGATCAGAGGGCTCTGCCTCTGTGCTTCCTGCCACGGAACCCAGTTGTTAAAATAGCTTTTGTTTCAAGTTATGGTTTTTTGTTCCTTGCTTGTTTTAAAGAGACAAATGAATCACTGAGCATAACTATGAACAGAGGCAATATTGTATATAAAGCCAGCATTTTTTAATCTCTCTGCTGTACCTCAAACCTTGTTACTTGTCTTTACTAACCTAGATCACATTTGTTTTCCTTTAATTACTTCATAGTTTATATCCCTCTTTTATTTGAATCTGTTTAGAATGCCTTATTTTTCATTTCCTCTTTATGAAAAACCATTTTTTCCTAACTTTTGATATAGAAGAAAGATCTTCACTTTTTATCTACTTCATCTTGTTGAAAAAACAGGGCTGTTTTTCTCTTGCTGTATGAGGATGAAACTTAATTTTTCTTGCTTTCTGCTATTTCTGGTGATAAATTTGTGTTTAACTCTTCGGACTTGGAGGCAGTTTTTTGTGTAAAAGCATTTTGGGCAAATGAAGCAGTTGTCTGGAAGAGTCAATAGGGTTTTCTGAGATTCGTATCTCTACATACTTCTGCAAACCATTTTTAATTATTTTTTTTTTTAAACAACATAGGCTGGCTTTACTCCACCTATACTGGAATCATCATCTGTACAATTTCCATATCTGATATCAGAGGAACTTTCTGTGAGTAACGTTTTCTCCTCTGGGTCTCAGACACTGCGTGACCTTCTGTTATAGAGCAGCAACTAATCTGCAGTGAAAGGGTTGTAAAGATGTAGAGAATAAATGGGGGAGTAACAGCTGTGTGGGAATTGGTTGCCCAGGAGTAGAAAAGAGAACATAGTTACTAATGGTAAATTTAAGGCATATCTTTATATTTCATGCCCTATCAAAAAAATGGAAAAACTCAATCAATAACTTTGAAGTGCTTATGTTATAATGGCATTTATCTAGTGTTTACAGGTAGCAAATTATTATTTGCTATGTAGGAGGGTACATGTTTTCCATTTTTATTCTTAAGGCAGAAAGATTACAGGGAACAGAAAACAGAGTGGGAACTCTCGTCTTCCCTTTTGCATCCAAATACAGACAAAAAGGGCAAAAATTTGCTGAGGCAGTAGATGTCTGTACCATTTGTTGTGGTGTATGGAAATGAGCCTCTGAGAAGACATCTTGATTGGTTTTTTATTATTATTATTATTTAATGTTTAGATTAAATACTTAATTTTGAGATAAAAGCGCATGAAAACTTACAGCACTATTTTGGTTAGAGGAAGCAATTATACACACACACACAGAGCCCTGACTGGCTAGGAGTTATCTGAAAAATTAATATATTCATATACAAAACTGTCAAAGAGATTTCTGTAAAGTAACGCTGGTGTGACCTGAATGAATCAAGGCAATAGGCTGTGAGTCTTACCTGTTGCCAAGGTGATGCTGGGTTAAAACTTAACTTGAGAGGGTGGCTGCTGGGGCCTTTTTATTATTGCTTTGGGCAGATTTTTTTTTTTGTTTTTTAAAGCCATTTCAGAAGGTACTTAACTATTTCCCGAAAGAGACTTCATGAACAAAGTACTATGGGTATAGAATGACACACTGAGGAGAGAAGGATGGTGGAGAGAGAAGAACTTTAGGAGAGAAATAAATGATGGTGACCATTGTCGTGTGGGAGAGGTACCTCAGGACAGGAAACCTGGAGAGGTCTCTGGAGAGTGAGGGGGGAGGACAGTTTGAGAGGTACGTGAAATTCCGTCTGAGCAGGAGCATCCAGAAAAGTTTAAACATTGACCATCGCTGTCTTTATTTAACGATATGCAGTGAAAGACCTTATCCCGTGGCTTTGCAGTGTACATTCTATATACTCTGTGAATTTTCACACAGACTGACCCTGGAGTGGCTGAGAGAGACAGTGAATGCGCAGCATGGAACAGCAATAAGTCAAGATTAAGTCAAGGCTCAGCCATTCCTGATACAAGAGGAAATTTAGAGGTCAACTCACTAAACTTGATCAATCTAGGGGAAGTCTGTGTCCAACCTACAACAGGATGCCGCCGGGTCTGCCTAGTCATAACAACAGAGTTTTTGCTTTCCTTATAAACTCTGCCAAACCGATGCCTTTGCTGATCTTCATTGGAGGTGACAAGCATCAGTGTTACTTCAGGTCAATGTAGTTCAGATTTTGTGGATCTTTGAAATTCTGAGTCTCAGTGCAGGCAACAATGTTTGACGTATGCTCATCCCTAATGAAATCAAAACTGAGTTGACCTGATGTGGACTGACTCTAAATGAATCAGAAGCATAAACGTTTGGAGCAAGACATAATTATTGTCAAAAAACAGATAGGAAATCACACTGGTAATCCCATTTGTATGCATTTTTATGGAGCTGAAACGTGATGAAACAGCAAATATACTGATGTGGAATTTTGAGCTAATTAGTGGATCAGTGGTCGTTCTCCTGGTATATAGGTAGTTCATCAAATTAATAAGATTAGCATTTCACAACAGTTGTAAATTGTTTAAATTACTCTTCAGTTTTCAAAGACAGGTTACGTGTTGGCATCAATTCCAAAGAATCTGTTTATGAACATTAACAAGAATCTCATCTATTTTAAAAGTGAGATTGGCATTAAATAGGTAAAAGACTGATGTGTTTTCATTCTCCAACAACTAGAGATTGTTTTGTAGATTGTAGGTTTGTGGATTATTTGAGACCTGGTAATTCCATTTACTTTCTAGCAGCCCACGTCCATGGGTGCTTCACTGGGACCCTGACCTTCATTGCAATGGCTCTCTGCAATCAAGAGTTTTGACTTGGAGATTCTCCTCCTGAATAACACCATTTATTTACTTTGATCTTCATGTTCGTAAAAAAACTGTTCAGGGAAAAGGCAAGGTGTTATGATCGTGTCCTGGATGCTTTTCAAGGGTTCTGATAACTAGAACAAACTGGATTCAAACAGTTTCAAAATAACTTCTCTGTTTCAAAATTGAACTTTACAAAAATTAATACGGTTAAAAATTCTTTACTTTCCATTCAGGAGTATATTTCATTGGTTTATATCTATTATTTTTGACAAAATTAAAGACAATGCAGACCATTAAATACTTTAAGTACAAGTATTTCTTTTATCATTCAACTTGCGAGGCTTTTTGTGATTCAGGTTACTCACAAAGAAGTCAGAACTTAATTAAAAAAAAAAAAAAAGGTATCAGAGCGATATCCAAGGTTCTGTTTCTCTCTAGTGAGAGACATGTGGTTCCTGTGCTGAGGATTGTGGTTGTTACAACAGGATTGAGAGAATTGGAGCTTGTTTGGTTGGTTGGGGCATTTTGCTTGTTTATAATTGGGTAGAAAGAAAGTATAATAATACACATAAAAGCATTCACTGTTCTGAATGGTGCATAGCACTGAAGCATCCTAGCTTCCCAGAGAGCAACCTAAGTAGAATTGCAGAGCAGGTTGTAAATGTGGCCAATTGCGTGACAGCTCAGTTGGTCCCCTTTGTAATAGTGTTTGACCATATTGCCTTGTTTCTAGTAGATTCTACTTGAACTTAAAATATTTCAAAGGATGTCATTGCTGTAGGCAGAACTACTTTTTATACTTGAAGTGGATACGACTGTAGAAGTTGAAAGACAGGATACGAAGACTTCAGTTTTCAAACTGATGTGTCGATGCACTTTACATATATATGCCGTACAGATGTTGCATTTCCAGAGTATTATTTCCATTTTCTTTTGCCAATCAGTGCTCTGATCGAGAAAATCAGCTGCTCTCTGTTTCACAAGTGAGTCATGTATTTGTTTCTCAAAGATACTATTTGCAGCTTTTGGCTCCCAACAGTGAGTCACTTCTTTCTGTTTTTCAAAGGCTCAGTTATCAACTTTCAGTTCATTCAACAAAATTCTACCATTAAACAGAGCTCGTACTTTCTTAAAATACTGAATTGTTCCTGCGGTCAACAGTATGTGAATAATATTGTGTTAGCAGATATATTGAGAGGCGATTTTCAAATAATTGCAGTAGGTAACTCTTTCCAGCAAAGAAAATCTTTATAAAAAATAGAAAAGGCATTGTTTTACCAAAGACTGACAAATTCTCTAAAATATTGTCTTTAATCTTTAAAATCAAAGCACTATAAAATATTTAATGCTATAAAATGCTACAAAACAGATCTAGACTCTAATTGCAGCCTGTATTCATTTCTTTCTGGTGAATCTTCCACATTTTAACTCAAAATGCTGATCAAGTACAGCAGTATAAAAAGTGCTAATTTATGAAAAAATTATCACAGAATCATTACATTTTGGTAACAGGAAACTGTCAGTGTTCTATATTTTTAATATAACATCAACATCTAGTGGTTTGCAGAGAATAACTTTTCTCTTGGTGTTTCAATTGTACAAAGCTTATACACCGTAAGTCTGAGTAGGGTAGATCAGATACCATGAGAGGTAGTACAGAAGTAGAGAATCCATTTAAACAGAAGCTCTATAATAAGCAATAGGTTGTAGAAATTGAGCTGTTTTCTACATAGTACGATACAATATTGCTTTCCTCAGTTCAGACAGCACCATAGCACAGGACTCCATGGTTCGGCTCTGGTGAGATGAAGGCAGGAAGAAAGTAGATCTAGTGGATAAATCACTATCATTTGGATATTGCCCTGGAACATCTTAATCAACAAGGCAGTTGCAATTATTTTATTTCTGGGCCTCTTTAATTTCATGCAGATTTCAGATTATACTTTTTTAAAGATTAGCTTTTAAAACACCATATTTAAAAAAAAAATAATAGCATTTAGTTTTGGAGCAAGATTCCTGAGACAGTCTTGAAATGCTCCTATTTGCTGTGGCAATTGGACCTTCATTGTTGGAAGCTCACTGAATAGTTAATATTGCCGTCATTAAACAACATTTCCTGAAATGTGTGTTTGCAACATTATGTAAGTAAATAAAGCACAAACACAAAAAACATTTATAGGAATATTTCTTCTCCTTTTCTCATAATCAGGTGAGATACAGTGTCTTGGAACAGTTTCTTCTTAAAGCATTTTGAGAGCTGTGATAGTTTTTAATGTATAACAGGTCTGCAGCAGCACAATTGCCCTTTAAGACTTTGCCTGTGGATTTTTGTTTATTTTTTAGTCTTTATTTTTTTTACCTAAGCACATGTTGTTGATTTTTTTATATAACATAAACCCTGAAAATTGGAGATCTACTGTATTTTCATGTGTGTAGCCTGTGGGTTTCCTGGAGAAATAAACAAGCACACTGGATAATTCAGCAGACTGTGGTTAATACAAGATGAAGTTTACCCCCGAATACATTTTTCCCCAATAGCTCACCGGGTCTTTTAGCTCTGTGTTCTCTGCCTTGCTCCCGGACCCAGGGTGCTGCTCCCAAACTCTGACGTTTCCTTCGTTGGCAGCTACATTTTCACATAAAAGAAAAAGTATCATTGAAATGATGTTATTATATGAAAATACAGCATGTAAACATTTATAAAAGATAGAAAGATCATCCTGTTAGTAATTATGATAAATTTCAGACCTGATGTTATATTAATATAAACCCAGTGAAGATTTGCAGTGTCAGACTTGCATAATATTCTTACAAATGACACTGAATTCTCTTCATCTTTTGTTAGCTTACCTGGTTAAGATCAGAAAAACTCTTCCAAATGTGTACCCTAACTGTTGAAATGGTCTTCTTAGAAAATATCTAAGTTTTCAAACAAAAGGATGTTCTCTTATTTGGAGTAAAAAAAAAAAAAAACAAACAGCAGGAGAGAATACAGACTAAGTGATAATATTTTCCAAAAAATACATAACTTCTTGTATTACACAGAGGTTTAAAAATAAACTATAAAAGCCAAATGAGTAATTCCTGTATGTAGTCACTAAGCATGTATGAGCAAGAATGGGTTACGGAGTCAGAATTTTTGTTGTCAGGTCTCTCAATATCCCAGCCAGTCCCATGTTCAGAAGCAAATCTGGAGAACAGTTATCCCTGTTCCCTGGATGTAGACAGAGAAAAAAAGAAATGTGCTATTCCATCTCTCTCTGTGTTTCAGGTTACCTCTAATACCTTAGCTAACGTCCCAAAGTGACTGGAAGCATGTCATCACCAGTTGGAGCTGTTAATAGATGGGAAAGAAATTAACCACTGCCTTAATACCAGATCTACAAAGTGTGCCAACAAACCTGTGATAGTTGATTTCTCTTTGTTTTCAGTCCCAGCCCTGACAATAAACACAACCTTGAGAAGATCACCTTATTTTCTAAGTCTGCCCTCTGATACAGAGTCTTGCTATGTGTTAGAACAAAAATTGAACCAACTACCATTTGTTGCAATACATTTGTGGATTTAGTGTGGTCAATATCCATTTTTCAAAAATCTGTTACACCAACAACATGGAATTTTGTTTAAAACATAATTATCTCTCTTTAGGATAGTGGTATTCGTGCCATGGTAATAGCCCATTGTTAATCTTTTTCCACTAAGTAATGTAAAACATTGACAAACAAAGATTCTGAGCACTGAGGAGCTTGCTTCATCTTCAGGATACCTTGTAGGTTTGGAGGGTGGGGGAATTTTTTTATTGTTTGCATTGTTTACAGTATGCAAACACTCCAGGACATGGACCAGTATAATTCACTTAATTATAGTAGTTACTAAAGAGTATAAAAAGTAAAGTGATTTAGTGATCTCATTTGCTGACCTTCTGACAGAGTGCTAAGGGCACCGTCTACTTCACTGCTTTCATATGGTTCAGATACTAGCCACTCATTATGCTAATTTTATCTCCAAACGATCTGGATGTTTATAATATAAGCAAGTTCTGTAACCATGAAAGGAACACAAAGAGACACGTCCTTCCCAGACCTTCCCAGATGTGTTCCTTTCATGAGTAACTGCAGATGGAAGCTGAAAGATGTTTTCTTGGCAGTACACATTATGTCTTTACAGTCCCTTAAAAATGAGGTGCTGGGAACAACAAAATGTACATTTAAAGAAATACAAGGAATAGTTAATTTATCTTACATTTCTCTATTAAATAAAATAGTCTGTTCAAGAACTACTGAAAGATAATAGGCAAACTACGATGAATGTTATGCAGAGAAGGCATTAAAATGTCAAGCAAGCAAGATATTTTGCAAGAAATCTATTTTTTTCTTTTTATTGTTTTAGCTACAACTATAGTATGCTAAAAATAACTTTGTTGTAGCATAACCAAATACTATGGATTATATATAAGCAACATCTGTATGAGCATTTACATATGAGCCATATTCAGTTATCCACTGAGTCAAGAGCTAGTTTCAGTATATACTGAACAGAAAATAGGAATTATTAAATTAGATTGTGTATGATTTGGCTGTTATCATTATATTTTTAATAAGCTGAACTCCAGAATCTAACAGTATAAGGAAAATAGTTTTCCTTTGGTGTTTGCTACAGTGTTCAAACATCCACAAAGGGACTAATACATTCTCATCCTCGTACCAATATAAGCTAATCTATTCATTTATTCTGCTTGCAAAATGAGAAATTTGATTATATTTTGAATTCTTGGTATAATCTCAAAGTATTCCATAGCCATAAATTTAAACAATCTTTATTTTAAAAGCCATTAGTCACGAGTGAAGAGATAGAGCTGTTATTTTCCTTGAACCTTTTCAAGTTTCATAAAAGTTTCCACTAAGCCAAAACAGTACAGAGGATTTTACTTAAACATCTTTTAAAAAGGAAGTGTTTAGTATCAGCAAATGTTTTTCCAAGTTCTCCAAGGCAATACGAATTTCTACTGACTTGCACAGAGCTGGGTAGTTTTGCCTGTGTGCTGCATCAGAGCGTTTTAGGAACCTTTGAAAATGGAGGGAGAAGACTTATCTCTGGAGATGAAAGAAAACAGCAGTAAAGGAATGCGTATGTGGATATATGCTGGTTTTAAAAAAGCAGAATGACATCAAAAGAGCATGCAAAGATAACAGCTTTTTCTCCACATACTTAAAACATTTGCTGCTGAGTTGTGACATGAAAAATCCAGAGGGGGGCGGGGGGGGGGAAGAAAAAAGAAGTGATATTAGAAGCAGTTTCAGACCTTACTCTTGTTGTTTCTCCCACTCCTGCTTCCTTTTTTTCTCTTTCTCTACATCTCCAGTTTCAAGTACTGTGTGCAGTTCTGGGCACCGCAATTCAACAAGGATGTGAAGGTCCTTGGATGCATCCAGAGGAGGGCAATAAAGCTGGTGACAGGGCTGGAAGGAATGTCCTGTGAGGAGTGGCTGAGGACACTGGGTTTGTCTAGTTTGAGAGAAGGAGGCTGAAGGGCAACCTTGTGGGTCTCTACAGCTTCCTGAGGAGGGGACATGGAGGTGCTGAGCTCTTCTACCTGGGATCCAGAGACAGGAGAGACGGAATGGTTCAAAGTTGCACCAGAGGAGCTTTAGACTGGACATAAAGAAGAATTTCTTTACGGAGAGTGTGGTAAAACACTGGAACAGGCTTTCTAGAGAGGTGGGTGATGCCCCAAGCCTGTCAGTGTTTCAGAGGCATTTGGACAACGCCCTTAATAATTTGCACTAACTTTTGGTCAGTGCCAAAGTGGTCAAGCAATCGGACTGGATGATTGTTGTGGGTCCCTTCCAACTGAAATCTTCTCTTCTGTTCTCCAGCTTGAAAAAATGCATCCTAATTGATGTCAATAGCAAAGGGGCTGGTACATTGTAGGTTATGAACTCACAAATGTATTTTCCAAAACAGTTGAGAGGTGACAACACGCATGAAATCAAACACTTCCACATAAAACGTCAAAGAGAAATAATTCCAATCTAAAAATAAAGCTTGCTTTAAATTGAGAAAAAAAGTCCAAATATTTTATCATAGTAATTTACTGAAGTATTGAAGTATTATCTGGAATGAAAGTATGTCTAGAATTTCATTTCATAATGACCTTCACAGACCGCTCTGTAGTCCTTTTGACATCAGTGCCTTCTGTCTATCAGAGATTACATTGTAGGAAACCAAACAAAAACTCATTCATTCGTATGTCATATCAATGACCTCTCTTCTACAACAGCTACAGAGGACACATCGAGTGGAACAAAGCTGGATATTTGTCTGTATGTGGTCGTTAGGCCATAGGTGTTACAGTTTTCTGGCTTTAATGCTGGCAGATACCACATAAAAGCTGCTTTTTCATTCACTGACTCACTAGTTTCCTCCCAGCTCATGCCCAAAGCCTTTATGTAGGTATTTTGAAAGGGTCCAGCCCAAATTCCTGTGGATCTGTCTCAGGAACCAGCTCTCAACAGGATAAGAGAGGAAAAGGCTGGATAGATTGTAAGTATTCCTTTTGACATCCCATGACACATCTCTTTTATGAGCAGCTTTCATCATTCAAAGGCACTTTCTTCTGGAACGAAGTAAACGTTCACCACTATTAAAGCAACTCAAGCTGTGTTAAACCATTCTAAATTTGGTTATAAAATTGCTGCTGAATTTGATCTAGTTTGTGTATATGTTACTGCTGTCGCCCATAGGCTCAAAAGCTACTGACCTTCAAAAAAGCCACAATCAGATCCTATTAATCCAAAGCAGTAGATTCACTTCTTTCCCCCAGTTTCTAGAATACTGAACAGACCTGAATCTTCATGGAATCACAGAATTGTCAGAGTTGGAAGGGACCTCTAGAGATCATCTAGTATCAAGAAATGTTTGACCTCCAGGAAAGAGTTTCTCACCTTTGTAAAGCTTGAATTTGAATTAAAAGCTAAAACTTTATTAAGATTATTGTTTACTTAGCTCACAGATGGGTTTTTAGTCTAACAATCAGATGTGAAATAGCTTTATTTGTTAATTTCATGGCAATTTAAATAAATGCAGATTTTCCTGTAACTTATGTATGCTAATGTTGAAACTTTCAGAAATATATGTGTATTTGTGAAAAGCCTAGAAAATTCAATTTACGAGAGCACTTGCTTGGAATCGCTAAACTTTATTGATACAAAATAGATGTTACCTCATTTCTTTCTAGGTTCTTGCGTAAGAACTAGGTCTCACTATATCTTATGTTCTCTCTTATTTGGCTTCCAGAAGCCTGGGTTGTTAAACTAAGTTCTCTCCCAATTCACTGAATCAGAGAAGAGTTTTATGTTAAATTCCATTGTAATAGAATGTAGAAGTCCCAGATTAAAGTCATAATTTCTAGGAGGTACAAGTGGCTTTGCAAGACAATAATAATAATAATGATAATAATAATAATGAAAAAAGGGAACTGGAGGGAGAGTGGAAAGTTCCCCAGCTGTGAAGCAGAATAATATCTCCATAGACTATCTGTAACAGATTTAAGAACAAAAGTTTACTTTTTTTTTTAAGATACAACCTCTGAGATTATCTATTTCAGTAATTAATTCTCTCTATGGTTTTTTTCAGTTTATCAAAGTAATTTTTTTTTTTTTTTTAATCAGAAATTAAGCCAACTCTATGTTCCCGTTTTCCCCAATAGGGAATATCAAATTCTTTCAATATGCCATATTTTCTATGGGTCTTTTATCTCATCTAGCTCTTCTTTCGACTCTCTCCAGGTTTTCTAGACTTTTTTAGGAATATGATCCTAGAAATAGTTGTTATTTCTGGACCAGCTGCCACCTAACTAGGGCCAAACTGGCTGGTGGCTCTGCAGATGTTCTTATTAACCAGTCTCTTTGACAGGCAATCTTGGTGGGACGGGGTAGTAGTGGTACTAATCTTAAATTTGTTTCCCCATCCTCCACCCCTAAGCAGACCACTTTTTATCAGAGAATTTCTTTTTCCTTTCTAAACATATTATTTTTCTTTCTTTCTTTTTTTTTTTTCTTTTTTTTTCTTTTTGAGTATCAGCTTTGGCTTGGCAGAGAGTCAGGGGAATTACCACTAATATAAAAAATAATCTACAAAATTTAATTTTTAATCTACTTTTCAAACTGCTGACATCCCTCCTTCCTCTGTACAGTAGAAATATTTGAAAGTTATATTCAGAATTTTCTGGGCATATAATATATGCCAAAATACCTGATTTGAAAATCACAAAAGTGCTGTGTGAACCAGAAGGAACATGGAGCCAAGCTGTTCAAAGGACTCATTTCCATGATCACGGTAATTGTACTAAGCATTAAATTAGTCTTCTGGATGTTGCTTTGCATGCAATATTATTGCATTGTGTGATATATTTTGGTTTCACTTAAACTACTTACCTGCCTGCGTCATGCTGCCAAGCTGTAGTAGCATCATTTGATGTCCAAATGTCCAAATATAAATCCAAAATAGACATGTACCCCCTGCATAAAAAGAAAAATATTCTGCAGAACCGGGGCTGCTCTGGAGCAAATAATTTCTCTCTGATATTAATGAGCTAAACAGCACTCCTTTGTAGTGCATCTTCAGTGCAGAGTATTCAGAAATGAACACATTTTAGGTGAATGCTTATATTCCATCCAGCTGTGAAATGTGAAAGAAACCTCTAGTAAACTGAAGATCTGTTTGAGATTTAGGCTATAAATACTCCATAAAACTTCAAAGTTCCCAACAGTTTTTGCCATAGTTTTATAAAATTAGGTTCATCTCTTAGGTTAACACTTGGACTTGATGCTCTTAAGGGTCTTCTCCAACCTAAATGTTTTTATGATCGTTTGGACAATGCCGTAATAAGCAAGTGAACTACATTTAACATTAGTGTATAATAGTTTCACACTTAGGATTGAGTCATAATGAAGCTACTACCAGAAAAATCTATTTGTTTGAGGGCACTGTACAGAAGTATAAGTTTCTAAGCTCAAAACCAGTCAACTGATACTGTTCCAATGATGTCAAGAATTTTCTTCCTTTCCTATATAATAGCCCTTCAGAAAAAGTGACCTCACAGGACTGAAGAAAATAAGTTTCATCAGTGTACACACTAACCGGCATAAAGAGAATATATTTGAGCAAATCAAACGTTTTAATACATAATAAAAAAAAGGAGAGCTGTATTTCTAAAGTGCTCTTGAAGATAAGATACTAGAAGTGAAAAAAAAGCTTCATGTTTTATGCAACATCTGTAAGAAAGGAGAAGGTTTTCCTACAAAAATAATGCAATCAAAGTCTGAATTCTTTCTTTTTCCCTCTTTAAAACAGGTATCCAATTTATAGTTAGAAAAGCTCTTCAGAATCAACAACATCAAAATGCTGGGGGGTCAGAACAGACAGGCAGCAGGATCTTGAGAGATTAAAACCCAGTAAAATTCAAAACTGCACAATTTGGATAATAATGAATCACTTTTGCTGAGATAAATTACACCTTTATTTGATTTTGTATATTTTGAAAAATGCTCTAACTGTAGCTCCAGGAATTCGCCAGCCTCTGCAGATTACTGTTATTAAATAAGATTCTGTTATTCATAATGGTAATTGTACGTTGCAATAGTACCTACAGTATTAAAGTGTTTTCCAGTCCAGGAAAAAGACATGCTTCTTGTGCAGAAAGCTTATTAAATAACAAAATAAGGAGGCAGAGCAGTGTGAGAGAAACCGGGAGGGGGGGAAGAGTAAGTGCAAGAATGTGGTGATAATTGCTCCCCCAGGCCCTTCCAGGGCTTTGTTGTACAGTGTTCTATCAGGAAAAAAAAAAAAAAAAAAAAAAAAAACTAGAAAAAAGAAAACAAGAAAAAAAAAGGGGGAAAAAAAGCCAAATGGCTTTCTTTTATTTCCACGATTTAGTATGATTCAGTGTCAGTGACTCCAGCTAAAGATTCATTGCTGACAGGAATTAGCTTCTTGTGGTTGATGTGTATTTTCAAGATTATTGTCTAAATAAAAATGGGAATAAGGACTGGAGATTTCATTCTCTGTGAAGAAGCAATTATGTTAGTTATGCATACTGTGATAAAAGGCTGAACGCATTGTCATGATATCTGATGGATGAAGAAACCCAGGAAAGGACCTGTGGATCATTTTCTCGCCTGATAAGTATTTATAAAACAAGAGTGGAACAGTAAGTTGCTTTCTCTTTTGAGAGCTGTGTATGCACAAAAGGCAGAATAATGTAAGGTAAGGCTAAACCACAGTTGCCCAAAATGCCTGTGAGACTCGAGAGGGGAAGAATTTATCCTGATCTTTGGAAAAACACGTGTAAAACAAGCCTCCCTAGAGAGCAACACCGTTTTATATCAGCAGTTGGCAGGGAGTAACGTGAGTAACGTGCTCCCCTCCATATGTTGGAAAGGAAAGAAAGGAAAAGAAAGCAGACGACAGCACTGGGCTGTAGCCAAATCAAGGTCTGGTTAATCCAGCCAAAGGAAACACAGAGAAAAAGTGTTTTATTTCTCCACTGGGGATTCACAGCCTAGAACCCTGCCATAAATGTAAGTGCTTGTGGCAAAAGAAAGCATCTTTCTTGCTGAAAAATAGTTTTGAAGGATTTCGTATCAAATTATCTTTATAGTTTATTCAGTTTACAGCAAATAAATTTAGCTGGAGGAGAATCTTGTTCCATAGAAATAAAAACCATAAGAAACATGGATTTAATTCAGAATACAAAATGAAAAATTATCCAAAAAGTTTGACTTGAAACCAAAGTCTACTTCAAATTCAGTGGCCTATCAGAGTCCCTGAACAGAGAAGACTCTGACTGGAACAAGAAAATCAGATTCTAATTAGAGAAAAACAATTAAAACAACAATTCAAACAAAACCTGAGAGCTGCAAACATTTTGCTTTCAAGAAAACTTGAGTACAGCTGTACCAAAGCCATGAGTGACTTGAAGATATTTAGAGATACTGTACATTATACATGGGTTACACATAATCAACATCCTGGGCACTGGAACTGCCTCATAAATGTGTTCTATTAGTTCAGCTGTTATTTTACTATCTACATGATGTGTTTGATAATTTGATGCTACCCACATGTAAATGTTAATTTTGAAAGTTCATTGTTGGGTTTTTGGGTTTGCCGTTGGGGCTTTTTTAATGTCCTAGCCAGTGGAATCGGAGAACGCTAGTGAAATTTTTCTTAAGCAACTGGTAAGTCTTAATTCACTAAATAAAAGGACTTATGGTTCTATTGGATGAATTACAAAGATGGGCTTTAAAAAATATTGTTCTTAAGGAAAAAATTGCACACTAGGATTTCCCCTCTCTTCCCCCCACGTCCTCCTCACCATTGCCTCATTCCATTCAAAATACTTTTGCACCTAATGAATCAAGGTTGGCTGTAAATTAATCCGTAGGATAAAGATATGTTCTAACTGAGGCAGAAAACTGTTTAAAAATGAAGATTTTGTAATTAAAGCAAAATAATTTATGTTGCTCTAGAGAAAAGGATCCCGTCCATGCTTGTGACTCATTTTAAAAAAGGATTCTTAGATGGTCACTTAAACAGGACTTTCAGGTAAGTACTTCTGTACCAGGCACAGATAATGGAACCAGGCATCCATAAAATACCATCCCGGGGGCCTGATATGCAAAACTGAAGAGCACTTAGAGATAAACTTTAGTTAAATGTACTTTGAGCATATATCTGTGAGCTTTATACCCTGCTGTATTAGACTTATTCTTAATTTATTTATCTCAAGCTAAGCATCTGCTGAAATATACCTTAATCAATGGGATTTAAGGTATGCTTGAGGGTTTCCCTGAAGATTATTTTTAATTCTTAATTTCTATTTTAATCCCTTTCCATTTATCATTTGTTGGCAGAGCACCTGAAGAGTGAATAGAAGTAGCAGACAATTAGCAGTTCCTTCATTGGCTTAGTTTATATTCACACATATATGCAATTTTAAGTGTATACAATGAAATTTCTATATTTGCAATATATGAACCAGCCAATAGTTGCTCTTGAAAGCATAAGGAACTATACAGGAGCTTCAAAAACCTGAGAGTCCATTACAGTTGTGTTAATATACAAGTTTCTAAGCACGTCTGGTCTCCTGCAGGAAGAAAACAAATAAATGCTAAAAAGAAAAAAAAACCCAGGCCACTTATCTCTAGAGAACAGATTATGCCAAGACACTGTTTTTCTATATAAACCTGCTTCTTCAAGGGGGAAAAAAGGAGTACTAGACTTGCAACAACTGCGTGGGGCCACACACAGAAGCAAAAGACGTGGGGCCCATGGAGCCTTCTTGGACTTTCCTGCTTGTGTTCCAAGGAAAATAAACAGTGGTGAAAAGGGAGTGGAATTATTTAGTTTTAAGATAAGTGAATCCTCTTTCTCAAAGTATTTTCAAACCTTGGAAAAACTTTTTCACTAATTCAGAAAAAGAGAAACACTAGAGAGAACAATGGCAACTTGCTGAAGTTGAACTGAAGACAACAACAGAGCATTAATTGTCAGAGTGAAGAGGGAAAAATAGACCAGAAGTCTAAATGCAAACCCACGAATGAAAATAATCCATCAAAAATGAGGCAGCAAAGAGAAATTTGAAAGAAGGCAGTTCTACATTCAGATTTAGAAAGACTGAATCTCAGACGGCAACAGGATTCAAGAGATGATACCTCAGACTCACAAGGACTAGAATTCAAACAAAGGTTTGGGACCCTATACAAGATTTTTCAGTTGAAATTCTAGAGATCTGGAAGGCCCAAAATAGAGAGGAGTAGAATATGAAGAATCAAGAGCAAGTTGCAATGCTGATACCATACTACACCAATGGGGGAGGAAAAATCAGCTACAGTGGGGGGAACACATGAAGGCATTTTTTTTATACTAGTGACGAAACAAGAGTAAAGCCTTTGAGATAAATGTGGAGGTTCTTTAAAATCAAACTGATTTAAGATCTTTTCATTCATGTTTCATTCATGTTCATGTTGTTTCTCTTCTTATGGAAAAACTCACAGATGACAATTATTACTTTTTTTTTGCCAGAAGGTTATAATCAAGGACAGAATAGACATATGGTAGATAACATAGGCAGTCAAATTAAAACCTATCAAAGTTATATATAACTTCACACAACATTAATTCTCAGCATAAAACATCTGTAATGTACTGTGAGCTCAATTATGAATATTCAATTCCATCTTGCTTTAACTTTATTAATAGTATCAATATTTACTATGCCATATGCAAAGATAATTAGAATAATAGCATTGCATTAATGCATTATGCATAATGCATTAATGCATACATGAGTTGTCTTCATTTGCATGTATCATAAATGCTTTATAAAGGTTAACAACGGGAATACGTAGGGTCAAATTCTGTTTCAATTATTCAAGTCAATTTTACATCGGTTGGACTTGCTTGAACTTCAAGGTACGACAGAGAAAATACCTTGTTGTGAGACACACGGGAATCACTTTATGTGCAGCCATCCCTAGAGTGAACATCTGCGGGGCTTAATAGCACACTGCAGCACTGCACGAGGTAGGAACCACACTGTGGACTAACTATTGAATGGCCAGGGTGTTTCTAACACACAAAGTTTATCCATCACATGATATTTCTCCCAGTTTAATGCCGCCTTAGTAACTGGTTGGCATCAAAACAATACACAGTGGTGTTTAAAACGCTACAGTTCTCCTGGTGTGAGCAGAGCAAAAGTACTGTGATGGCCACTCATGGATTGTGTTATAAGTAACCTGTGCGACTCAAATTTCAGAATTTTCAAAATCACAATTCTGGAGAGGATAAAAACTATCTGTAAATAATATTCCAGGATGAAATAGCAAATAAGAGAAACAGCAGTGGAAAAAGAAGGAAAATATTCACTATGTGCAACTCACCCACATTTTAAAAGATGAGGTGTGATGTACCATTAAATTTGACTCCAACATAACGAAAAAAACAAATATAAAAAAATTGTGAAACAGTAAAGAGACAGCATTGGGTTGTGTTTACTCGCCCACTGGTGTTACAGATTTTGAAGATTTTTGAAGATTTTTGAAGACGCCGAGCCTGTCACAGCCTGAATTCCTCTCCGTGCCAGCCACCTTCATGAGGCAATTTCTTAGACAGTGAAATCCTCTCGGCATTGGTGGGCAAGCTTTGCTTTGCTCTAAACTGTGATTAATACAGAGGAAAAACATAATTATCTTTTGGAATTTAGGTTTACATGTTCACAACTGAAAAGCACATAACACAAATTAAGGCCCTCAGGCACAACACACACAGCTTCTGAATTTTCCCACATCCAGAACCCCATGTCACTATTCCTTTCCCTGCCCCTATATGGCTGCCTTTCTCCATTCTTGGACCCAACAATAAATTTTAAGAAAACTCTGTGGATATATTTTTAAAAACTGGCACAAATTTAATTTCTCCACTTAAAATTCTTCCTGTTCTTTTATGACTCTCAGCTCTTTATCTGGTCTTGAGTATTTAGAAAAAGACTTGATTATGGGCCCTAGGGAAGCGGATAGTCTTTCTGCAATCTTCTATAGAAATGGTATAATTTCACTGAATTTCACTGAATTTTTAGAGTTGGAAGGGACCATAAAGATCATCTAGTCCAACTCACCTGCCAAAGCAGGATTGCCCAGAGCATGTCAGAGCATGTTACTCAGGACTGCATCCAGGCGGGTCTTGAAAATCTCCAAAGAAGGGGACTCCACACCCTCCCTGGGCAGCCTGTTCCAGGGCTCTGTCACCCTCACCGGAAAGAAGTTTCTTCTCATATTTGAGTGGAACCTCCTGTGTTCCAACTTGTGCCTATTGCCCCTCGTCCTCTCACTGGCAACCACTGAAAAGAGTCTGGCTCCCTCCTCCTTCAACCCACCCTTTAGATACTTATAAGCATTGTATAATATTGTTTTGATTATAAGATTATTTAATATTTAATGCCTAATGAAAGGTTAAGCTGCAAAACGGTAGTTGATTTCCAGAGAGATGTCAAAACTTAGCAGTAAACGCTCAGGACCAGATTGGGGGTTTTTTGGTTTTTTGTTGGTTTGTGGGGTTTTGTTTGTTTGTTTGTTCTTCAAGGAAAGGTTTCAAATACAGCACTGAAGTATACCAGCACAAAAACATTCAGAAAAAAATGGGATTTAAAAATGACACTGGAATTTCTCACCTGATAATGGGAGAAAAGTGAATAAAACAAGAGGAGCCCTCACAGCAAGGACTCTCCTTTAATGGCCTTGGACCTGCTCCAGCAGCATGTTCAGTATCTTGATAAATATATATTTATCATATATAAATAATCAAAAAGAAGGTTGAGGTTTACAAAGCTTCAAGTTCTGTAAAGTAAATGAATGCTACCAGAAATTAATGTACCACTGCTGATTTAAGCAAACCAAAAACCACAACACTCTTCTCCTCATAAAAAAGAAAATGAGATGTGACAGGAACAGTTGATATACTTGGAGAGGTAAAAAAACATCATTTTTTTGTTTTTACTTTGCATATTTTTCTTTTGGGTATGATAATTTGTTACAGGTACACACGTATCACAGGCCATGGCCTCAGGGTCATCTTCTATAGAAAGCAGAATCTGGTATTTCGAGGACCTGCAATTTATGTAATGCTTATTAGTACATCATATTACACTATTTCTTTTTCTCTGAGAACAGGTCTTTTAGAAAATCAGTGCTTCTTTAACAGTTATGTGTTTGGATATGAATTTACAGAAGTTTTTTTTTTTTTTAACATAATATAAAGATATGCTTCTTACCCTTTAACCAAGTATTTTACGCAACAAAGCAAGTTGAGGACACATTTTCCAACCCTTCATTTAATCTTTCTCACTCCTCTCTATTACTGACTGACTTAAAATACTCTAAAAACCTTAAGACATGGTAATTTTTTCTCGGAGTAAAATATTCCTCTGAGATGTATTTTCAAGAAGGGGAAGGGAATGGGGGGTGTTTGGGGTGTAGAAGGGACAAGTCGAACTTTACAGATGTGTGTGTATCCTCATGCCTGGTTATATGACTCTATTTCTATCAGCTAATATCACTTTTAAGAGAGGAAACACACACCGTAGATGTGTTTAGGAGTTAACAAATGGGAATTTACAGAGTGTACAAAGATGTTACCTCTGACACAGCACCCAGGGTGACCTCGGGGAGACTGAGGAATTATTTCAACTTCTGTTTCCCTCCAGCCTGATAAATTTCTTTCTTTCTGGACAAGCCCAAAATAGCTGAAGACAGGCAAAATGGGAAAAATTTCCTTTAGTTAAAGGAGGAATTTTCTTGGGAAAAGGTGTCCGATTCCAAATGTCTTTTTTAGATGGGTTAGCACATGGTGCATTTGGGAGACATCAGTTGCCTAAACTACTGTATGAGCTGTGTTTAACATCTGAGCAAACACAGCATGTCTTACAGTAAAAAAAAAAAAAAAAAGAGTACTAAGGTATAGGTGAACGTTCTCATTCTAAAACATCTCTAAGAAGAAACAGCACTAATAGTAAACAAAATAGAAAAAGTAATAAACCAGTAGAAATTACCTGAGAGATCTGTTAAAAATGTGCAAGTCATAGTGTGGTTGCTGTTGTCATCATCATAACTGTAGGCCTCCTATAATGGTCCAGAAAAGCAGGTAGATATTATTGGGGGAAAACAAACAAGACTACTAACCTTATCTTTAGAAAATCGGTTTAAAAAGGTAATTTGAGAGTGCTGATAATGAGAGATAACAAAAGGATACAAACCTTAGGGAAAGCTGTGAGAAACTGAAGAAGTTTCTGAGCCCCCTCTTCCCCCCAGGCCCCGAGGTACTGCACAGCAAGCAGTAATAATTAAATTACTCACAGACACTTGTAAGGAGAGGGCTGTCAAGCGTTCTCATAACAGCACAGTCAAAATTAAAACCCTGTTTTCTTTTGTGCTATGGGCAGGAATGAAGATCGAGCTTCTGTACACTCAAATTCAGAAAGCAACTGTCACTTTGAGGGTTATAAATCACACTGAGCCAGCCCCTTCCTACCTTAAAGCCCTTGAGCCCTTGTCCACTACCAGCAAAGAAGGTTGTGACCCACAGTGTAGAAGTCCTGTCCCCATCTGCCCTCATCTCCTTGCCCATCATCTCTCCCCAGATCCTCCACTGTGAATAATTACCTCTTTCCTTATTAATCTGTTCAGTATCCACATTCAGCAGCTCTGGAAAACAAATCACTTTTGTCCTGAATAGGCTCTGCAATACAGGTCATTATGTTTGACCCTTTTTTTTAAGTCATTGCAGAGGGATGAGGGATCATGTGGATTTTTTTTTAGCTTAGTTAGGTACTAAAATCAGATGTAAGCCACTTCCTCCAATTTGCTTGTGTTCCAAAAAGAACAAAACAAAAATACCAAAAAGGTATTTTTACCCAAAGGTAAAAGACACAAGACACAAAGACATCCAAGGCACAAAACATACTTTGCACATAATTTGTTTTTCAACCTGCCTCACTCGTACCCAGCTGTGCCTTAGAAAACTCTATTTCTCCTTATTTCCAATAATTGCGTGAGAAGATCAAACTGCTGCAGCATGGATAAAGGTCTTTAACAGCCACCAGCCCATCCGTTTCTCCTCCTTCATCTATGCTGCAGAAATTGGAAGAAACCCCAAAATAACCTTGACTTTCTTGGGGCTAAAAACACTGTCACAAAAGTTTCACATCTGAGAAGCATTTATGTGCATAATTGTAACGCTTCTTTGTTTCACAGCTCGGATGTTATTGTTTCAAAAGAAGCGACTCCAAGACCCTGCCTCTGGTACCCCGTTACGTGGCAAAGCAGTGGATGCCACTGCCTGGTGAATCTGCTGCCACGGAGAAAGAGAGACAGAACAGTCCAGGGGATCCCGCAGGGCCACAGGTGTGACATAACCCCCCCAGGGAAGTTCTGAAATACTTAACTCTGGATTGTAAACATGAAAAATCTGTATTCCTAAATGAGAACTCTGTACCTGATGCCCCAAAGCTCATTAGAAATGGGTGTTCATAGAAATGAGGGGATCTCATCAATGCTGATCAATATCTAAAGGGCAGGTGGCAAGAAGGTGGGGTCAGGCTCTTCTCAGTGGTGCCTGGTGACAGGACAAGGGGCAATGGCACAAACTGGAACACAGGAAGTTTCATCTCAACAGGAGGGAAAACTGCTTTACTGTGAGGGTGGCAGAGCACTGGAACAGGTTGCCCAGAGAGGGTGGGGAGCCTCCTCTGGAGACATTCAAAGCCCACCTGTACACATTCCTGTCCAACCTGCTGTGGATGACCCTGCTCTGGATCTCCAGAGGTCCCTACCAACCCCTACCATTCTGGGATTCCGTGAAATGTAAGGGTTGGGTTTTTTTAAGCTGACAGTGGCCTATCCTTTCACCTGGTTTGGCTTCTGTCTCTGCAGTAATATCCTCACACTCTCCTAAATAAGGATTTTGGATCAGACTATGCACCATTCGGGGTAACAGTTCACTATCTTTTCTTCCCCTTTCACTCGTGCTGTCCCCCCTCACCCCTCAGACCTATCCCCGTGCTCTGCCAGGTAATCTAGTTTTTATTCTGTGTCTCCCAAAGTCATCTCAACTTTGTGCATCACAGCCGTAGACGTGTCAACCCTCCATAGGATCAATAATTTACTACATGACCTGTTGTCCAGCAGTTGCCCTACCTACCTACACTGCCTGCTTATTGTACTCTGAAAACCTTGCTTCTCACAGCTCTTGGTAGCTGTTGTCCTCCACCTATGATGCTCAGTTCCTAACATGTCCTATCTTTGGTGGCTGAGGTTCTCTTTCTCTCAGCATCTATCCTCCTTTCCAGGAAATAAAAAGGGAGTTTTGCCATAGATTGGTCCAGGATCTCCAGGTGGTCAGGACCTCAGCCAGACCCACAGTCATAAAAAAGTCCCACTCGGTGACTCATCCATGTTATGAAAGTGTGAGATGTCAGTGTTTTCAACTATCAGCTGTGCATCCTTTTCCCAGCATGCTGTGAAAGTGCCACAGTCAAGTCTGGGATTCACCATGGAAGGCCACAAAATCACACGGAGCATAGTGCTTAGCTCTGTCTGAGGTCAGGAACAGATACCTTCAGGAGGTATAAGAAGAGGAAGAGCTTGTGGTGATATAGAAGCACAGAATTGTCAAGGTTGGAAGGGATCTTTCAGATCATGGAGTCCAAAAATCAACCCAACACTGACAAAACCACCACTAAACCATGTCCCTCAGCACCACGTCTGCCCAGCTTTTAAATACCCCAAGGGATGGTGACTCCACCACTTCCTTGGGCAGTCTCTTCCAAGGCTCAGCAACCCTTTCCGTGAAGAAATTTTTCCTGATATCCATCCTAAACCTTCCCTGGAACAACTTGAGCCTTTTCCTCTTCTCCTATCACCTGTTCCTTGGGAGAAGAGACCGACCCCCCCTGGCTACACCCTCTTTTCAGGGAGTTTAGAGAGTGAGGTGGTCTCCCTTCAGCCTCCTTTTCTCCAGGCTGAACACCCCCAGCTCTCTCAGCTGCTCCTGGCTCTATTCCCGCTATACTTTTCCCAGCTATCTGCAGTTCACGAACTTCCTGACTTCATTTCTTTTAGTTTGGTTTATCACCTGGTAACCTTTGAATCTCTGTGGAATCCTGTGAAATGTGGCAATTATCATGGAATATCAATGTCAGCAAATAATTAACTCAGTTACCGCTAAGCCGAGCAAGTCGTGCTTTTTCCTTCACTCTCTCAGTTGTGAACGCAACCCATTTGTGAGTTACCTGAGGCTACGGCTGCCACATTTTGTCTTTCCTGATATGTTCAATAGCTTGGGATGTACTGTGCTAAACAGATAAAATGTTTTGAAGCAAGTCGTTTGGAAAAAAAAAAAAAAAACAGAAACACAACACAGTTATATAACTGAGGGGGTGGGGAAATAGACTAAAATAAAGAATAAGTAAAATAAAGTAAAATTAAATTACATTCTTGAAAATTTTGAGTTTGCTTAGATTGTCCACTTCCACGCTAAACTATCAACACAGTAAAAACATTTCAAAAACCATGTAATAAAGAAATAAGGGTAAAGAGGTGCACACATTATTTAAAGGGTTAGTGATATTGGCATAAGAAGATTAAAATGTATGAGCTTGAGACAAGTGGAAAAAAATACATAACAGTTAATAACAATTTGAAAAGTGAAAGTGATTGGAAAAGACCAAAATTTCAGAAATCCCACCTGTCTGGCTTTTTCTTTATGCCTGCAACACCCACGTCGGGGTAGATTAAACTTTGTACTAATGCAGTCCCACGGCATCGCATCCCTCTCAGCTTCAGGGCTGATGAATGCTCCACCACTCTGCTAACATGAACGGTTTGCTTCCTTGGAAAATAAAGCATAGAACACAGTGATACACAGTGAAAATTTACAAATGCTGTAGGTTAAAACTGTGTGAGGATCCAGCACTGAGTTCTTCAGCAAAGCTGCACGCTGGCCACAATTACTCACATCGTGGGTTTTTATCCTTAATGGAATTTCTTGTCCAGTACCAACTCATATAAACTCCTGGCATCAGCAGTATCCTGTACAAAGGTCCAAAAGTCCCCGTGTACTGGTGTCAGACCTGCCACCTTCTGCCTCAACTTGATATTCTTGTGTTTGGAAGAGACAATGACTATGGATATCCACTCACTCTCTGCATCCCAGCCCTCAGCTCATAGATCACTTCCATATCTTCTGCGTGATCTTCAGAAAAACTCCCACATTACTTGTCATTCTTTGCATGGAAGCTATTCCATAGTTTGGGATACCCTATTCATTCTTCTCTAAGCTGTTGTCTGTCTTAATATATAATTTTTTAATTGTAAGGACTATATCTACACATGGTATTTAGTATCTTAAGACCAGGAATGAATCACAGACATACAGGCTAGCACAATCATGTGGGGGTTTTTGTTTCTTTTCCTCTCTTAATTGTTCCCTTTTTTTCATTTTAATTTTTTTAAACACTGTAAAGACCATACTTCCCTCCTCCCTCGTATGCAGGTTTTTTTTTGTGATTGAAAACTCTGTGATAGCTGCTTGGTGGTCTTCTATTACTGTATCGTGAGCACATCCCACATCACAGACAAACAAATGTGATATTAAAATGTCAACCAAAAAACACTGAAGTTTCATATAATGTGAAATAGCTTCTCTAGAATCTAGATTTTAGGATAAAAAAATTTGCCAAAAAATGTTTTTAATATATACTGGCACAGATATACATGCACACACACACACATATAAACACACATGGACCTGATTGCAGAGCTCCTGCTACTCCCATTCTGTACCCAAACCTCCATTACTGTCAGTTTGATTCTTCACATATCTAACCTCTGGCAAAAATATGATTTTAAAGAAGTGTACGCATCTGTTTATCTGCCTTGACTGATAAACATGAGGGGTAAAATATCAGCAGGTATAATTCCACTGACTCTAATGGTTCTGTGCTGTGCACACAATTTGACCTCGTATGCATTATACATATTTAAGTGCATTATTTTTGTGAGGTTATGAACATTTTGAATATTCTGAAAAACTCAGGGAGAAATAAAGGCAAATAGCAAGACAGGCGAGAGAGCGAGGGAACATCCAATTAAGAATGTCAAAAGGATTTAAATGCTCTGCTTTCAACTGCTAAAACTACTTATGTATTTGGAAACCCTGGCTGAAAACTTGTCTACCCTCCTTTAAAACCCATCATTAAATGTCACCGCTCTCTTTGACTTCACTCAAAATAGACCATGTTTTCATTTCTGCTTAATGGAAATATATTTAAAGCTATTTTTAAAACAGGTTTTCCAGAAAATATCTTAATATAAGGAGCATAAATTGGCAATTAAAAACAACTCTATCTTTTCTTTCCCTCAGATAATTTTAGTTATTTTCTAGCTTCTTAAAGTTTACAGTTTAAAAGGATAAACCTATTTTTAAAACGCAGCTGCCACTGTCCCATGTTGAACAATGTGGCACAGAATTTTTTTAAACTGAATTGTAAAAGACTTTGTTTGATTGACTGTTCTATGGACTCAATATGTTCTGATGTGTACAATGTGTTAAGATATTTCTTTAAAATCTTTGGATTTACAAAACACCACAAAATCAGTCATATCAACCCAACGATCTACAGTCTATACAGGGAATAAAATAGTGTGTACACTAGTAATTCATTCAGATACTATGAGATTTTTGTGATTTGATATTTATTGCCTACCAGTGCACCAGGGGATAGATTTATAACCTGTAACGAGGTTAAAACCTTCAAATGAAAACTTGCAGATACAGCGTAGCATCTAGGAAATGAAATATTTTAGTGTGAGTATTGCTTATGGGAGAATATTTCCTGCTTATTAAAAACATTTCCTACAAAAGGTGAGAGGTTCGTTTGTTTTTATTAGATGGTTACTATATGAACTAGTCCTGTGCTCTTCTACTGTGACAACGCATTTTAGACAAAAAATGATTGGGTTGGATCCTTGATGTATTATATAACTCTTACAGGATTTTCGACCTTCCGGTTTGCAAAAGGTGATGAAAATCACATAGGACATCTTTCATAACCTGATTATACCAAATCTTAAGTATAAATACATATTTTCTGTAAAAAACTACCTAAAATAATTACAGTAGCTACAACTCTTGATTACATGTATCTGCTTATTTAACTCTGTGATTATGAACACTGGATACTAACTTCGGCCACCCTGAAGATGCCAGTCATTTCGTCAACTCAAAAAAACCAAACAATTGGCATTATTTGTTGGATACTTATAATTTGCCTGCTTTTTACATCTCTGCAATCACATTTTAAACTAACATCTGCTTGCTCTAATATCTTTGCTGTATTCTAACTTGCTTTTCTGAATTTTGCCAGCCCTGCATTTACTTATGGTGTTGTTCTGCATCTTCCTCCAATATTTTAGGGGTTGAACAACTCACTGATTGCTCAGTAACCTGAATCTCTTACTCCAGTAAGAGAGTTTGGCTTCATGGATAGTCATCAGACAGGCTTTGAGGGCGTATCTTCTCTTCTGCCATTTCTCCTTGGGCCATATCCTGGCGCTTCCAATGCCTTGTTCCCACTTGTTCACAAGTGTGAATAGCAATTCTTGCCTGAGATGTGAAGTGCTTTGAGATCTGCATACGAAAGATGAAAATTAAAAACATTTATCTCACTTTCAGATAACTGTCATGTTCAAAATAAATAACTCTGTTCTTTTATCTGTAAAAGAATTTAAGATTCAGGGTCAGCAGCGAAAGGAGATAGCTGATTTTCTCAGAATATAAAATTCCTCCACTCAATTAACAACAAAAAAACCAGAATCACAGAATATTTTTGGTTGGATGGGACCTTTGAGATCATCGGGTCCGACCAACAAAAAAAACCAAAAAAAAAAAAACAAAAAAACAAACAAACCAAAAAAAACCACCCAAAAAAATCCCAAACACGAAAACCAAACCAAAACGCCCACAACCACACACCACCCCACCCACAAACAGACACAACCCAACAATCTCGGGCACTAGAGCATGCCCTGAAGTGCCACGTCTACATGTTCCTTAAATACCTCCAGGGATGGCGACTCCACCACCTCCCTGGGCAGGCTGTTCCAGTGCCTGACCACTCTCTCAGTAAAGTAAACAAACAAAGGTTTAAACAAGCAGAATTTAATAACCAGCCTGGAATTTTGCCAGGACTGAGACTGATATGTCTATGCCTAAATTCCTTTTTTTTTTGTGGCAGTAAATAAGCTGGATCTTTATGTTGGATGTCTTTGCAAAAGACAGCATAGCTGGCTGCAGAGCAGTTTGACAATGATTCAGAGCTGAATGAGTTTATCTGCTGCTGCTACTAGATCACCCTGTGAGAAAGCAGAGCCTTCATCCAAGTATTGACCTGCATTTATCCTATTTTATAAGCTTAGACAAGAAAGTTACAAATCCAAAGCATTCAGATAAAAACTGGATACCAAAACCAGACTCTGCCAACTGCAGAGGTGTTAAGTCCATCAAGACCCTAACAGAGACATGTTTGTGACTGACAAACTAGGTTTAGGAAATTTTTAAATTTGGGTTTGGTTAATAATTAGTTAAGGAAAGGCCTTCTGCTGAATGATTCTAGAAGGTTTGATAACTTAATAAGATAGAAACAGTGAGACTGATTTTTAGAAGATAGGGTTAAATTTTTCATCTTGCCCTTTGATTTAACATCAGCAAAATAAAGTAAAAAGGAGTAGGAATACTGGTTTTTTTTCTGAATTCATCTGTGTGTACGGTAATCGTTGACCTAAAAAAACCTACACCGACATATGCTGTAGGAAAAGCTTCAAGCGACCTCAGCATCACTATGCAAATTTCAGTAAAACATCTGTTAAGTAAGACTCAATTATGGAATTGAAGTGATTGACATGGTACTAATATTATTTTCATAATAGCAAATGTATTTCTCAACTTCTGTTAAAATGAAAGTCCAACAGTTTCTATGCTTTCATCTACAGATGCCAGTGGTTTTAGTTCATTTGATTTGCTTCCTAACCAACAACAGTGCTACATGCTAAGGATGCAGAATGGGAAGTGCTTCATTGCTATTTCTGGAGATAACGGAGGAGCACATCAATGAGAGGTTGTATGTATCTGAAGCATCAGGTTTTTTAGCTGTAGAGTATTTTCCTCAGAGTAATAAGGGGAATACTCAAAATAATAAGGTGAAAATAACTTTTGTAAATTATATTAGACTCTCATATGTCAGGTGCTCTATAAATTCAGGTTTTGGGTTGGATTGTTTCTCTAAATAAAGCATGAGAGACTTTGGCTTGGCTCGATATAGTTCTGGGACAAGGGATCCTTCTGAGCACATACAACTCTAGCACTCAAAACTGCTTCATCAAGAGGTTCAGAGATTGTTCTCTTATAGATCTTTGTGTTGGTTCTACATAGTAGAGCCATAGCACGGTAAAGATTACAGCTATTAATTGAACACAGTTATTGTGCAACAGGATGGTAGAGGTGTCAGGCATAAAAAATATCCACTTCCTCACTCCTATTTTGTGTTATATTTGATAGTCCTATCCATGGCAGGATAACTTTATTTTATAGCACTACTCAGACATTATTTCAGCAGCACAGTATACTCTCCTTCCTTTACCATAATCTGTTATATTTTCAGCACAACCCGTTCTTACCTTCTACTCTGCCACAAAACAGTAGCAGAGAATAAAACAGTTCCTGTTCCACTCATTTGGGTAATTAGGAGCTCCCACTGAGATATTTTTCATTCCCAGGTGAGGGATGTAGGGGCTGGGAACTGTAATTTTCTCATACAGTTACGATCTGCAGCTCCATAAAAACCCTATGGAAGGAGAGCAGATATGCATAAATCCCATCACAGAGGACTTTTTTCTCTTACAAGTATGTACTAAAATATCTATTATCATTATTTTTATTTTTTAATGCAGGATTCAAACTCAGAAAACGCACTTTCAGCTAAAAAAAGAAAAAAAAAAAAAAAACAACCCAAAACTGCATTTGAGGAGAAACTTCAAAACTTCAGTAATTTTCAAATAATTTTGTGTATACTGGAATCAGACTTTCTCTCCTACCTTCAGACTCGGCTTCCTACAAACTCTGAGGCTGTGCTTGCAGTTAGAAATTCGGTTTTCAAATACTTTGGTGATACAGGACTGCAAGATAAGATCAACTATATATTTTTTTATGACCCAGGTTAACCACCAAGTTCATGGTAATTTTCACTGAAAAGTCACAGTATGCTTTCAATCTAAGTTCAAAGTCTGGAAGACTTTCCAAATTATCAGGTCTTAAGGACTGAGTATTAAAAACAAACAAGATAACTAAAGGAAAGCTAGCTAAAATGTTACAACATTTGAGCACAAGCATGTGGCTTTACCAAAACGGCATAATCCAAAATCTTACCTGGTCTAATCAAGGCTAGTATTGTTACTAAAATGGATTTCAATTACATCAAGATGAAGGGATCTCTTGTGAGATTCCACCTGCAGGACGCGGACCTGTTGGAGTGGGGCCAGAGGAGGCCACAGAGATGCTGGGAGGGCTGGAGCCCCTCTGCTGTGAGGACAGGCTGAGAGAGTTGGGGGGGTTCAGCCTGGAGAAGAGAAGGCTCCGGGGAGACCTTCGAGCCCCTTCCAGTCCCTAAAGGGGCTCCAGGAAAGCTGGGGAGGGACTCTTGATCAGGGAGGGGAGCCACAGGATGAGGGGGAAGGGTTTGACACTGAAAGAGGGGAGATTGAGATGAGATCTGGGGAAGAACTTCTTTGCTGTGAGGGTGGTGAGAGCCTGGCCCAGGTTGCCCAGAGAAGCTGTGGCTGCCCCATCCCTGGAGGGGTTCAAGGCCAGGTTGGAGGGGGCTTTGAGCAACCTGGTCTGGTGGAAGGTGTCCCTGCCCAGGGCAGGGGGTTGAAACAAGATAGTCTTTAAGATTCCTTCCAACCCAAACTATTTTATGAAATACAGAGTAGTTGTACAATTGATCCTCCTGTGAGAGTCTGTGGTTGTTATAGTTACAGCTCACTCAGAACTGAATTCCGGAAGCCAGGTGAGGAAGCTTCATTTCATGCTTCCTTCTTCCCCAAAATACTTACAAAGATGCCGAAAGAATAACAAGAGGTCTGGAGTAGCCATGGGATACCGTGAGAGGGCAGGGCTGTTCCCAGCATCATTGCATGGAGAGGCTCAGGACAGATTTCACTCTGTCCTTGTGCCCCTGCCAGAGCTAATTCTGGAACTGGCAAAGCAGAGGGGAAGAGTGCCTGCAAAGTGCAGGAGACATCTGTCTCCCTTCTCCTGTACCGTGAGCTGTCTCCTGACTCTTGCCGAGTACAAGAGTCCTTTCTGAAGCCTTGCTATACGGGCTGCAATGGTGGAAGCTCACAGCTTGGCAAGCACCAAGATCTAGCTCCCTCAGAGGCTCTATAGGTACAAATTCAAATTATAGCATATTATAGATTAAAAATACAAATTACAAAATTCCTTTAACATGTTTTTATGATTAAAGAAACAGACTGGCAACACTTTCCACATTTGATACATTAGAAAACATTTTTCTGTTCCTCCCATCACAGATATTTTTCATCTCTTCTCTTTCAAGATCAGGCAAGCTCCTTGACCTTCCTGTAACAACACACTTGAGGTTTTCTGGCTGGCTTCTGCTGCTGTTGCATAGCCTAAGGCAACTTCCAAGCCGTGCTTACACTGAACTTCAGCTCTCACCAGCCTCCCTTCATGTGTTACAACACCCTTGCCAACTGGGAGGCCTCTCTGAACTTACCCGTGGCTGCTTTCAACAAATCCCAGAGAAGAGCTCCGAGATGTGAAGGTGCCGGAGGGGTCGGTGGTGGCCGTGGTGAGTTGTCAGGTCGCTCCCTGTGGGGATTTAGTTTCCCACACCATGCATCATCACAGTTAGATAAAGAGCCTTTTCCTTTATCCTTTTGCTTCATCACTGACATCCATTGTGTCCTTAAAAATATACTTTCCTAAAGTCCTCCAGCCAAAATCTCAACATTAGTTTTCCATTAAAAATTCAACCTGATTAGTTGCCTATTTAAGCAAATTATTCCAGGCTACCTTAGTGCCAGAAAATTAAAATTATTAGTCTCTGCTACTTTTCCCCCCCAACAGCTTCTACTGCCTCTCTTCCTTTTCAAATAATTTTTTCAAAAATTTTGAAAGTGCCCTATTTTTTATAATGAGGAATAATTTCTCTAAAAAACACAGGCTCTTGATCATGCATAAATACCACTTCCTTTCAGTGTGTCCTACTGCCAGTACAGGCTCATACCCTAACAAAATGACACAAAGTTTTGAAATTAAATGTTAGGCACCAAAAAAAAAAAAAAAAAAAATATATATATATAGAAAAGTGATAACAAAAACACAGACCAGCTGTAAGGACAGAAACAGATAACTCTCTAAAATGTTTGTGAAATAACGTTTAATCTTCTAGCTGGCAAAGATATTATTCTAATTAAAACTGTAATTATTGATTTTTGTTTATTACAAAGTGTCTAGGAATAAACTCTGAATGCAGCCCCATTTTCCAAAATACAAGACACAATAATAGCTATCTCCCCTCCCTCTAAAAGAAAGAAGTATTTTTACTATAAACAAATGAAAATCTTCAACAGCTGTAATTCTGGCTTTCAAATAACTCTCAGGAAAAAAACAAAGGTCTACAATAAAAGTATATGAATAATTATTGCTTTTCCCTACCAGAGAAATACTGTCTGGGAAGAATGGATGAGACTGATGAGACATTCCAGCCCACGTAAATTACTTTACTGAAAACATATCTGTAGAAATTCATTTAGGTTAACCATATTTAAAGGCAATTAAAATTATTTTAATGACAAGCATATATTAATATGTATATTAATGCATTCTATTAGATCTAGGTATGGTGCTTGAGCACTTAATACTACCTAGCACTGGGGGTAAATGCTGAACACATTATTATTTGAAAACGAAGAGCACTGGGTCCCACTGTCACTCTTGAATGCATGGAAGGATAGATGCTTTCTATTTCAATGATCTAAGAATAGGAAAGTACCCTCACAGTTTTCAAGGTAGAGCACGCTCAGTTTTCTACAATCTCTCTGTAGCCTCCCAAAAATAAATCTTAAACCACTGTAGGTTTTAATCATCTTAAAATTTTAATATTTTTTAATATAAAAATTAACTATGAAGATGAAGTAGCTTCCGGGGGGGCATGCCTCTTCCAGCTGTGAGAGGGGTATAACGATGTCTTAATTTCCTTCTACGTAACTCCCCATGTCTCCTCAACAGAAATCTTACCTTCTCTGATGCTTTCAGGGAAAAGAAAATGGAGATCTTCAGTTATCTTCACATCACCATCTTTTATTATGTACATCCATAGGCAAAAAAAAAAAAAAAAAGAAGTGTAAATAAGTGATTTTTCACTAGGAACTCAAATACTAGCACAGCGTGTTCCAGGCTGAATCTCTCTTTTTTATGGCTATGGCTAAAATTCATTTATAATAATATCCTTTTTAAATGACGAATCACATAGATAACATAGCCCGCTGTTCAAGCACATGAATAAATCAGGTGATGTCAGATCTCATGTTGCAACACTTACTCCTACCTCCATCACCCTCACCCCACGAGGGCTACATGTTGGCTGTGAAACACTTGTAATGCCAAATGCGGTAACCTTTAGTCAGTTTTCATGTTGGTTTTAATGCTACCTTCCAGTAATAACTGCGATTCCTGTGAAATGTTCTGTACAAAGCCACTCACCTGCCTAAGAACCGTTCTGTACAACAGTGTGTAGCTGTCAGAGCTGGCACTTGGAGCACAGCTTGTGTCCATTCCGGAGCATGAGACCCCGGCACAGTGGTTGGCCCACAGCAACAGTGGGTTTGATGGCCCACATCAAAAAAATTAAACTATGCTTAATTTTCCCTTGGCTTTTCTGAAGCACCGACAGTACGGTAATACGTAGGAAATACCGTAATCCCACTAGTGCATGTAATCAAAGAAATTATTGGGCCCAGGCCAATGGTGTGAGGTTCAACAAGGCCAAGTGCCAGGTCCTGCTCTTGGGTCACACCAACCCCATGGATGCTACAGGCTGGAGGAAGAATGGCTGGAAAAGGACCTGGGGGCGTTGGTTGACAACAGCTGAATATGAGCCAGCAGAGTGCCCAGGTGGCCAAGAAGGTGAACTGCTGGGCTGTATCAGGAACAGTGTGGCCAGCGGGACGGGGGCACTGACCGTCCCCCTGTACCAGGCACTGGTGAGGCTCCACCTCAAGTGCTGTGTCCAGTTTTGGGTCCCTCACTCCAAGAAAGACATTGAGGTGCTGGAGCGTGTCCAGAGAAGGGCAACGGAGCTGGTGAGGGGTCTGGAGCACAAGTCTTGTGAGGAGCGGCTGAGGGAGCTGGGGGTGTTCAGCCTGGAGAAAAGGAGGCTGAGGGGAGACCTTCTCTCCCTCTACAACCCCCTGAAAGGAGGGTGTAGTCAGGGGGGGTCGGTATCTTCTCCCAAGGGACAGGTGATGGGACAAGAGGAAATGGCCCCAAGTTGCACTAGGGGAGGTTTAGGATGGATATCAGGAAAAATTTCTTCACGGAAAGGGTTGTCAAGCCTTGGAACAGGCTGCCCAGGGAAGCAGTTTTGTAAATTAAAGTTTATAAATTCAAATAAGTTGATTATGGAGAGCAATATTTTCCTTGCTTAATTCAGCTAAAAGTATGTTACACAACAACCTACTGCTATGGATCCTCCAAAAGTTATTTTTGTGTGTCAAATACAAATTGCTTTCTGCTCTGTGTTTTTTGGGTTTTTTTTTGTGGAAGACAGGAGGAGGGGAGAAGGAAGGTTATTCTTTGATTCTTTTATTAGTTCTTTCTGGAGAATTACTTTTTTTTTTTTTTTTTTTTTTTAAACGCTCTCATTGACATAACACATTATGAAGCCTTGTGCTGTGAAGTGTAACATCAGCTTGTATCAGTCACACTGCATTACTTTATATGCCCAGCCTAATGTGTCACCGCACAGCAACAGCAAAAACATCCTACGGAAGGGAGAGCGGCAAGAGCCTTGCAGAGGAAAATGCTGTAAATTAATTTTTTTGTACCCAGATATTCTGCTGGTATAAACAGGCTCTCAATTCTGAAAGGTAACACCACTTATGTGCAATTTCCCTGGGACAGCAGGAGGTTATCTGCAATACAAATGCCATCAGAAAACAGACCCTCAATGATATTCTAGGAAAAGCATCTCCTGTGGCTATTTTAAAAATATCTGTATATTGAAAAGCAGCTTTTTGCTGTTCATACAATCCTCTGACAGTGAAATATGTTGAAGAAAAATTGCTGCTGTTACGGATAACTCTGCTGGCTTTTTGCTTTGAAAAACCTTATTTTCATGTAAAAGGAAATATGCCTTTTCTGTGAATTTGTAGATATAAGGAGACTATTTTTGGATTGACTAACCCTCTCTTCTGCTCCTCCTGTCCTCACAAGCTGAAACAGGGTTTATTTTTAGTTACATTTTTTACATCTTCACTCTACAGCAAAGGATTTCATTTAACCCTTCTGTAGTTACATGTTTTCAGACGAGGAGGAATTATTGTCTAGGCAATCAAGCTTCAGTCTTTTATCTAGGTAGCCAAGATAGTCAAGTTCATAGGCAATACTCTACTTTTGAATGAATAGGCAAGATTTAACCAAAGAAATTTTAAAAACATAGGTAAATTACAGTCTTTTAGGTGTGAGATGCTCTGACTTGAAGTTGTGTTACCAACTGAAACATTTGTGGTAATCCGTGACACGAACAATGAAAAGCTGTTTGAAATCAAATTAAAAATACCAGACATTTAGGTAAGGGATGGTTTTTCAAAGTGTCATTTGCATTCTTCAATAAGAAAACTATTTATCATTTTTCAAGACTTATGTTTTGTTATAAGTGCGGAATAAACATTGTTTTATAAGACACAGCTTTCAATAGTCTGACTTAAGCATGGAGTCACATAGAGCTGTTATATTTCCATTTTCTATTCCAATTATTGCTTATATGCTTGTATCTAATAGTAGTCTTCTTATGTATGTCTTCTATTAATATAAAACTGTAACAAGGGTTCTAAAACATCTGTAGCCCCATTGAATGTAGGCCCAGTGAATGGAGCACACTGTGCTCCGGGTTGGGTAATTACTCGTTCTTCCCCCATTTTCTCAGAACTCCTCCTCTTTTGGTATAAGAGAAAAGCCAGCATTATCCATGCTTGGACTAGATCAGGAGGAGCTAATTCTTTCCTCTTTTTTTTTTGTCCTGAAGGCCCTGTATGAAAACACAGCTCACAATAAAGCTGCCTTGGTCCCCTCACCATGAAGGCAAAGTGATAGCATTGGAGGTGTGAAGTGTGCACCATCCTCAAATCATCCCCTTTTTCAGATTTAACTCTCCCTGTGATTAGCAAAAGCGATGTTGTGCATGATTCCTAAATCTCCCAGTGCATTCAACAAGTTCAACCAACCTGACACAGGCAATTTGTCTTTCACTGTTGCGTTTCACCTCAATAAATGTACATTCTTGCCTCTGAGGATCAGAGGACTGAGCAATCAGTGCCAAGCAGGTAGGAAAAAAAAGAAACTTTTTCTATACTCAGCTTCCAGAAGCACAAAGGTTAAACTACATTAACATGTACTTTTGGAAACAACATGTATTCTGTGGCCTCCTCTGTGGGTGCATTACACCTGATTTTCACCACCACACAAGAACAACACGGTCTTGTATTCCTTTTAACTGGATTGTCAGGCATTTTTCCTTCCCAACTTTGGGAAGGAAACCAACCTTTCCATCTGTAGATATCGAAACTATATTCACAAAAACTTCTAGCTTCCAAAATAACTTCAGTGTCTACTACTGAAAATTAACAGTCTTTTTCACATAATCTCACTCTATTACCTATTATAACTTTTGGTGTGAAACCAATGTTTCCATTTTTTAATCATCTCTCCAGCATCATGTAAGGAAGCATAAAAATTGAAATTAAATTCAACTTCTATAAGAGTCACTTAGATTTTAATTGCATATATTCATGGCATTACCTAATTTAAAACTTTAGGTCTTTATTATAAGTGCAATTAGGTGATAGCTTATCAATGATTGACTAAAACCTAAGAAGCTTACATCTGTGATTTATTTACATACATGTATAACTTTATGATTTGCAACATATATATGATATATATATAACACAATAAGTCAGTGACCCTGCTATTATCAACTTATTATCCTTCTAAAACCTCTTCCCCATCCACTGATTGCCGCAGCTATTTTATAACTTTTTTTAATTGAAAGAATCAGTAAGCAAATATTTTTTCCCTTTTTTCTTTTTGTACTGCTGATTTTCAGAGAACATAGCAAATAAAGGACACTTAAAAGAACCAAAGTGCAGCTAAAAGCAACATCCCAGAAGAATAAGATTGTCAACTGAAATTTATGTGCTTCCCAAAAATTTACCTTCACCTAATCTTCATTTGCAAGACACTGAACGTCCCCACCTCACAGTCCTGCTCATTGCACAGCCTAGACTAGATTTTTCTTAAATAATGATTTTTCTCTTGCTCTTCACAGCTTGAGGCATCAAATACACTTCAGAGGCCTGGCAAACTCATATTTCAGTAAATGAGCTTGCCTCCAAGGCAATAACTAATTACAGCCAGACAAGATACTCCAGTAGCCAACTTTCTTTTTTTATTTTTTTTTCAAAGTATGCAATCCCCAAACTCTTAATAGTTAGCTAATCTTCTGTATTTTAGGATATGAGTTTGTGACTCACTGCAATGAGGCTGGCAGCAAAAACAAGGGGGATTTAACCTGGTGGCAGAGCAAGCAGTGGTCCGTCATTCCCACCAACCAGGGGTCCAACCACCAGCCAAGGTGAGAATTGCAATGTCAGGCAAGTTGAAAGCATAGTTAAACAAATTCTGAGGGATGGGAACACTGCAGTTTGCCAATACTGCCTCTGTTCAAAACCAGACCATGTTCTCATTGTACCCACAAAAGAAACTCATACCCACAAAAAGCTCACTGTCTCAACACGTCTTACACCAACTGCAACACTTGACTGTGCACTGGGAGTTTCTGAGCTGATTTTGCCCTTATCTTTTACTGACTTGCTCAAAAAAGTGAGGTGAGCATATCAATATAAGTACCATTAGCACAAAATTTTTTGCCTATAAAGGTTAGCACAGTCATTAACCAACAAATGTGGAAAATTATCTGCTTACCATCCATATCTCAATTCTATATTTTGAAAGCTGACTGCAACCCTGAGTGTAATATTGGGAAATAGTAAACACCAACAACCCAGCTGTCAAAAATTTATTTGGAACTACTAATTTGATTTAAAAAAAAAAAAAAAACACAACAAAACAACAAACAAACAAACTGAAACCCAGTCTTGAAGGTGCACTTAAAAGCACATTCCTGTAAAGATGACAGAATTGTTCACATTTTACCTGAAAAACAAATGTAGGTAATGTAGAAAAGAATGACTTTTAAAGTGCTCAGAGCAGTTGCCATTCAGATTCTCTGAGGAAATCTTGGCTTCAGTGGACATTTCTCCATAGACTTCAGTGAAGCAAAGACTTTGCCCTCTATGTAATGTGTAAAATAAATACCATCTCTTCTTTTAGATACAAAAAATAGATTATTAAAACTAAAAAAACCCAGCCTTTTAGATATTTCTGGAAGTAGCAAACCAAAACAAGCGCAAGAGTTACAAGTGAATGTCTTGTGTATCCTTAATAAAGCATTAATGACAAGGGTTGAAGGACAATAAAGCCTTTCTTTTCCAGTGCACGTGGCACAGGGCAGTGTTCAAGGATTCGTTCCTGCTCAGGATACATTTGAGACAGGACCTGAAGCATTTTTCCAATACCCCAGAAATTTCAAAGTACTGTTTATACTTCAACTCTAAACACTGGGAAAATCACTTCCGTGCTTTCAGAGAAAGAGAAAACACTCCAAAGAAAGCAGTGAAAATGGTTACATCGTCAGCACTATGTGTGTACCATGGATCACAAGAGATCTCTGACGGTTTATTTTGCCTACTGAAAAATTACATGCACATATGTAATTCCATCAGGTCCACATCTTGGACTCGATCTGAAAGGTCCCTTCCAACCTAGAAAATTCTATGATTCTATATGTTATACTATACATAGACTTTGAAACAAAAAGAGGTAATGAGCACGTGCTGTGAACGTATGGCACTGATAGTCCAGAAATTAATTGCCTTTCTCATGTTTCCTTCACCTTCACCCTGCTCAGCAGCCCACACTTCTACCCACCTGGCTTCACATGGGGGAAAACTGAACTTGGTTTAGTTTTCGTGAAGCTTTGAATAGGAGACTAAGAATTACGTTTGTTTCAGGGAAAAAAAAAAATATATAATTTGGTTTCTTTTAGGGTCTTTCAAAAGTATTAAATGACAGTTTGATAGTATTACTGATTTTGCCTGAGATTAATTCTTCATGGAGGATAACACGAAAAATATCAATATAAGCATTTTAAAATTGTTCATTTCTAAAATTTGTTTTATCCACCTCTTTACATAAAACCTTTCACTAGCTCTTATTGACAAATACCTTCCTTTTCTGACTTTATTAGAGTTAAAATTGGCTCTATTTAACTTTGATGTGGAAAACCATCCTGGCAAGTTCATCCTCATGAAACCTTTATATTCTGAAACAGCGCACTGTAATAATGCATGATGTATGAATATATAAAAATGCATCATTATGCAGAGACAAGCAAATCCATCTATACAAAATGAATGGAGATAATTAAGTAGTGAAAAATACCGAACAGAAAGCACTTAACACATTGTAAATATCAACTTTATGTATCAGTTAATTTGCAAAGAAATGTAACTGATGCCATTATGGTTATATGATTTATTTCAATGGAATCTAAAAACAATCATCGTCTTTGTTTAAGTGAACATTTCAAATGTGCACTTTTTTTTTTTTTTAAGTATTTTGAGGAGATACAAATAGTATTTTTCAAAACTAATTGTGTAGAAATTTGTAATTTACCAAGTAGCAGCTTTACTAATCTTAACAGCAGCCTTAGGATTTAGCTCCACTTCTGTGTATAAACGTGTATGATCTGGCTGAAGAAATCAGGGAACTGAGATATACGGTGGGAATTCAGACAATCTTTTGGCTTTTCATTAAGACGAAACACAGAATAAAGTTGGTGATTTAGATAGGAATATCCTATAATCCTACAAGCACTTGTGTTGTAGACACTGGTTCCGAGAGCATGGATGATGTTATTGTTAAATATTTAGTCATTTATTCTTCCATTTTTCACAGAGATAAAATTATGGTTACATTAGCTGGAAATTTTAACTGGAGAATTCTGTGAGAAACAAGAATTGAGGTTGTGGCTGGCTTGGAAATAACAGTTTATCATTTCTTCTGGTGCTTCAGCTGTTTCTATTCAAGTCACTACTGCTCCTGTGTAATTGGGTGTTTCTATATGCACCAGTTAGCAAAAGAGCTCCCTGCCATCGCCAGCCCAACACACAGCATCACAGACACGTCAAGTGAGGGGAAGGGATGGTAGAATGTTTGTTAGTTCACAGGGCAGCCCTGGAATTGCTGTTATGTGCTCCAGCCTTTGATTATATCCAAAAGCAAGTGTGTGTATGTACGCATGTCAACATTATCTTGTACTTCAGCACACAGTAATTTTCCAGCCTTCATTAAAAAATGCAAATAATTAGAAAAAAAAAATCTATAATAATCTCCATTTTGTTCGCAGTTAATTAGCTGTAGATAATAACCAGCCCTGGCAAGTAGAACAGATACACCTAGTGTTTCACTTCCTCACTTATTCCAGAGTTTATTTGAGATTAGTTCCTCCATAGAGGCAAAAATGCCGCAATTGTACTATTTTATTTGAAATTTTATTTGACCTCTTTGCTAATTAGTGCATATGAAAATGTCAGTTTACCCAGGGGCAACAGTAACCCAAGTAACAGTTGCTGAATTACCAGAAAATGTTACTATATTTTTATTCCGATATTTTATTTGCAATAATTTGTTTCAGTATATTTTTTTTACTGTACTTTTATTTTCCCCTCATTAATCATAACAAATTGCTTGCCATACTTGTTCCAACAATAGTTCATTAAGAAAGTTATTCCAACCAACATGTCATTTACTGTGATCATAAGGGATCCTGGGTGGTTACTGAGAACAAGGTGATTTCTTTTATGCAGGCAGACCCTGCTGTCCCCTGAAAATATGTTCTGGAGAAGTTTGACAGCAATTTCCCAGATAGTGAAGCAGTTTTTCCCATAAGAAGTTGCATAATGGAGAGATGATACAGGCAGGGGCTTACAAATATATGCAATTTAAATGCCTAAAAAAAATTATATTGTACTGTAAGATCTCTCATTTGTATCACAATACCATTGTTCCAAGAAGTGAGACTTCTACAGCATAACGCAGAATAAATACAAGAGTTGTGCTGTTGCACAGCCACATGCAGGATGTTCCATTCCTTTCGATTAGCATCAGTGTAAAATGTAAATAACATTATTGAAAAATTAAAAATATTGTACTATAACCTATTGTATCTGTATTAGTAGCAGTAATTTTACCATAAACATCTTGCATTCAGAAAGTTTCATGGAGTAGGGTGAAGAATGGAAAATTCTGTGATAGCCACGACTATTGGAGCAGATTTTTAATGGGTGATGACGAAACTCTGCAATGACAGACAAGCGACTATGGTAGTACTGCAGTACTTCTGATCAAGGTTTATGAGTGATGCCAATAATGGCCAATCCTCACCTCAGGACAGAGAAATGTAGTGAGTGTGACCTGGAAAAGTCATTTTCAGTTATTTGCTATGAAAGATGGAAAGAAATGCTTCTCAAAACAATATTAGTTCAACATCATTAGCATGTCATGGCAGAACACACACACCTTGGAGATATATGGCTTTTTTCAGATGTTCACACACATTCATTCATTTTGTTCAAGTGTGTGGCAATTCTTTGTTACTGCTTCCTTCCTCAAACCATTAATACTGATGCTGTTCAATTATCAGAGGCATATATAATTTCAACATCCCATAAGAATGCCAGACATTTTACTATGAACTCCAAAGTTCAGTGTTCACATGTACATAACTAATGTCTCTGCCTACACCTCTACATTGACCAACAGCAAACGTTTTCTCCACACTTACAGCATTGAATTCCGTGTGCAAGACCCAAAAAGAAAGAGTAAGTCCTCATCAATCTTCTCCAACACCTTCCCAGCTTTGTAATAAAGGTGTGGGTGAATAGTCTGGAGAATGGTGAGAATCTGTGTTCACAAGGCAATTTAATTTTTTTCTCATAGAACAGAGTGGGAGGAGGTGCTTTCCTTCCTTAAAACTGCACGGTTTCATGTTAATAGGGTAAAGTAGTGTTTTTACAGTTTTCCCTTCCCTGCACAGAAGGGGATTGATGGGACCCGTACGATTTCTCTGTGAAAAAATAAACAACTTGAGGAGAAAGTACTCCAAATGAAATATTTTTTTAGTTCATGAGTCAAATTACTTAGGTTTGGTTTCAGGAGTTCTTTTGGTTTTGGGTGGGTTTCTTTTTTAGTATGCCTAATTAAACTTTAAATTTCACGTAAGATTGTCCTTTTTTCCTCCTATTTTATGCACTAAACTCATAAGATAGCATGAGTACACCTAAATATTTCCCATTTTTGTTATTTTTAACATTTTCCCATTAACACTTTTTCAAAGATCGTTACTGACCTCACAGATGTGATCAAGTATGTTAAGATCTCAATGAAGACGCTTTTATATAGTATGAAAATCTATTGATACAAGAGGAGACAGAAGGGACTGTAACGATTAGAGAGGCAGTCCAAAGATTACAGTTTCTACATTTCAAAGTGAACGCCTGAGGGCTAAAATATCAAAACATGCTAAAAATGGGGAACGTATTGGGGCGGTGGGGGTGTGAAGCACCAAGCCAGCCTTGCAGCAGGTAGGAATGCTTAAAGAAAAAAAATCAGGGAAAAGAGTTACATGGGCAATGAAATCTGGAACAAAATTTTAGAAATAGAATTGTCCATTGTAGTTTTTTTGTTGCGGCTCTAGGAAACTGGACACACACATAAAGAGTAAATAGCAGGAGCGGTTGCGCTGTTAAAGAGAGAACATGATGTGATGAAGTATTGCCAATGTTTAAACTAGAAAGAAACTTCCTACAAACTCTGATGATTTAATTCTGAATAGCTGAAGGCCAGCAGAACGCTTTCTGTATCTAGACCTTTGTACCATGCAAATAAGACCTGTATTGCAAATAAAGATGGAAAGCTGAAATAAAGCAAAACCATTTAACTTCATGAAGCTGATTCCTTGCTTTGACTTACTAGATATTTCACGTCAGCAATACTAACCAACTGCTGCCTGTATGCAAATGGAGATGCTTCCTTTCATCAAAAATTCTACTCTATTTCTGGGTTAAAAGGGGAAACAAGAAATGATAAGTGAACAAAAGCTTTAAATAGTTCAGAACTTGTGTGAGATTCAGAAGAACCTCATTCATGCTGTTTTTCAGTGGAACCAAATTTTGCACTTCTGTCCTTAAGCAAATAAAATACTGAAGAAGAGTATAAGAACAACAGAATAAATATGTATTTTTTTCATGTTAAATGAAAACCAGACAACATATTAATAAACTAATATAGTACCCAAAATGACCACACTGACTGTCATCTGTACTTGTAAGTTCAGTGCTTGCCAGCCCCATATTTGTCTCTGACTGTTCACTAATGTTACTAGTTTCAGTGAGATAATATATTTTAAAATGCTAGTATAAAAAATTAAACAAAATACTAGAAAGTTATTACTGTTGAGGTTATTATTGTTGTGGTTTTGGGTGTGGGGTTGTTTTTTTTTTTAATTACAAAATACATCATTTCACAGCCTAGATAAGGAACCTCCAAACAGTAGTATCACCACTAGGAACGGGGAATGTACTACAAAATAGACCAAAGTGAAAATGACTGTTGAATTTTGACTTAAGTGAATTTTCTAAGAATTATTTTGTTTTGTAATCCTGAGACATAATCCAGATAAATAAAATAACAACGTACATTTAAGTTAGTGTTAGTTCCATCAGATTAAATTACTGTTAAACAAGAAAAGATGAAAGTATTATATAGGAGGGAGCTCTGAAAAGCTCTTCAAGTACAATCTGACTCAACAAATGCTGCAGGACTTTGGAACGAGGAGTCATTACTCCTTCTGGCCCCAAAATTACACAACTGCATCAGGAAAGGCAAAAGGACCAGCCTATAGTATTTTACAGCCTGGAATCAAGGTACGACATTTTTCAGATGTCATATGCCTTAGTCAAGTCTCTGAGAGAAAAAAAAAGAATTTTTTTTTTTTTAATTTTATTTTATTTTTAGCTGTGCTTTTCACCATCCAAGTAAGGACTTCCCCAGTATATTCTGTAAGAAAGGAACAGGTTATTTGCTTTACAGAGAATTTAGAAGTGAAGATGGAAGTCATCTTCCAGCCTAAAATAAATGCTTCTGCATCTTTTTCATCAGCAAAACTTTTCACTAAACAAGACATGATTTTTCACTCCATTCATTCCATTTCTGCTCTTTGATTTCCTGATTGTAATTTTTTTTTCAGTATACTGTTCAGAAAATTACTTGCATTTATGGGCATTTGGTTCTTCCATAGAGGTTGGACAAGAAACCTGGGCAATTCACCTGATCTAGTAAATCAAGGAATAGTTTTTCTGTTGATTCTAGTGGAGCCAGTTCAGAAACTAAGTTCACTCACACTCTCTTTCCCTTTGAAAAGTTCGTTTTGCAGTCTTCAGCCAACCGAGACATCAAGTCAATGGGAAAACCATTTTCAAGGGAAAACTTGAACAGATAAAGATCCCCAATAAGAAAAAAAGTAATTGAGAGAAGTTAAGACATTATAAAACAAAAGAGGAAGAATTTGCAATCTCAGTATCCTAATTGTATTTCTTTTAGCATGTGTGTCTCTCAGGATATAAAAACAATAGAATAAAATTCATGAGGATAAAAACATCAGAATATGGTAGCTGTCTGCTGACTAATTGTATACAGTACTAGCTCTAACATTTTACAACATGCAAGGATGAAGATGTTTACCTTAATAGCATATGGGAAAAATATAGGCAGCAAGAAGAATAAAACTGGTCAGTTGAACGATTTTTTAAATTTTGTTTCAAGTCAGTCCAAAGCTGAACATGAAAAGCTGAGTGCTGCTTTCCATTAACTTTAATGGGAATTTCAAACAGTCATTTATCACTGGTTTTTAACTGATGCCAAGGTTGTTTCTGAAGATAAAATGTGCAATGTGTAATTCTCTAAGTGTATAAAATATACACATAAACAAAACAATAATGCAGTTCTGCACATTCTTCTGAAAGCATTGCAGTTTGTCTGTTTTATACTATTTACAGATATTGTCCTTCAAGGTTTTCCATCAAATAAAACTAGTCTTTTCTGACAACAGTTTTTTAAAAATATATTACTGGTTAAATTATCATAACTTACAGAATTGTTCTAGATGAAGATCTATGCTAAAAGAAAATGGGACTTTCCATGTATTTTCTAAACATGAGTTATGTTTCCAAAAATGAACTTCAGTAAAATATTTTCCTGATCCAGATGAAAAATAAAAAGCATGGAGGTAAAAGTCTGAGTAAAAAAATAGTAACAACAGGAGAACTGTTATTTCTTGCCCCAGAATATCGGTTGCTTTGTGGCAGACTTCCAGAAACAATGAAATCTGTGCTTTTAGGGAAACCATGAAACCGCAAGTTTCAGGAAGATTCAACTGTTGCCATTGGCAACTCAAACCCCTCATATCTGTTCTAGCACCACACATGAAAATTTAATGCAACCACAAATTTCTCTCACAACCCCATCCTTCAACACCTATTGGTTGCGCCTAATGGCTGTGAAAACTGTGCAGCTAAGTTATATCTTCTCATAAGTAATTATATTATGATTGACAAAACTCAATTAACAGTGTTCCACACTACTAGAAAACATTTTCATCAGCCTATTTTGTAATATTCATTATCTACTTACCTACTGTATCATCTGAGTGGGACAATAATAGCTCCTACAGTGATCATTTGAGATAATTTAATCTGCATAATTGTCACACAATCTAATTTGACCTCTAGGGCACTTATGAAACACAAAAACCTGACCTCAAGTCAAAAACAATGTCTTTTTTTTAGCCTATGAAAATTTTGAAACCATTCATAATGAACAGTTACATTTTAAAAATGTGTATTTGTCCATAACTCCAACATTTTTTCTATTTTTTATTTTTCAGTCAATCTGTGTTTTTAGGGGTAAGTCTTTTTCTGTTAAAAAAACCCCAAACAACAGGAAAGCCAAACCACCACCAACCAAAACACTCAAAAAATATATATATTTACCTCACTAAATTTCTGCAGCTCCTCACCACCAAACAATCATTTACAAAAGTTTATTGGAAACTCTTGTGGAGTCATTCTTGTATTTTTCATATCTCAGTACAGCCAATATTTCCAAGTTTTAAATCTCCGTCTGCAATAAATCACGTTTTTATTTTCAGCTATTTTTCATAGAGCAATGTTTCACAAAGCTTTATAAAAGTGTTTGGGAGGGGTTTCATTGCGTTAGGCAGTGGGAGTGAGGTGTAGCACGGTATATGTATATTATTTATATATAACAGAATGGAAACCAGACTGACCCTAGCACTGCAATAGCCAAGTTTCCATCCATATTTAACCATTGGTGCATGTCCCACGCCTGCAAGGTAGGAGAGCTCTGCCTACACCAGTAGCCCGGAATCCTTTCCCCACCTTGGACAAACGGATCCTTAGCGTGTCCGGCTGCTCTCTGCTTATTTTTGAGACCATCTCTACTTTCTTGACCTTATCTTTCATTAAACTTTATTTACTTTGTCTCCTTTTGGGCATCTAAAGATTTTCCCATTTGTCATTTAATTGTTCCAAAATTACACTAGAAACAACTTGGTAAAGAAGAAAGCTGCATAAAAATTTTCTAAAGATATTTTTAAAAATTTCATTGTTGTGAGAAACTAGGAACTTACAAAATGGGATATATGTGGTGGATCTGTTACCAGAAATACTGAGAAAAAATTTCCTTCTTTCACTTCTTTCACCCAGCCATCTGACCTATAAATTTAAGAAGGAAATCCAAGCACTCCCCCCCGCAAATTTCAAAGCACAAGAATAAAAACCTGCAGGTATATTCAAATAATATAATATAATCCTCAAATACCGTGAACAATTATTTTAAATTTTTTTAAAAAATAAAATTGAAATATAAGAAAGCTTCTCATTCCAGATTCTGAACTTTGAGGTACTTATCTCCACACCCAAACTTTTGATCATCTTCCAGTCAGTACTTCAGTCACAGCACAACTATATATACACATACAGGATAAGAAGAAGAAAAGTTGGAGCTGCTATAAATAATCAAGAAACAGAACAACTAACAGGCACAGTAATGAAAAAAGGAATAGTTTTATAGGATCAAATTTGCTATAATTTCACACCACTGTACAGCAGGGGATATTGTATGGAAAAAAAAAAAGTCAGTCACTCCTGATAAAAATGACAAAATACTATTATATCCCCTTTCCGTCAAAATAACAAGACTTTTACCAAAGAACTGGGGATGCTGACAACTCACTACAACCCTTAAGGAGACTGTTCCCGGCAGCCTGGTCACCTGGAGGGTCAGAAGGGTGAACAGGACACCAGAGAACCGTACTTATTAATAAGTTTCTCAGTAACAATTTATAACTGTATTGTTAACAAGATTTCTTTTGTGTGAATTAAGTAATTTGGACAGGGAACGTTAGGACCGTTGTAACTGGACAAACCACAATACATTCTTGCTGTGTTTTAATTAACTTTTATGATTAATTAGACTAACAATATTATTTGACTTCCTATATAAGGTATACCCCCCCCAGTAACCTGGTAAGCACAAAGATAAAACGTTTCATGTTTTTAAAAGATTATCAGTAAATATTTCCCTTTTGAAAAAATCATCACATCAGTTATCAAAGCAGAGTAGGCCCAGAGAGGTGGCCGTGATACAAAAGAGTGAAATATTATTTCATGCATAGTTACTTTCAGTGAGAACCAAATTTTAACTTATGACTATTACTTAGTCAAAATTTATATTACAAATCAGTTGGTTGCACCTTATGCTTATGAAAAACTTAAATCTTATTATAAATTGTGATTTTATGTAGCTGAGAAGCAGGAGAAGTTACTTTGCCTGTATCATACATGGAGGGCAAGGCAGACCCAGTGATTAAGCTTAGAATTGCCTATTTTCCGGTCCATTGTCCTAATCACAAGATCATCCTTCTATGCTCAATTTTGGATAATAAAGAAATTATATAATATGGATTTTTCAAGCTTCATTTCCAATTACTTGTCTGCAACCAGGGTACAATTTTATTGAGTTTGTCTCTTAGGCAACATTCTATCTCAATTTGTTTTGAAGTTAATAGATCTTTTGTATGGATTGAGTACATTTTTTTTTTAACTGCTATAGATTATTCAGAATCTCATCAGCAATGAATAGACACATACAGGTGTTTACGGTGTATTTCCTTTTTTTGGCTAGGTAAGTGATCACGATCAAAACATTTCTAACAGATACACCTGCCTTTACCATTTCAAAATTGTCTCTGCTTGGTGAACAATAGCATTAGGTCCAAAACTAGATTTGATGTACATTTTTGCCAATTAAACTAATTAGACAGAATATCTTTAGAAAGTTGATCACAAAATTTGTTTCTAAGACTTCGAGGCATTTACACTTGCATATATCCATAAAACTGATTGTGTGTAATATCCCAATACATCTTTACTTTCAAAAAATCAGCTGTGTGCAGTAGATAAAAAAATAAAAAAAAAAAAAAATCAGTGTGTGGTAATATAAATATTTCCTGCCAAAAGCCAATGAAGTAAGTACTGCCTGTGGTTGGCAAGACATTACAGAAAGCTACAAGATGATAACGCTAACTTTGACTAATTCAGTTTTATTCGCATATGAAAAACCGGCATCACCTACTGTGAACTAATATGCTCCTTTCCCAAGTACCACAAATATTTGATGCAGAAAATCAGTTTCTCCATCACTTAGGTGTTTGTTCCAACCTCCAAATCCCTCAAAATATAGAGCCCAGAGTCAGCAGTGATCCCTATTCAGGCACCGGGAGAAGCAGCGGAATTTCAAGTGTCCCGCTTGAAATCTCTCAAAGTGATTATCCCAGCTTTTAAAATTCCTTTTTGCATCACAAATTAGGGGGATTTCACATACTCACAACATGAGAAATAAAACCCACCCTCCACCTCAACTGTTTTCACAAACAGTCTCATCTCTTTTATCAGCTCCAGAGGTCTAACATCAGTCAAAATCTTCAGACTATTTGAGGCGTAATTCGAGTAATCTTTCAAAATGAAAACCAAAAGCACATTGATTCACAAGTCCGTAGGCACTTCTTGCTTGTGCAAGTTCGAAAATTACTTTTCTATGATAATATTCTTTGTGGAATACACTAATTACTGTAAACATAAGTACTACAAAATGGTTACTGTATAAAAAAATAAGTAAAATACCTACATCAATAGCAAATTTCTTAAGTGTCAGTTATAAATAAATGAACTCATTGATTTTGTCCTTCTGCACCACTCTGAGCAGTCATGACTGAGACTATAACTAACACCATCTTTTTGTCTAGTTTTAATAACATTTATACATTCAGTAGCAAGAAACACGGCATCCTGTCAAGAAAATAAGTTTACATCAAAGTGTGTCCTCTTCTTGCTACAGGGGAGTTGTTTGTCCTTATTGGTCAAAGATTTGCCAAGGTCTTGAATAATGACAGCATGTCTAAGAATAACGACAGAACAACATTAGCAGCTACAGGAAGTAGCAGAGGCAGTTAGAGGGCAACCAGTCTTTCTCTCCACCTCCTAAATCAGAGATAATGCCAATATAAAGATGGATCCATGAACTTGGTGCACTCTTAACCAATATCTGGAGGTCATATTTTGATTTTTAGACATATTAAAATAAATATTGCTAAATAAATAATATTGCTTAGACTGTCCTGAGATCTTAACATATTAAGCATTGTAAACCATAGATTTTTTTTTTTACTATAATACAAACGGCAGAAGAAAACTGAATATAATTGATCTCATATGCATTTATCCAACACAGTACAGTGACAGAAGGCTTGAGGAAGATGCATCATTTTCTTTGTAATTTATATTCAGAAGCTTATTAATATAAACATTGTCGATCAGTTTTATCTAACAGGTCCAATGTCCTATGTGGTAAATGAGGGAAAATCTTTATCAGTTAAGACACTGAAAAGCCATTTCACTGTATGCTTTTCAACCAGTGAGTATATGATAGATATATATTTCCCAGTATTATAGTTCTATACTCACATACATGTCAAATATTGTCCAAAAATTTATGTGCATTTGTCCTCCATCAATAAAGAGCAAATCATTTTACCGAAAGCTGAAAGGAAGAAGCTCCATTCCAGTCAAAGCTTCCCATTGATGCAAACAGCCCAGTCCTCACTTCATGCCTCCCTTAACCAGAGCCCCCCTCCGTTCCACCATCCCAAAGCAACTGAATTTGCCCATCGTGCCTCTAACAAAAGGTAGCACGGAAATAAAACTTAAATCACTGAAACAAGCACTGGGGTCTTTTTCCAGCCCATCCCTGCAACAGGAGCTGATAGTAGCCTTTCTGTACTGCTGAGGGTTAAAGGTGGTTTGAAATTTCAGATTATTTCAGAGAGAAAAAAAAACACAATGCAAACCTTAGAAATCAGAAATGGACGAATCCTGCTGGATCTCTGTTAAAAATCCCTTTGCAGTAATCCCTTTTATGTTACCTGCTGCATTTTTTTTACTTATAGGTGTCTATTTTCCTTTCTACCTTCTTCTATTAAAATAGTTTCAATATATTTAATTTATAAACGATAATTTCTTATTCCCTAAGGTTTGTCACTTTTCCTAGTGGAAATACAGAGCTAAAAATTCAACCATTTCAGAAGGTGTTTTCCATCTTTCTAACACTGAGTTTGCTGAAAATATTGGGAATGGAGTCTCTGGAATAAAAAGTGAATTGTTTGACTTATGCCAGGGAGCACATTGGCACAAGCTGATGAAGTCTCAGAACAGTGTTGGAGTCTCGTCAAATGTTACTGATATCAGTGAAAACAGTAAAAGCTGCTTCTTTGTGTCTTCCTTAGTTTCTTCTCTGCCTCTACTCTGCCCATTTCATTATAACTTATGTGAGCTTTTAAATTTTTACATCAACAGTATGCTTAAAATATTAATACTTCATAAATTAAATAAAATCAATACATAAAGGAAAAATATGGAAGTATTCTCACTATAATAGGAGTTGGATTTTGAAAGAGCAATGGCTGTGATGCTTTTTACTTTTCTGACATATGCCATACTTTATTTAATCAATCCCAAACCAATCTCTAGTATACCTTTGAAAGAAGCAGAAATGCTGGTTCATTTGCTTGGGGGTGGGAAATGGAATAGCTTCTCCTGCGGATGAGCAGGCGCGAGCGCGTTGCATCAAAGATTCATGGTTACTGCTGTCCTCAGCACTCGGGAAACAAAAGTCATGTTTCAGATGTCAAATCCTACAATTCCTACACTTTGGTCCAGGGCACACGGTTTGGGATAATTTTTACAAGTAGCGTAATTAATCAAAAAATCCCTCAATCTGAGTCATTCTTTTAACAACACATTAACGTTGTCACGCAATTTCCAAAAGTGACAAATCTAAACGTTACAAACATAACGAGAGCGATAAAACATGATCTGAAATGCCAGTTTACACACACAGGTGTTTGGCCTCATTTATATTCTTCTTCCATCTAGCGCAGATAAAGCACATCTGGCAGGCGATGTTCTGTGTGTGAAACTCTGGCTGAGCCTCATCACGACTGAGCGTGTCCAATTTTCTCTCCCTGCATGGAGCATGTAGTAACATCGTGCATCAAAACTTATCTGTTTTTTCAGCACATGAATGCTCATCCTCTTCCAACCACTGCTGTATTTGAAATACAAATGCTTTGAGCAGCTCAGGTAGGCAGGTGTTTGAAAGTTATCGCCAACACTGGAAAGAAGGACCTTTTCCTTTTCAAACTACAAACTAAAACGTTTGGGTTTTCCTCCTACACAACAACAGAAACCACCTGAAACAGGCAAATGTCTTCTAGTGCCATCCATAACCACATCCCTGTGGAACATGGGAGCGACACCATCCCTGTCCCATTCCAGCCAATCTGAAACCACCTTTGAACCCACCTGGAAGGTAAAACCAGGAATTCCCTGAGACAGAACAAGCATTTTGAGTTGAGAAAAGTCCTTCAGCACCGACCCCAGCAGGAACTACAACTCCAAGAGCAAATGCAATCCTCTTCCACATCAAATCCACCCCATGCTCCTAGAGCTCCTGGGACAAGAGCAACGTTATTACGCTGATCTTTTATTTGTTACAAGTGTTTCTCTTGTTCACTAGCAGTTCTTTTAACCTCCATCTCCCCACCAGTTTCCCCCCTTTCCTTCCTCTGTTCTCTCCCTGGATTACTACTGCCATCATTTATATATAAATGTTGTACACACAGAAAAGGAAGAGGCAAAAGAACAAAGCATAGGAAGCTAAAAATCCAATATCTATGGCTTTTTGAAGTAACTTCGATCTTAAGACAACCTTTCTGACCTTATTTAACATTTGTGTTTCACTTGTTCATTCCCATACTTCTAACAGAAAATAAGTGATTTTATTACTTTTTTTCTTTTCTATATCAATGAAAAGAATCAGAATTGAAACAAAATACTTTTATCATTATAAAATCTCTGGGCACATAGACAACTGAAGTGGGAGTCAGTTATATGCCCGAGACTTCATACGTTACAGCATTACCTGTGATGTTGTCAGGGAACAGGAGAACAGAGGGATACTCCCCTTTGTCACAAAGTAGACTGCCGAAAAGTGAAAATCACTAGAGTTCTGATGAACATTCTGTATAAAACTCCCATTATGTGGTTTCAGATTCCATTTCAAACTTGGAATTCACTCCAGCTTTTTCTAAAGGTTAAAACCAGACATTCCCCATTTTCCCTTGGGCTGTTGGGTGTTTTTTCCTTCTGCAATTATCTTTGCTTCCCTTTCTCCCAACCATTAATGACACTTCATCTAAACACCCTTTCCTGATTTTATACCCTCATGTTTTAAAGTTTATTTTCTTTCTGAGATTGAGCTGACACTTTAAAGATGAATGCATTATGGCAGGTTGAGTCAGTCATAATGTGTTTTGGAATATAGTGAAATTTTTTTTATGCCAAACAAAAAAGTTTGAAGTGCATTGGACAAGGATATAAAAAAAAATGCAGGTAACTTCATGGTTGAAAGTGCTGGGTACTCTGCAATAAGACTTTTGCTTTGAAAAATAGAAGGAAAAAATACGCCGGGTTTCCTTACTGTTTCAAAAATCCCTAACTACCAGCTACTGATTCTGAAAATCTTCCCACTACACAAATTTTATACACAGTCATTGTGGTTTAACCCCGGTAGGAAGCTCAGGCCCACCCAGCCACTTGCTCACTGCCCCACAGGAGGATGGGGAGAGAACTGGAAGAGTAAAAGTGAGAGAACTCAGGGGTTGAGACAAAGACAGTTTAATAGGGAAAGCAAAAGCTGCTCACACAAGCAAAGCAAGAAATTCATTCACTGCTTCTCATCAGCAGGCAGATGTTTCACTATTTCCAGGAAAGCAGGGCCCCATCACACATTATTCAGAAATAGAAGTATTATTATGGTATAAAACATGATTGAACCCAAAGTGATTCCTCAAAATGGACAAGAAAAAAAAGAAGTATAGAAGTCTATCTGCTTCTTCTATAAGATGTAGGAAAGAAAATTCATATTTTACTTTGTACAACGTTACTTGGAACATAAGACACTAGTCATTTGGTTTGCAACAAACAGCAGAAGGGAACGTTTTTAATGTCAAAGTTGCTTAGATACATAGCCCTACTTAAATCAATATGAATTAAGCATCTAAAAAACATTATTTGCAATCTGGGCCTATGGTGCTTGTACATCAGAATAATCAGGAGAGATTTGGTATGCATGGTTTATTTCCCTGAAGGTTGAGGACAAGAGTTGTGGTCAGCCAGCATTAGAAGTGACTCAAGAAGAACGGATAAATAAATTTCACAGATTTGAGCTTCTGTTGCGGACTGAGGCATTTGGACATAAGGACAACCCTTCTGTACTGATCAGCGATCCTCACCTATTCCAATGGCAACAAGCTTCCTGTGGGATTTATTGTGTTATCGCATTGCCATCTGCGCTGGTGTCATGTTGTGGAAAGGTCTGAAAGCACAGACAGGAATTAGGGGGATGTTAATTTTTGCAGGAACTACTGCCTGGCTAATAGCATTTGGCCACGGTCTCATCCTTCCACAGTGTCAACCGCTCTGAAAACCAAGGGAATACCCATCACACTGACATCAAGTGACCTTATGGTACTGTGGTACTGTCATGGACACTGAGTTCTCTCCAAGATAGGAAAAGCAAGCTCTGTCAATTAAAAAAAAAAAAAAAGCTTTTTCTTAATTGTGGGGTGGGGTTTTGTGCTGGCTTGTTTGGGTTATTTTTTTTGCTTTTGGTTGTTGGGGTTTTTTTGGTTGGTTGGTTGTGGGTTTTTTTCCCCAGTTCTTTCAACTACTGGTTGACTAATCATTTGCGGTTGAGGGAAAACATTAAGGTACAGTGATTTTGACACATTGTGTTAATAGAAAGTACAATTTCAGAATCACTTTGCACACTACAACACAGTTTAACTCTTTCTTTGATTAGCCTTTGCTTTTTATCACCAAGTACAAGGTATCAACAGCTCATTGTTAACCAATCACTTCAAATTCCAGGAACATCACAGTGAAAGGAGATAAATAGCACTTATTCTGCCATTGTATGTTTTTGCATGAAATTGATTTTAATTATCATGGCATTTTCAAAGAGACACAGCTCTTCATTGTGATTCCCATGAGGAATCAGCATGCTTTGTGACATTTCCAATTTGATACACAAGTGAGGAAGATAGGAAAAGGAGAAAGATAAGGAAGGCTGAGAAGAACAGAAAAGAATTCTTACAGCAGAAAGTAAAACTGTAAGAAGTTCAGAGAGCCAGAACTTGAAAGATTCCTGGGAAAAAGAAAAGCAAAAGAGACAAAAGGGTAGTCTATAAAGAAATACAGATCTTAAAAAAAGAAAGGAGAAATTGAAAGTTATAAATAAATCCTAGAGAGGTCAAGAATGGAAAGAAAAAGTAATAGTGAAAACACCACCAAAGAAAACCACGGTCTGGGCAGTGCTATAGACTCGCCAGACAGTTCCCACAGCAGGAATGTATAACAATTTTCTGTACTATAAACATTGTTCTTTTCCTTTAGTGCTTTTTTAAACCCACTCCACCCTCAGAGCACACCTCACTAGCCAATAATCTGAAGATGATGGAGCAGGAGGATAGCTGGGTAAAGTGCAGGTGTTCTAGGTTTCCTGACTACTCCAAATTACTTTGGAATTGTAAAGCCAGGGCTGTGCTGAGGGCAGAGATGAAGCTTTCTTTGCTTCTGCAAAGCCATCTGGCCATACCCTGGTCTGCAGAACCATTCCAGGTGGTGCACAACCTGGTTAATCTGGGCTGTGTCCAGTTGGATACACAAATGAGATGTTTATGCTAGGAGGGATTTTCAGGCTTCTTTGCGGATAACCGTTCAGCTGGCACGCTCTGCCTCACTGCTGTTGGAGCAGAGACCAAGGCCATGACAGCGGAGCCTTTGTCTTCCCAACCAGTGCTGCTCAGGGTTGTCATTCAAAGGTGCTATAACGTGGATTCATCTGCAGACTGCAAGAGGAACCCACATTCTGTAACTAAGAAGGACCAAAATGACTCATCTTCCCCCAAGAGCTAGAAAAGCTGTAGCAAGACTATTCTACTTGTTCAAAAGTATAAAGTGCTCAAAAGCCAGGTTAAAAGCCCCTAAATCCATGCTAGGCATTCAAATAATCAGATTGCTGGTGGAAACAGCAAGTGGGGCAGAGGAAGGAAAAAGGGAAGTCTTCCATGGAAAAGTAGCTAAAATGTGGGATGTGACTCTTAATCCTGAAACTCCCTGCTCAGCTGCTCTGATCGATATTGTCTTCCGTGAAAAATGTAGCCTGTTAACACGGTGTGATTTGCGGTAGCTCTGTAAGAGCATTTGCTATGCCAGGAGGTCTAGTACAATGCATATATAATGAAGATAAAATATGGAGTATTCTGAATTTTTGTTATTATATTATACTGGCACAAAAGTTGAGCTATTGCTAAAATAATAAATGCAGAATGACAAGCAACATGTAAAATCAACAAAAGACATGAAAAAAAAAAAAAGGCAGGAAAGAAAAATCAAGAGAGACGCCCGAAGAAACCAGAAAGCAGGGCATGGAAGGGGTGGGGTGGTGGAAAAAATTATTGGTTTTTCTCCAATCAATGAGTCTCAGCTTAGATGTTGCCAAATAATGTTTAGATCAGTACTTTTTCTTTTATTGCATACCATGATGAGGCTTGAAAGTAAAATTCATCGGGAATTTTAGTGCTTAGAAACACAGAATGAGAGTGAATAAAATGTTCTGGAATAGTTATAGGCCCTTAAAAATTATTCTGTTAATAATTAAATAACAGATTAACTGATTAGCAAAAAGTCACCAAAGGGATTAAAAACTTTTAGATTTGATTCTTTACTTTGAGTAACAAATATGAGATTGACTTTGAGGGGGAGAACCATTTATGCCAAAGGTCAGCTACTTTTTCAGAAATAAACAGCTGGGTTGGAACCTGATTCTGGCTCTTTTGTCCCCCACTAAAGCTACAGAAACCTTCGGGAAGCTAGAAACAGCAGGCTCACCTCTTGGATCATGGAATACTGATAATGTCCTTATGCATAGGTCGGAACCAACCAGTTTTTGATTTTGGACTTCCAGAGTTTGCTACTGAGTTAATAGATTGAGTACAAAATTTACAACTATTGTCATTGTTCTCTTTCCAGAGATTTATAAGAGTTCTGAAGGCAGAATTTGGTGTTGGTGTTAGACTAATCTCCCTTCTGACATCTAAAGGCCATATTGATTGGGAGGACTCACTGCAAATCCACTGAAATATAATTTTGAGAAAACACATCACATACAATAAACTGAGAACTTTCAGGGCCACGTCTTCAAATGAAAGTTTGCCTACAAGGAGGTCAGATCTTACTGTCACTTTTTTACTCCAACAGTATTAAATATTTCCAATTCCTTACTGTTTCCATCTTTTATTTTGGAGACTTCACACATTAAAAATCTAAAGATACCTATCAGGATGCAGCAAGTAACAGCCACAGCAACCTCTACCATTTTTCACTGCACTACTTATTGCAAACGTGACTAGTAACTTCTGAACACAAGTTTCCAAATAACCAACGGCAAACACAGTCTGAAACCCTAATGTGCAGTTTCTATTTATGGAAGCAAAACTCTTTATCGAGCAAACTGTATTACTCTTGGCTGTATTATAACATTGCTAAATGCCAAAAAAGTCTGAAAAAAACCCTATTATGCAAGAAAAACTATATCCAAATAGTTCTTTCAGTCAGATACCATTCTGAACTTAAATTTTAAGAGTTAATTTCTGAAAAAATTTACTTTAACTAAAATAATGCCTTTCTGAATTGAATCACAAGATCAATGACCTCATGCATTTCATGAATCCTAAAATGCATTGGACACAACTCTCAACCACTGCCAGCTGTAGCAAACAGACTGCAATTTAACATGCTTAGGTAGGCAGAAAGTGTCTAAATTAACCAGTACCAGTATAGAATTTTTTAATTTAAGAGACAAGCTAACAACAAAATCTATTTTGTTTCCCCAAAGAAGTTCCCATGTAAAATATTTACAGAAATAAAAGTTAAAGGCATCATCATACAACCCATAAAAATCTGAACATAAACATTTGATTAAAAATATATCTGAAAAAGGTGAACACAACTGGCACAATTCTGCCATCAAATAAAACCGTTTTGCACGCATCTTCGATATCTCCTACTTGAAACCTTCCTCATCTTTTTTTTCCTGCTCCCATCTTTATTTGTGCATGCAAACATGCAGGTTCAGGCAATACATAACAAATTTTCCCCATATCCTGACTAAAAACTAAAACTAACACTCTACCCAACATAGTAGGATACTATTTGCTCCACGGCAATTTGCAGACTCTGAAGGCACAAAGTGAAACCACTACATATTCATGAGAGAGGTCTGCTAAACCAACATCATTTTAAGAAGGCTTTTATTAGTTTCCTTAATGATATTTTTCACCAATTACATTTTTGTTTTGCCTTTTTGCAATTACTGCTGCCACCTTTCCCACAGCACACACAACTATTTAGATATCCGGACGTTCCTCTCGATTTCTGCTTTTGTGATTCTGTCAAATTTCGACTGTCTTGAGATGCAGGGCTATGTAAGCAGAGAAACTAAAAAATTAGACCTAATTAATGCAATCAGATGCTAGTTATTTCATGGCACTTTCAGTCAGGATGAGCTGATCCTACTTATTCTGTGCTCACATTTTATGAATTATTGGTTGAGTACAAAATATAACACAGATGGAAATTCATAATCAGCCAAAATACTTGTCTCTGGTTTGCTTGTGGAGGATATTTCACCTTTAAAAGTTTGTTTCCTTACCTTCTATGATCTAAGGCAGACAGATTTAAATCCAGGCAGACAGATTATACATGTTTTTATATGTGCTGTCTTAAAAAAAAATCCAGTAGTCATGATGTAACACATGCTGGAGATACACCACTTGGCAGGTTTTTTTCCCCTCTTTTGTTCTAGATCAAGTCATTTCTGAGACAGGACGTATCTCCTACCTGCCCCTTAATGCATAGTGGTCTATTTTCTACAGAACATGGGAGTACACTGCATTGGTGAGAACTGAAATAACATATTGGCATAGTTTAAATATCTACAATGCTTCCAGACATTAAAGTTTATTCATGTAGCCATGGAACTTCAGGATATTCCCAGAAATTTTTTTTTATATATATATATATATATATATATATATATATATATATATATATAAAATTAGCTCTGAGCTTCTCTCTTTTTTTTATTACTTTTAGGGGAAATAAAAAATTATTTTATAAATTCATCTTGGCAAGCTAAATAAATGAGGAAAAACTAAGTATTCATCAACCCTACACAGGCATATTCATTTATTCTAGTTTCTGTGCAGTTAGAACAGTTAAATAGATTACATATATCACCGTGACAAAGATCAGATACAGTCACCTGAAAACAACATCAGCTTGCATTAATCAGTTTCAAGAGGGATGTTCCCACATGGCTGAGTTTCCTGTGAAGCCATTAAGCTCTGTTTAAAAATAAAAAAAATTAAAAAATCAGTTTATAGAAACTGGTAATTCTGAGCTAAATTTACAATAAAGTGTAAAAAAAGAAAACCCAGACAAACAACTCACAAACAGAACAAGGAAGTTCATCAATGAAGATTTCAAAAATCTTGACATTCACCAAAAAAAAAAAAAAATAGATCAGAGCGCTACATAATTCTAAGGTGCATTGACTTGCACCCTTTTGTGAATGTTTTCCATCAACAGTGCGGACACCTACATTTGAGCTTTTTGTATAAGTAAAATACTTTTCTGAAATAGGCAAACATTTCTTATAACATCTATTCAGTGAAATATGTCTAAACTACATCAAAATTCAAACAAGGGGTTCTAGTATGATTTATTACTGAACTGTGGTGTCAAAACAAGAATTTTAATATAACTTAGGAAAGTTATTTCTTTCCACGGCATAGTAGATCGATGTTTGTTATAGGAGTTATTAGATTTTGTGAAGGGGATTGTAACTCATGAAAAACAAATCCTACTGCCTAGAAAATAAAGAAAGCTGCATATTTTTCACTAGAATAAAACAACACTAAGGATCTTCTATGGCAACTAAAGACATTTTGAAGCATGACCATAAAAGTTAGTATACGTTCTTCTGCAATATCTTCATGGCTAGTAAAAGTATCAAGTCAAATAATGGGAACGGTTTCAAATTTTTGGGCAATGCTTTCAGAAGTTTACCCTGTCCATTAAAAACTTTCCACATTTCCTTTTGTGTACCTGAATTCTAGAACCAAGCCAGCCTGAGGACCTGTCCCAGAACACTGTGGGAAGCTGTTTGATGCTCAGTTTCAAGTAGTCTGTCATCAACGAATTGACATGGCAAGACTAAGCCATGACAACTAAACACAGAAAAGTAAGGTTTATGAAATATTTAAGATCCTCACACCCCAGGCAATTGCACAATTATATTTTCTCTGCAAAAGACACAATACTCAGGGAAGATATTTTACAGAAATATGATGAACAAAACTTTTAATTGTTTTTTATTAGCCTTAAAAATATTCAAGTTAAATAATTTTTCCTTGCTACAAAAAGCTATACAGTTATGAAAATTTATGCAATTATACAATTGTACAATTATAAACTGACCCATAAATATCTTGGATCATTTTAGAATAGGCTGCATGTCCAAAAGTTCACAATTTCAAATATAACATGAAGTCAAATAAATGATCATTTTTCAGGGGCTTTTTCATAATTTATTTCTAAAACAGCAAACTGAATGTCTCCAGATTAAAATATCAAGTAGTTATTTGGTTGATAAATAGCAGTCAGTTAGAAATATCACAGCCTTCAGACTTCCTCCAGGAAAGACAGTCCCCTCAGAAGTTGTTTTATAATGAAAGCAAAAGAATAAACAGACTAGAAGAGACTACAGAGCTTCTGAGTTTCAAGAGTCAGCCTTTGTAAAATAATTTGTCTCCTATGTTACACTAACTCTGCCAGCTTATCATCTTTTGAGAATAATTATTCATTTCAGACTTTATAAACCCCAAGAAGTTTGTTCTGGTCAGCTGTTAGCAGCTGGGCTGTACTGTTTAATAATGCAAAACCATCAGAAAATTGCATGCTCAAAGGCCAAACAATCCTCTCCAGAAGATGCACAAAACCAAGTTTTCCATAAATATAAAAATGCTAAAATATTTGATAGGGAACGGTGCTTCCCTCACAAATGGAGTATTTAATAATTTCTTTCATTATCTATGAATTTTTAATGTTCTCTGTGTTTGATAACAATTAACATTATGACATAAAGTGCACAATTAGATGTCCATCTATTTTAGTACTGGCTAAACAGCACTGAAGTAATTTCCATCCTTACACTGGTGTTTGGGGCTGAAAAATGCCACCACTATCTTCAGTTCTAATATTTTTCTGAGGCCAAACACATTTTTCTTATTTCTGCAAGAGGTGAAATTAGTCATCCTTCTTTTCCAGCTCCTACAGCTAGCAAGGTTTAGCCTGTCTCCCACCACAGTCAATGTCAACGCTTCCAGAACAAAGTGATCTATTAAAATCATTGAAAAATATCATTCTGTCTGAGACAAACCTGCTTCTGTTTGGGAGCAGCTGCGTTGTTTGGGTTTAGTTTTTGGGGTTTAGGTTGTGGGTTTGGGTTTTGGTTTTTTGTTTTTTCTTTTATTTATTTTTACATTCAAAGGTATTTATTTGAAGAAATAAGAAAAGGAGATAGTTTTAAAAATAAATTGGATTTAAAAAATATTCTGCAAAATCACCATGAAAATAATTAAGATCTTAATACTTGCAATAATAACAACTAATCTTGTGTATATAAAGCATCAGACTAATATCTTGTGTGATATGACATTACCACCTTCTCCTGGCCCATCCTTTTCTTTATTATGATGTTATAACTCAACACACTATAAGCCTGGTTTCCTCTTTTGTAAAAAAAAAAAAAAAAAAAAAAAGAGAAAAAAAACCCAAACAACTCAATTTTGCCCACATATTTTAGCATAAAAGACTGAGACCACAAAATCTGCCATTAGGTAGACTTTCATCCTTCATTTAATTCTGAAACAAACATGATTTGTATGTGTCCAGCACACTCGGTGAATGCATTTTCCTAGCAATTATCCAGCCTCCTCTTGAAGCTCATACAAGCTTCCCACCCACAAGAAACTTTGACAAGGAATTTCACAATTATGAAATCTGATGCACAAAAAATGGCTTCATTACTTCTTTTGAACTTGTCTCCTATTACCTTAATTTGATTCTCTAACATCTTGTTTGTACAGAAGAGATGACGAATAGCTTTTTCTATCCTTCCTCTTCAGACTAATTGTCTGTTTCTTTCGACCTTTATTTATTTTCCCCTCGTGTAATTCTTAAGACTGAAACCTGACAGTTGTCCTTTGTACAGAGGTTGTTCCAAGGCCTTTCATTCATCCTTGTTGTTCTTCTCTGAAGCTTTCCCCATTCCGCTATATCCATTTTGAGATGTGGATGGAAACTTTATAGAACTCCAAGTGACAAAATTATTATCTTACTTTTTTTTTTCCCCTCTAAAAATTCCTGCTTTCAATTTTATTACTCAGTAACTACCAAGATTTAAGTGTTTTGACTTTTTTTTTTTCCTAAATCAGACTATAACACCATTCTGAGAGTTCTCATGGGTCCACTGTGTACCCACAGATAAACACATTTCCTATTGTACGTTTTGCTGTTTGCTTTTAAATCAATATTGGTTTAATGCACTTTCCTAAGCTTTTGCAGCTCTTCTTGATCTTCCCTTGTATTTACTACTGATGTATTTTCTTGCCTTTTCTTAGAGTGAGCTGAAAGAATATCAACCAAGTACCATTTGGTACATAAAGTATCAAAATTAAACTATTTACTTTGTTTCTACCAAAATACTCCAGACATATAAATCCAAATATTTACCTTTTGCTGTCTTCCATAAGATAAACCTCTCCTGATTTTTCAGTACAGCTAGAAAAAGTACTAACAGTTTTTTGGGAGGGTTTGTGCGAGTGACATAGTAACAACCTGAATATACATCACCCATTTGTGAAAACGAGCTGAGACCTCATGACAGCAGCCAGAAGCAGCAAAAAATGCATGAAATCCCATGGCTAAGGAGAACTATTCCTGTTTTGATGCAGAAAGATAAGTTATTCACGTGACAATTGAGTATGCTCCCATGGGCTGCAAAATCCCGTGAGTGCCTCCATGACTCTGTGGGAGAGACATGAACACACATCGGCAAATCTGCTGAACAGGGAACACGTTTCAAGTGAGACTATGGATCATTCAAGGTGCTGAAGAGAACTTCACATGTGAGCAAGTCTGAAGGAGTGGTCAACAACCCCATCCCACCAACAGAACTGAAGCCAAGAAGGCCAGTGGAGTAGTTCAAATTCTGTTGCGTAGAACTCTTATTGCAAAGAGACATTTATCTTTGGAAATTATTTTTATAGACATTTCATGCAAAACGCCTCTCTCAGCTCTATCAGTGTTTAGCCAGTAACTAGATGACCACAAGCCTTTCAAACTTCTGGCATGAATACATGTTTTCATGCAAATATGAGCTATAACTGTCAGTAATACACCCTCATGTAAAGAAAAAAACCAGAAGAGCTCAGGACTGTTTTCCCATCTCGGAGTCAGAAAAATGAGAAACCATGGCTAAAATTATTACGGCTTCAAAAAGTAAATGAAAAACATCAGAGTCTACTTGTGAAAAAAGCACTGAAAGCAATAGGAGGTCTGTACCGGTTTTCTCTGGGATAGATTAATATTCCTCATTGTAGCTGGTATGGTGCCATGTTTTGGATTTGTGTCCACAACAATGTTGGTAACACAGGGATGTTTAGAAAAGGTCCTTTTAATGGTAATATTTATAATAAAAACAATCCAAGTGCTACTAAGCATTCTATGACTCTTTTAGCTGTCTCACTTTATAAATGAACTGTCTTCCCTCTAACAATCCTTCTTGAAAAGGCAAGAATGAGATGGAAGAGGAGAGGATGGCAGACTGACCAAGATTAAATTTAGGTTCCCATGTCTCAGTTAATTCCTCTTGTTTTTTAATCATCTCTTCTGCCTTAAGAAAAGTACAAACTGTTCCTTCCCATTGAGGCCAATAGTAGTTTTACACATATAGCACCCGGCCCATGGAGACCATTACTTAAGGTATGAAATAAAAGTGCTGTGGATGGTGTTCATTAATCTAAGGGATGACAGTAGGTCAGTGTTCAAACTAACACAGCAATAACAATGGATTTTGTATTCATGTCAGTACTGCATATTTAAACCTGGGGGAAGAACTGTCATGGTCTACTTGTCCGACCGCGAAAGCTGGGCTCCTCGAGCTATGTTTTGAGTAACTGTCACAGAAGAGCACAAGCTTCTTCTTCAGAGCCTCAAGGTCCCAGACTGTTTAGTCTATCATGATGGTAAAAAACTCCGAGGAGGTATTTCATGCGAAACACATTTTTAAAGTTATGCCTACATGATTTTGCATAAATATTATTCCATTTATTCTTGTGCCAGCAAAGCCCATTGCTGAATCACACATTTCAAACAAAATTTCAGCTGAAGGGAAAAAAAAAAATCACAAACATTTGACCTACAAAAAAATCAATCAATTTTTATGTTTTACATTAAAAAATAATAATATATATGTTACTAAATATAATTTAATTTAAATATAATTTAACAGTTTTGCAATAGTCCTTTGATATGAAGCCATCTCTAAAACACTTATCTCCAGTAAGGGAAAAAAATATTGAAAAGAAGATTCCATTAGCTAACAAGATTTGGGTCAAACACTCATTTCAAAGCCAGCGTTTTGGTCCATAGGGTAAATTAAAACATATACATATTTCATGATAAAGAGTGAAATTCACTACTCTACACACAAAAGCCTAAGAATTTGGATTCTTTCTAGAAATGCAGTAAGATCTTAGACTATGAAACCCAGAAGCAAGCTCTGAAGCTGTTGCTTCGCCTCCCAGTGGGTTTTCTTGCATCAAAACTGCCTTCCAATGCGTGAAGCCAGTGGCAGCTCCTTCTGAAAGAAACCCACGTTTCTGCTCTTTAGATAACAATCAGACAGAGGTGGAAGAACTAAAAAGGTTCAGATTAAATACTCAGGGTTCATTCTGGGGCAGAGCCCAACTTTGGTGGCTTTTGAAAACTGGGAATTGAGATAAACAAATGACAATTACTAAAACCAGAGCATATCACTATACTGTGAATCAATCCCTTTTCTGCTTCTCAAAGAGTATGAGTCTCCTTTCTCTTAATAAACCCTTGGCATATACTGGGGATGTTCATACTGTGATTCCCTCAAACACCCCCTCATTGGTTTTTAAGGGACTAACTGACCTCGGTCTAGCTTAGCTCTTCTGGGAAAAAAAATACTCTGAGCATAGACCTCTTATTCCATTCTCTCCTTTTCTTATTTATAAGAGAATATATATTTACATCCAGGTCTTTTATGCTCATTATATGGTCAGGGCAATATAGCACCACTGAGATTTTTAAAAACATATATGTTTGAATGAGATAACCAGTAAAGCGAGGGAGGACAGTGCCCACTTTTACCACTATGGCCATATCCAGAACAAACCTTGCAAAGATTCACCTTTTCACATATCATGCTGCCATAGAAATATCTGGAGTGTTTTGCCCTTGAAAACATTAATTGCTAACACCTGGAACATTTTTGTTACTGCTTGAAACCGTTCTGCAAAACAAATATATTTTCATGTCCCAAAATATTCCATCAGTGCCATACAATTCATGTTTACCCTTGGACTGTCTTCTTGAGCTTATAACTTGGGTATTTTAAAAGAAAGTTAATTATCTTTGTCATGACAATGCTTTTTTAACAATAATGTCTATATATAATATTGAAATGGGTTTTGAAATTAAGATTTCAGTTATTTCCAACACAAAACCACTTAAAGCACTACAGTTCATAAAACCAGTTCCTTTAAAAAAACAGATTAAGCCACTGGCAGGTTTGCTATTTTTACCCTGCTGTGGCTAATGATTAATAACCGCCAATTTGTGTCCTGAAGTAAAAATGTTTTCTTCTTCTTAACCAAGTATTTTCTGCTCATCTGATTTATTATTCCAGTCCCTGATTGCCGGCCTGCCAAAATAGTGGTGGATAGATTAGCCTCGCCGAGGTTATTTCCTCTGATAGTGACCCTGCCGCACCCACCATTTTTAGTTTCTCTCCACTTCTTTGGTGATCCTGTTTTCAACAGCATCTGCCAGCAAGTTGCCTGTAAATACCTTCAGGCCTGAAACCATCCAGCAACATGCTGTTGTATCTAGCCCTAGGGATGACTGTGACCAGCTTGCCTTGATTTATGAAAAAAAAAAAAAAAAAAAAAGACAAAAAAACAAAAAACAACAACAAAAAAAACCCCACACTCCAAACAGAAAAACCCAAACCAAAACACCCACAAAAACCAAACCAAAACTCAAAACTATGTCACTTACAACATTTAATTACTACAAATAAGATGCATGCAGAGACACACCCGTACATACACATGCAAGTCGCCATGCAGTACATAGACACACGCTCAATAACAAACACAAATTCTGTCAAATTCTGTCTAGGTACATACATTTTCCAGACTATAAACATCCTTTCCCAACAGAGTATAACAAACTGTTTGAAAACTGAATTTTCCTCCCGAAGGTTGCCTCAACATACATGCTCTTGTCAGCGTGGAGTCCTGATTTACTTAAATCGAGTCGTACAGGCGGATATTAATATATTTAATATATAAGAGAATAAGACCTCTTGGTCCACGTTCCTTTCTGGGTTTCAAAGGGCTAATTGTCTGCCCCTGCCGAGTGTTCTTGAAGGCGTATTTTACTCAGATGTAGGACCAATGGTCTAAAATGGTAAAGTCCTGGTAAAATACTTCGTTTCATTGTCCAAAAACACAGCTAGATGCTGTGCTGTAATCTCAACAGTCATTCCCACAGTGCAATACCCAGAAGCTGACTAATCGCATTACAAATTCCGGTCCCATCAGAAAGCGTTTATAAACACACATTTTCTTTCAAGGCAACCGTGCTATGTCATGTGGAAGCCACCGCAACCACCTGCGGTGCACGATTTCAGCTAAAACCCAGGTTTGTTGGAAGCTGTGAGCAGCCACAGCGGGGAAACAACTGTGAGCAACTCCTCACAGTCAGAGCTCGCCTGCCTTCCCACTCCTCCTTCACGGATAGCCACATAAACTAAAACAAGGTAGGAGGAAAACAGACATTTTACTTCCAGCACCATGCTGCCTGCACTGATCGTTACCACTCATCTCAGTGGAAAAACAATAATATTCTGAGCAAACCCCTTCAACATTGAAATAAACAAAGTTACCCAGCATATAACATTCAGTGCTTTGTTTCCTCTAGACAGCTATTGAGACCTTTCCATAGACCCAGCCGTTAGCCAAGGTGTGAATCACAGCGGTTCAATTGGGGCTGGAATTGGCTGAGGCGAGTCAGGAAGGGCTGGGACCAGCCTGAGGAGCGCCAACGTGTATGACTTCACCACATCACCCAGCAAAGCTTGAAAGTATGTCAGGTGTAAATAACATGGGTGAGAAGGTAGGATAAACACACAGACAAGAAATAAAAGTGAACAAAGTCTGGATAAAAATACAGGACGTAGAGAACTACCATTCATTATGAAGTTTGAAGCTATAAATAAAGGCAAAAGTAAAAACACTTTAGCAACCGATAAAATGAAGTCATATTATTGGCAAAAGGAGAGCAGCATAGAATAGAATAATAAATAGAATTTATTAAGCTTTAATAGATTTCTGAATAAGTTTCACAAGGATACAATATTCACTGAGACTCAAGAAAAAACAAATTAAATGATTTCTATATTGCTACAATAAATATTATTCAGTACAAAGACAGCAAAGAGCAGGAAAAAATGATTAGGAATTCAGCTTCTTACCAAAATTCACTAACAGCAAGTACACAAAGAAAAATCAATATAAAAGATCGTGACTGAAGAAATATAATCATATCTTGCTGAGCTATTTAAGAATGATATGTCAAAGCCGTCAGTTCAGACAACTAAATCTGCAAAACAGCAAAAAAAACCCCACCAAACCATGACACAAACCCAACAATAGATACAACGTGTTGTTCTACAGTTTTCTTGTCTGGAAGAATGATTTCCAAAAAAAAAGAAGTAGTTAAACTATCAAAGCATGAAACTAGAGACGAATACATTTAAGGCTCGATGGTATATGAAAATTAGAAGTTTACCCCAACAAATATATCACATTAGATAAGGTCAGGAAATTCTAAAGCACTTTTTTTTCCCTTTTCTCTCTCCATAATGTTGGTCCCCTAGAAGGGAGAAAGAATCTTATCTAACGACCTTGCAAGCAGCCAGAGAGAAAAAAATACAATAGCAACAAAAAAATCCCCAAACAACAGAAAAAAGCAGGTTCCAGAAAGTAGATAATTCTAACAAATTTCTTCGAATTATGATGTTACTTTTACCAAAATGAAACAAAAATAATCTACAACTGAAGAACAGAAGCTATTTTTCTTTGGAAATGCTAATACTTAAGTCCATATAAATTCAATTTAACCACACTCTGCAATGATTTGTTCAGTGTTTAATACATTATCATATTAGTCTTATAAATGTACTACCCACATGCATAGCTGTAGACTGCATATTGTGTTTACACAAAGTACGCCTTTAAACAGAGACAACATCTCAGTCTCAGTAGATAGACTGATAAATGACTTAGTAGAATGGCAATGAGTAGTAGGACTATCTCTAGAAATCTATTCCGGAAACCAAAGTTTTATTCTTTTTCTCCTAAAACTGCCTTCAGTGGCCAGAAAGTCTCTGATCTACTTCCTCATTGTGACAACATGATGGAAGGAAACAAATAATAAAAGCTTCAGAAAACTCATTTCTTGCAAGAACCTATTAGCTGTACTTGCTACAAGGAAAAATAGCTCAGCATGGATTGCTTTATTACTTAAGTACTGGGATATTAATTACCCAAGATTCAGTCTCTAATAAAATATTCATGCTGCTTTGCATGGGTGGAAAAATATGCACAATAAGCACAGCAGAAAGTTCTGTCTATAAACATCATTCAAACTTAGTTTAGTGTAGAAGTGTTCTTCAAAAACTTTGTTGCTGCCAAAAATTAGTGATCAGCAGAGGATGTGAAATACTAACAAACAAAAAAGCTTTTTTAATAATGTTAAAGAAACAAATGGATCTTGGGATCAATACTTATGATTTATATGCAAATCTTCTAGACATAAAAGTCCAGATAATTTGCAGCTGAGTGAAACAGGAATTATTTTAATTTGCATAGTCTTAATGTGGCTTTTATAGTAAAATGTCTAACTCATGGACAGTTTAATTCCAGTGCAATTATTTCAATAATTTAAAATTAAAACCTGGCAAGGACAATGGAAATTACAAGAAAACATGAGGACGTCTCTCTAGCATACACTTATTCCCATAATTCTTCTCTATGATGTGGACTGTTAGCAGATCAAATTGTGATCTCAATTTTGCATTGAAAAGTGCCTTATTTTCACCAAGCTCAGAACACAGACATGATTTAATTTATTTTAGTCACTACATTACAATCTTCTAACCAGGAATGAAGACACAACCAACGTGGCTACATCCAGAATAATTTTTGGAGTTACGCAGCATAAAATCAAAGTATGGTCTGGAGAAGACGACAAGAAGGCAGGAGTTGTGTTAGAGTGAGACCTAAGGCAGTGGGTGGGTTATATCCCCAAAAAAGATCAAAGCTTGGTCTTCTTCTCACACACGTAGACCTGAGAACTTAGATGCCCTGTTGCGTCACCTGATTTAGAAAGTTCAGGTCACTTACACTACAGATTGTACCAAAACCAGTGCAAATTAGTGATGACTGTGCAATCACTCACTTTCCAGGTGTTCCAGATGAGTAATCCCTTTGCCATTGCACAGAACCCACAGCCACCAAGGCTTAGCACCATGACTATACACAGCAAAGAATAGCCTACTCTTAATCTTTCTCATTTTATATTCCCAATTAATGCTGTTGGAGGAATGAAATTGTACCATCACATAAAATAATCACTGACACTGGGTTGCTTAATTCAGGAGTATCAACTAGTGGACCCCAGGGTGAATACCTGTGGTTTTTACTACACTGGTAGAGAGGCCACATGGTCCCTTTGGTCATACTTGCAGCCAAAAACACGTTGGCGCCCAAAAAGGAAAAAAATAACATGAAAGGTCATACTGAATAGAAACACATCTGTGTCATGTAGTGTCAAAATGATAGCCCAGACCCAGGAAGTGTCAAGTCAAATCAAGTCACAAGAGGTTGCAAGGTCCTGTGTCTGATACAAAGTACAATCAGACATTTCAGAAGATTGCCAAGTCATTGTCTACAAAGACTTGCATAATACACCCTCTAACAAGGGACACACAACTATCTTGTCACCACTAGATGCTTTATATGTCCTATGCTCAACGTCAGTCTTCTGAGCTTATGTTAAAATCAACAGCTAATAACAGCATAGCTTACAGGTGTTTTGTTTTTTCTGAAGACCAAGAATCTCTGTTCTTTCTAAGTCTTCCCCTTCTCCTGAATTGTTTTCAACTATGCTCTTTTGTACTGGAAAACGCCTATTTCAATTGAATCCCCTTAACCAAGCAGAAAATCACATTAAGTGTCTGCTGTTACTGAACTTTATGTGCTGGATCCATCTCATCCAAATTTAATTATTTAGAAGTGGAGTGGGCACTGTAAGTTAGTCAAAGAGTGGAAAAAGACTGGAATTCCTCAGTTTCTTGATTTTTCACAGCCTAGAGTTCTTTATAGTAAATTAACCTTATGAAGGTGCTTCTCCCTTCCACAATTAGTCTAAAACACAAGCTTTGATAAAACACTTAACATTTTTTGATAGTTAGTGTCAGTGAAGATAATTCTTATGCAACATTACTCACAGCAACTCTTCACACCAATATTTTATTCAGAGTGAAAGAGTGAAATTTTCAAAATGACATAGATGTTTGGAGCAACAGCAGATGTGTTGGTGCTGGAGAAGAGAAGGCTCCGGGGAGACCTTAGAGCCCCTTCCAGTCCCTAAACGGACTCCAGAAGAGCTGGGGAGGGACTCTGGATCAGGGAGGGGAGCCATAGGATGAGGGGGAAGGGTTTGACACTGAAAGAGGGGAGACGGAGCTGAGATCTGGGGAAGAAATTCTTTGCTGTGAGGGTGGTGAGAGCCTGGCCCAGGTTGCCCAGAGAAGCTGTGGCTGCCCCATCCCTGGAGGGGTTTAAGGCCAGGTTGGATGGGGCTTTGAGCAACCTGATCTGGGAGGTGTCCCTGCCCAGGGCAGGGGGTGGAACTAGATGATCTTTAAGGTCCCTTCCCACCCAAACCATTCTATGATTCTATGAAATAATTTTAAGAAAATAAGTGTAATTAAGTATAGTAATTCCCTTTTCCCAGTAAATCCCCCAGAACAAGGATTTTTGTCCATCAGAGAAGTAAGCATATTATGAAAAAGTCTCTTAAATTTCTTTATTTGTTTAGATTTGGTGTTTGACACTAGAACATGATGGTTTATTAAGAAACGTCATTTTATACTAAACTTATTTCCCATATTGGATACCGGATGTACAGCACCTACATTATCTCCAGCAATCTTGTTTTAAAAGGTGATTATAGGACACCAGCCCCGAGACAGACTATTTGCAGAGATGAGAACACCACAGGCATTCCTGGACAGTCTATACTTATTGTCAAGGTCACGCTGAACTCCTTGCCTCAGAGCAATCCCTTTCCACACAGTTTTGTGATGGGTTACCGCTGTGTTACCGTATAAATAAGGCCAGAAAACTGTGGAAACGTAGTGGTGACTACAGCTCTGGGGGCTACGCCTACTGATTTTAGGGACACCCGCATATTCCTTTTCTAACAGTAGTTTCTGTCTTTTAGTTATTCTTGTCCCTTCATCTGAGGTGTAAGAGATCCCTTCACTGTTCAGGCAAGAACCTTTAGAAGGTAGATGGTACATCTCTGGCACGGCACATAACTTTCCAGGAAAAAATTCACTCCTGGAAACACATCTAAGGCTTAGCACAGCTTGTCTTGGTATCCCGTTTCCCATGAAAAGAGGTAACCTGCCTTTCTATTGGATGTGTGTAAGGTTTTGCCATTAATACCAGACTCATCCTTTCAACGCTAAGCATGGAATACTTCAGCGTGGTCGTGTGTTGGGTAGACAGACACAACTGCTCATCACTGTCAATAAGCTCTTGTGGGATGAGGTCGTGGACTAGGCATATTTGATGTGACACGAGACCATTTATGTTCCCTGGTGCAAATGGGCAGCCGCAGCATCTCTTCTCACCCCGCGTTAACCCAGTCTGTGCCCACACAGCCAAAACGTGTAATTAACTCCCACTTCACGAGGTTCACAGCTCGGCAGCTCTGCTACCTGCGGCTTATTTCAAATGCCACAGCACGCTTTGCAACTGATTTACTATGCAGACCTATACACTTTTTTTTAAAAATATAAAGCACTTCAATAAGGTTAATCAGCTATCACTGTGTGAGTAGTCACCATAGGCAAATTGGATTTTTTTTAATGGGTAGGCTGAGTAATTACTTTTTTTTTTTTTAAGAGTCTTCACCATCTAAGGTCCTTAGGGATTTTTAGGTCCTACTTTAAGTGCACAATCACACTCATCCTCAAAGGCAAAATTGCTGGTTATCCGTGCTGTTTGCAAGTTGGTGCATTTTTCAGGACATGAGAGGGGAAAGGGCAAACCAAGCCACAGAGCAGCAAAACTTAAACTGGCCAAACTTAGCTTCCAGAAAGTATAAATGCAGCCTTTTACACCATCATCCACCCATAGCCAGCATGTTCCCCAGATTTTTTTCCTCCAAATGTCCCTGAAGCAAGCCAGTCTTCAGCTGTCTGGGCATTTTTGTGCTATTGCTGGCCAGATTACTCATGTGCCCTAAGAGAGGGCAAAGACAACTGTTGAGTTCCTCATGACTCGGAGCAAACCAGTGAGGACTTTTATCATGATGAATGGGCCCTGGCAGAAGAAAACCATGCAAAGTTGAAGCATTTCTCAATTTCAAAATTCTAGTTTCAATACCACCCAAGCCCCAGCTCAATATCTGCCCTTTGAGGTATTAAAGAACATCCAGAGTCAAAACCATCTCTTTTCACATTCTTTTTGAATGTCCCTTGTCGCACTCAAACAGTAGGTGCATAGTCAGCCAGCAGAAGCCCTGAAGCACAGAATTAATTAAATCTACATCCCCAGAGTAAACACACAGTGATCAAGAATCATTTCACTCCCATAATGGGAACACCAAAAAAACCTTGTACTGTATGCTCTAATTTATAGCTTTAGCACAACCGTTAAAAACCATTATGGGATCTCTTCCCAGAATTTATCAATCTTGAAATATCACTCTGATTTAAAGACAATTCCAAATCTCTAATCCCTTCATGGTTAGGCACCTTCTTCTAAAGGTCTTGATGAAGAAACTAGTTAATCACATATCAAAATATAGGATTAAATAGTGACATAACATATAATTTTGAAAATAATTATTTTCAAAGGACAGGGGAAGAAGAAGAAAAGATATTTGCGTGTGGGTAAAAAAAAAGGAGTCATACTACTTAAACTGAATAGTTTAAGCAAACCAGACTTTTAAAATCTCTTCATACACCTCAGTCCTTTCACCTTGTCATTATTCTCTAGACTGCATTTTGTTTAGCACTTGTTTTTCTGAACTGTGAAGTTCTTCTCAATACATCAAAGAGGGGATAAGGTGATGGAGCAGGCCTAATGAACCAAGAAAGTTCATTTAAAACTTCAGTTTGACCTGTAACGATGGCATCCCTGAAGAAGTCCAATTATTATTATTCACTAGGTACAGCCGAGTCTTTAAAAAAATTACTAAGGTCAAAATCAGGGTTCCTGAAAGCCTCAGCTGCAGCTGAAGTCTGAAGTGCCTTGACGTTATTAAAATTACCTAAAAAGCATCCATTTCCATAGAGAGCAGCTACATAAAGGAAAACACAATGTTACTGTAGGGGTGCTTCATTTTCTTTCCCTCACCCAGAAGCCAACCACAAACACCTACCTTTAAATTCTATGCGTGTAACAGCAACTTCAGCATAACTGCATTTAAGGAAAAGTCTACCATTGCCCTAGACTGCAAAAAACCAGGTGCATTTCAACCCGTATCAATAAAACAACATGAAAGGCTGCCGACTTTCCAGCTGCGCATGTAGCTCTGTCATATACTTCACATGCACGCTCATTTTTCTGGCATTGTATTTGACAAGACAAAAATAGCTGTAATTGACTTGATGACTTTTCTTAATGGGAAATTCAGTTACGTTCAAAAGGTTGTAGTCATTCTTCTGGAATGAAAAGACCAAAACTAGGAAATAGGTAACTATAAGTAACTTACTGTCACAGAGGCAATAACTGTGTAGCTTAAAGGCTGAGATGTAACGATTTTGCTTTTTCCTGATAAGTAAGAGGTATTTTCCCCTTGCTTTTTTGGCAGAGAATTAGGATTCTGATTGCGGGGGAGCAGACGCAGCATTAAAAAGCGCACCAAGTATTTTGAAATGATTTGCACTTTTGTGAAGTACACCTTTGTGTCAGTGGGTCATTTAGACCTTCTCCATCAGACAGCTCTCTACCTAGTCCTTTTTTTCCAGCCAACCAGCTAGTCTGCAGAGACAAAGGTAAATTTGGGGTGAGTTACGAGCCAGGAAATTAGCCAGGACACAATTGGGACTGTGATTTCAGTGTAGATGTGCCCAGAGGACATCCTTGTAACTCTTTCTGAGCTCAGAGGGTCCCATGAGGGGGAGTGGACACAGCTAACAACACCTACCAATTCCAATCTTTAATATGCCCACCTCATAAAAACATTATTTCTTCAAAAAGTCATTTTTAGAGTTTTGGCAGCAGCTACGGTTTTAGCATTGAGCAATGCTGTTAAACACATTCAGTGATATTAGCATAATTACTAGCGATAGTAATTACAGCCAGCAATAGCTATAGCCCCTTTCCTGCAAACAGCTGCAGATAAAACTTTTAGTTATTTGAGCAGCCCACTCAAACCCAGTTGGGTCAAGTTATTCACATTGGTCAGTAAGATTAGGACAAAGACATGTTTCTCCAAGATTATAGTCCAATGTATCTAAGCATGAGGGAAACAGGAGTTTTACAATTTAAATGTAGCACCATAAAATTTTAACAACTGCCTAAAGCACTTTTTATTTTTCTGCTGTAATAAAAATTCACTAGTTGAGTCCCAGCTGCAAAATTTTGAATACCAAAATAAACGTTGCCTATTACCTGCTTAAACAACTGCATTTTCAAAACCAAAATATATAAATATTTATTTTATTGAATGAGATCGTTCACAACAAATATCTGAGGAAAGAAAACATGTTTTGTCTACTACTGAATTTTCTATGAAACCCTAACCTATAAAAAGTGAGCTGCCATTGCTGTGCTGGGGCTAGCTGGCAAGAGTAAAGAGTACTCTTCCAAGGTCATAGAGTACCTGTAGATCTATCTATAATGCCCAATTTGTTAATGTTTTCATTTTCAAAAAAGTTTACATCTTCCCACTAGGAAGGCACTTTGACCCAGAGGATGAGAAATGAAAATAACAGCTGAAAGATCTGTATTTGTATTGCTACCTTGAATCCACTGGTCAGTAAACTTTCCTCCTGAAGATCGTTTTCTCCACACAAAGAAACAGACAGACCAACAGCATTATTTATATTTTATGCACTTCCTGATATCCATGGAAATCTCCTGAAGTGTACTAAAGTTCTCAGAAAGCATAATGGCCATTATTTTTCACTTGTTAGCGTCAGGGAAAGCAATAGTCAAAAACAGACCACAGAGGAACACCCTGCACAATTCATGATTTACTATCAGTTAATTACAAATCTCTCTTATAAATATCTTTTTCCCCAAGAAAGGGAGAGTCATTAGGTCCTCTGTCTCATCTCAACCACTTGCAGTCTATTATCATATTAAAAATAAATTGGAAAAGATAAAACCTGCTGAATACACCATAGAATTTTTTTTACGCTTACAAAGGAAATTATTTTTTCCTATAACAAGTTATTCTGATTCCAGAGTTGTGTTATCTCAGATGATAATAAAAAAAACCCAAAAAAATCCCAGAAGAACAGTCTCTCTGATACCACAAGAAATAATTTTTATTATATTTCCTGTAGTCTATTCTTCATTGTACTATTTATATTCTGGACACTGGTTTGGGGTTAGAGAACAAGATTACTGATTTTTTTTTTTTTTTTTTCTTCAAGACTCACAATTCTTGTGGTCTTTTAGATGGTCTAATATTTGAATTTGTTATGTTCATAACTAAGCATGAACAAGAATGATGGGAATTTATTAATACCTTGTGCAAAAATTATAACCCTTTTTCAACTATTGTTCCAAATTATTTTTTCATTTCTTAGCATTGTTATTAGTGAAAATATGAATTCTCCTCCCTGCATAAGGCAGCCTGACATCATCAAAAAGTTTTTGTTTGTTTTTAGATCATACCCAGAGCCATTTTACATGTGAACTGGGTGTGGAATTGTAACATACACCAGAGATCATAATTAATTCTGCCCAGATTTTGTAGAGGAGTCTTTGTTGCTAAACCCAGTTACTGTCCATCACTAATCTTGATGGAATATTTTCCAGACCACTGCAGCTTGGAAATAGATCTGCACACACACATATGGAAATAGTTTATACAAGTAATCAGCGTGTGTGTTTTCCTCTCTTACAATGCCTGTAACTTCAAAGATGAGTCCTGAATCTATAGGCTGCAACTACTCTAGAGTCATACAGTATAAGTATCAGTCACATTTGGTTATTTGCATAATTTAAAAAAATTTAATCATTGCATACAATCAATACATATTTTTCTTTGGAGAACTTGAAGTGTTGCTTCTTCTCTCTCAAATGAAGACATTTTTTGCAGCAATATCCATAAAATACTATTAACACATGTTTATAGAAGCTTTTGACTTCTTCTCAATTACAGAACAAAACCAACACAATTTAACTGAAAAATGTTACTCCTCGAACAACCAACCTTCCAATCCCGTAAGAGATTTGAGATACGTAAACACAGTGAAAAATGAATGTTTGTGTATTTCCCCCGAACTGGACTTTGAAAGAAGAATAAAAGTCTCTGCTTGATGCTAGAAGACCATTGCTACTCCACACCCCCCGCCATTTTCCATAACATAACCAACGGCTTTCTATTTGATTTCGTATAATTATTGGAAAATGCCTATAGATGAATGAAGCAAAGCAATAATCTATCACTGTATGTTGAACAAAACATATAAATGACAAAAATCCCCCCACAAGCCTTAAATAGATTTAACTTGCCTAAGACAAACATATCAGGAAAAAAAAATTGATTTTATGCTTCAGTTTTACTTTAAGATAAAATTGATCTTGCAGTTTCTATAAAAAAAATTAACAATTTTATCCTTTTCATTTTTGTTGTGAGTTCAAAAAAATGTATTAAATAATTAAAAGTTTTTGTCATCTCAATGAAAGAGAAAGTAGATAGAGCAGATAGCTCAGATTAACTTCCACTTGTCAGGTAAAGTGGTGGGGAATACAGAGGATTTATATTGGAATCTGGATTTATAAAAATAATTTTCCATAAGAGACAATCTGGATGTTGTGGGGCATCAACAGGCACAAACTGGCTCCCTCCCTGCACTGCTCTTGCACACTCACACTCAGCTCATCGCAGCTCTGCTGGGACACCAGAGTCAAACCCTGGAACCCCCCCCCCCAGATATTTTATCTACAAGTGAACTATAGGGGATTTAACCAAATAGGTTCAGCTGTCATAGTTGACTTGACTGTCAAATAAAAGGAGGCTTGTTTGGTGAATTAAGCTGACTTTGCCAAGAGCAAGAGCAGAAATGGACATCAGAAAGGGATTTGTTACTTCTTTTTAACTAACACTGCTGCTCATAGAGACAGATTCTTAACAGCACTGTTATTTTAAAAACTGTTTAATCAAAAGCAAAATATTACTGTTTCTTCTGGCATAGAATCCAGTCCAAATATTACTTGTTCTTCCAAAAAGAGATTAAGCAGAAAACACGTATTTGGGCTCTGAGCAGTTTCTTTCTATTTAATCACACACGACACAAAGGAAAAAGGTGTTTTAGAAATAACAAGCCATATGTACTAAAGGTATTCAACAAAGGAACTTCGACCATGTTAAGGCCCAGACATCTATTCTAATTTAGCCCTTTGAAGCTTGAACAAAAGCAGTATAGAATCAAGGTTTCACAAAGCTAAGTTAGGTAATATAGTAGCATGTAGCAATATACACCTTAAATAATTTTAAAATCTGTTAGGTAAAGTATTTGAAGAATTGTCTCCAAGGACAAAGTACAGCAATTGTGCTACAGAAGAGCAGATGGGAAATAAGCAGTTTTTTAAAGAAATCTTTATAGGATTTCAATTTACAGAGTAAATTTTTTCCCACATAGTGGGAATTAGTGTAACTCAAGAGTTAGTCTATCTGAAATAGCTTTTCAAGAATCTGGAGTTGATGCTATTTTTCTGTACAGGCTATTTAGCTACTATAAGTACATAGGTTTAAGAAGATGAGAATAGAGAGCTCATACTATTCTGGATAATAATTCTTTTTTTTAAAACGGAACACAACTTGGTTTATTTCTGCCCAGCTTTCATTTCCTGTCAGTTACGAATCTCAGCACTGTTTGGTACCATCTCCAGTGGGGAAGGAAGAAATGAAAGGCAACAGCTCCACGCCATTCAGAATTTTTCTGAGCAGTGGCTTTTCTCCTGACAGGATATTTGATCTTTCTTCCAGTCTCTTTGCTATTCTGACAGACAATAAATGGGTATTCTGTTTACAGAAAAAGTAATGCAGAAAGACACACTAAGAAAATTAATACATCTAATTAGACATACTTTAACTTCTGATATCAGATATATGAACTTTTTTTTCCAAAACATATTAAAGTTTACCTTCTTAGAATGCTTAAAAAAATGATATATATACACACAAGCACACACATTCCTTTGTTTAAAAAAAATGAGCTTTGAGAAACAAGATGATTTTCTCCTTCAAATGATATTTCCAGAAGCTTTCTCAGAGACTTGGATTTTTTCGTGGTAATTAGACTTTCAAATGCTAGGCTGTAAGGCTGACCCTGTTTTCAAGCCTCAGAAGAAAATTCTTTTTTAGTAGCAACACCCAGAGCCTCATTTATAAGTGTTGGGGTCACTCGGTCTAGAAGGAACTATCAGGTTGTGTTTCCCAGACAGACTTCGTTTCAGAGACTTCAGCCCTAGGAGTGATGGGAGAGCACAAGAGCGAGTTCATTGGAATGAGGAAGAGAAGAATATCAGAGAAACATTCTTTTAAACCAAAAATTGGCTTGAAAGGCCAATGGTAGCTACTACTAGTTTATAGTCATGCTAATGTTGCAGTGAAAATTTGACTTTCTCACATTTGTGGTATGTTACCATCTTTATATTCATACTATTTAACTAATGAACTTTAGAGTTAGTCTTGTAGTCTACTCAGAAAAGTGTGCTATGGACTCCAATACTAATTTTAGATGATTAAATACAGTAAGTTCAAGCTCTTTGAGAGTAAACGGAGGGATATTTTAATCTGATGGCAATACAGAAGCCATTAAATTGTCCTCAAGTAGAACTAAGTACCATCATGAGCATTGTCGACCTGTAGAGCTATATTTTCACTCCTTTAACCCCTTTTATCTCTTAAGGCCATTATATCTTGGAGCTGCAATCTACATAACTATCTGATAGAAACATCTTTACAGCTAGAGTAAATCTGGTTTCTGTACTTTAAGCAGTATGTAATTTTACTGAATTTGTTGCAGCTGGAAAAACAGATGCCAAATGCGTTTAAGTAGTCCTATAAATATCAACGGTTTTTCCTTTAGTGATTACATTACCTATGGTCTGCAGGCAAGACATATTTTACCAACAAATTCTTGTTTCATCAACCTCAGCCAAGGAGGACACATAAAGGGGCCTGGGTTCCTCATTGAGGTAATTAAGTTTCAGAAAACTTCAGTGGTTCAACTTCATGTGAAGTTACTCCAGCAGCCCAGTCTGTCCTCAAAATCCATTTGTAACAGATTTTGCAGAAATGGATTGAAAAGCCTCTTCCAAAGTTGACGTAGCTTTTGGTTTACCCATATAGTGTGAAAAAGCCACTTAAGCTGCATTATTAGGCTTGATTCTTTTGCTTCTATTCACTCTATACCAGCAAACGCTTAGAAAAAGGGTTTTTTTAGTGAAACAGAAGTAAAACAAAAGTCTAACTCGTCAGACACATCAGTTCTGGAAGTAACATCAAAAGAGACCTTATTAACATCTTGCACGTGGACTGCTGCAGCTATTCAAGTATAAGACAGTTGCAGAGATAAGTCATACAGAGACTTTTACAATGAAATTTTAACTTTCTACAAGAACACCTGCACCATGTATGTGAGCATAGGATTCAAATCTGTAGAGTCTCACAAGAAGAAATTAAAGCTTCATTCTAAACACAGTGACAGAATAATTCCACTTTATTTTGTTGTTTTATTATTAGATAGAAAGAATTTCCATTGACTCAGTGCTTTGCTTAGATAAAAAGTTAGTGGAGAGTCATGATCTTGCTTTTATGAAAGTTTCTACTCTCTATAACCTTATTTTCATTGTTTATGTTTCATATCATAACAATATATTTGCAATATTATGTGAGATTTGTCCCTCATTATCCAATAACTGAGTTATATTAAATAAAATTCCAGTTTTCACTGCTAGGAAACCAATCATATAACTAATAGAATCAATGCCTAAGGACAAAAAGTTTGTAAATTAGACAATACAAATATTCCCTAATTTAAGGGTTTACAGGGGACATTTGTTGTTAGGATCTTAAAGAAGGTTCATTTCACATTACATGTAAAGAGCTTAATAAAGCTTAAAAAAAGTCCCTGTAGCAAAAGAAACCCAATCAAACAAAAATCCAACCCACTGGGAATTAATAGAAAAACAAAAAGGAAGAAGAAAAAACCCAAGCAAAATGGATCCGTTGGACCAAATCACAGGTAGAGCAATAGAGGTCTTAATAAAATTACACAAAAAACTCGAGTGTTCTGTGACACAGTAAGTTTCAATAAAAAAAAAAGCTTTAGAATCTGAACATGAAGAGTCGCTGTGCAATAAAATAGTTTCCTGTATACCCTGTATGTACCTTTTGAAACATCGATGGACTGACAAAGCCTTTTACAGCAGTATTTATCTATGCTTTTGACTCTTTCCAAACTGGTTGCTTTTCACAAAGTGTTTTCACTAGTGCAGTGCATTGGACAGACATCAGAATGTCCACATTGTACGTTATTCCCACCGAGATCAGAAACATTTTGTGCTGTTTTGAAAACCAAGACTAAAAGTAGATATTTTATAAAATGAAAACTGTCTTCACTGTCTCCTTAGTAACAATAAAAATACTTTAACTCAAAGCTCCATGTCATTCTCCTGACCAATTGAGTAGAAATTTTTACTGTTTTTTTAATAATAAAAAAATCTGAGAAGTAAGTGAATTAATTCTTTGCATTAAAAATCCTAGAAAAGGCCTAAAAATCAATATTTGTCTACAGATATAGCTCAGCCAACCAGTGCACGTTTTGAAATAGTCACTGAGCTGTGAAATTAACAATTGAACCAATAAATTGGACTTTTTATCTTCTTAGCTTCAAGAATATTTCTTATAAAGCTTTATCACTAGGACATTCCAAAGTAGCAGAGAGCTACAGTAGGGGAAAGGAGACCAAAGTTCCTTTGACAAAATTCAAAAGCAACAATTACCAAGGAAATATAAATGTTAGATTTCCCTTGAATTTAGCAGCAATTAACTCCTTTAGAATTGCTGAATGCAAGTTTAAAAAGAAAAGCTTTCCTAGCAACAGTAGAGCTTCTGCTAATAGCACTTTATAAACGTAAAGTATTTATTTATGTGGGCTACATAAAAGGAGTAGGGGGGGAAAAGTGAAAAAACAATCCTTAACAACAATTATTTCATATGTTTTTAAGAAAGAGTAAATCGATTACTGTTGTTAGTTACAGCCATGTACCTATATTAGTTAGAGGATCAATCTTTTTAGTACAATGGCAAGTATGTTCAGTGGACACACTTTCATTAAAAAAAAACCCAAAACATTAAAAACCAAACCACCCAAACCCTGCAACTTTTATCTGTTTTAGGTATTCTTCTCCCCTGCTGGCAACATTTTCAAAAATGAGCTTTTATACTACCATAACTCTGCTTGACTGCAGACTCTAACATGAATAAAGCTATCACTTTAGACTTCATCCAAATATTGGGACTGCTTTTATAACTGGTCAGGAAGAGGTCAAAACATAATCTATCATAGAATCATAGTGGTTCAGGTTGGAAGGGACCTTAAAGCCCATCCAGTCCCACCTCCTGCCCTGGGCAGGGACATCTCCCACCAGACCAGGTTGCTCCAAGCCCCCTCCAGCCTGGCCTTGAACCCTTCCAGGGATGGGGCAGCCACAGCTTCTCTGGGAAACCTGGGCCAGGCTCTCACCACCCTCATAGTGAAAAATTTTTTAATCACTGGATAAAAATCTCTCAGTTCCTTTGTGAAATGCAGTTTTATCAGTTTTGTGCCATGCAGGAGCACATTGCGTAGCCCCACTCACATTTGAGTCATTTCACTTCCTGTGAATGGGACTTTACACATCAGAAGCTGCAGGGGAGAAAAAGCGCCATTCTCTCCTTCAAACATTGGAATATTTATCGGGCTTTTGTCCCTGGAAGGTGTCTTTCATCCAGTTAGACTAGAAGCTACAAATACATGGTTCAAAACACACCAGCAATTGTCTTGACTACTTGTTAGACTGCGGCTGTCCTGCTCATATCTACAATCTGTCATGATCACCGCCGTTTAACTCCTTGCCAGTGGTCCTAATCGTGATGCAAGGAAGTTCTTCTCTTCCATTTCATTTCCAGATGAGAAAACCAGAAGCCAAATTGATTTCCCTCTACCCGCTATTGTACTAGGGCTCCCTTTGTTAATGGTTAAAAAACTCAAGCTTTTTATTGTGGTGAGCAGTAAATATTGGCAATTCTTACCTTATAAAGGCTGACCTAGACGACAGAGCTATTTTAATCTGACCTTTTCCAAACACAAGTGAAAGATCTCATTGTCAGACCTCGAGGACCATGAGTATCAGTGTTACCTCAACTTGACCGTGACCTTTGTGGGATTGTCAGAGCAATATCCTGATGGTCCTTAGCTGTTTCATCAAAAGACTCAGTGACATATATGTTAGGTAAGAGTATGTTCCTTTAATAGCTGCTGTCATATAATAGGAAACTCACCTTTTATCATATCAGCCCATTTTTAAGGCATTTTTTCCACTTGAAATGATACTGAGAAAGACTATACGCTTGCCTAAGGTAATATGAATATATTTTCTCATGGTAACATGAAGACAAATGTACGGCACCTTTCAGAGCAATACTTCTTCCCAACCAGACCATATAAAGAAGAGCCGCAAGCTCTGAAAAGCCCAGCAGCTGTAGCAGTCCAGGAGAGATAGCACATGGAAAGGCAAAGTAAAGAGCTAAATTGATTGGGGCTTGGCGAGGGGGTGAGGGGGAGGGGAGGGGGGAGAGACAGGAGGGCAGAAGGAGAAAAGGTGTACAAGTAGTAAGTTCTTTAGAGAGAATCAAGTTCAGTAAATCCTGAGTCAAAACAGAAGTTTCCATGAATAAAAACGTTATTAATAATTCTACCAAATAGAAGAGCATACATAGGGATTATTTTTGTCAGAAGCTCTAATACAAAGGACCTCGCTCTTTTCTCAGCTTCAGATATTATTCAGATATTCAAGCATCACCCACGGAGTACATTTTGGATCAGACACTAGTACAATATTGTACAGGAAGTTGAATCTACATTAAACTCTTGGAATAGATTCTGACGTGGAAAGCACCCATATAAACAAACAAAAAAAAACTCTAAGGAAGATTACACTCTGTATTTCAGATCAGAGGTTACACTAAAGATTAAGAATTACAATGAAGATGTGTTATTTAGATGGTTGATTCTATTGCAAGCACAGTGTGCTGATTTCACAAGTCTCCAACAGCCAACTGGGAGGCACAAACACAGACTCAGACTCTCTCTTTCCAAATGTGCCAGGAGCGAGAGACAACCATACGCAGAGAGCAACCCTAAAATCATGTGTTTCATATTTACCAGAAAGAGGGAACCTGAGAAAAAAGGTGGTAAAGACTAAGTTATGTACATGAAGAATTACCACTTAGTTTTTCAAACATGCCCTATGTTTTCACACTCCCAACCTGCCAGACTAACATGTCCAGACAGTAAGATAAAAATATTTCCTCTATTTGCTCCATAACTACCACTTTTTTCTGCTGCTTCTCTCCAGCAAAAAAGTATCACATTATGAAACCATTTAGAAGAATCATAAGATGAAATTTTTACTTCAGTAACTCTCTACTTCTCATATGATATACATAAAATTATCACAGTTTCATCAGCTCTGAACAACTCCATCTCCCTTTGTTCCTAGTATACCTTAATATTTTAGTCCGTAAGTTAGGATGTGATTTATCCCCTCAGTAATATACCACATCATCTTATAGAATTTTTAGCTACTAGTTTACCATATGATTATAATAATATAATTATGATGCAATATTTTTAGCTGGGTCTTCTGTTTTTACTAGGAATTGTTCCAGAACTAGAGAAAAAATTATTTTCATTGAACTCTTCTGCATATTATTTCAACAGAAACTACATTTTGATTTCTGAAATATGCTCACCACTCCTTGATTTTGTTTAAAAAAAAAAAAAGTGTGACACCTCTTCAGGTTCAAAATTCAGGTGAATTTGGGGATCTAGCTGACTGTGGCCAGACCACCTGGGGTGTAAAGTAGCTCTCTTTCCCTTGAGAGCGTAATTTGTCCACGCCGATGACTAAGGCAGTACTGTGAACTAGCAACAAAGTGCGACACTTCTGGTAATGTAATTTGCAAAAAGAGGACAAAACGAACTTCGTATTTCACTAGGACAATATTTGCATGTGCAAACTTCAATTTAGTAGCATTAAAATTCATGTTTGCATACTGCAGGAACTAAGAATAATTACACATTTACTTAGCTGAATGTAAGACTGCACCAGGCAATGAAGCTCATGAAGTATTTATCCTGTTACTAACAATCAAAGAGAAACATTTTAGGCAAAGTCTAGTTTTATGCAAGTCTGGTATCAAAAGGAATTTCTCTACTCGACTTTCTCTTCCAGATTTTTGTTTAACTAGAAGGTGACACTGAAAAAAAAGCTGCTAAATAAAGATAAACCAAAATAACCCAGGAGAAGAGAAGGAGGAGATCCGTCTGCATGCGTATCTCTTGTAACTAAACAGCAGGATTTCCCTTTGGCAAAAGGAGCAGATTGGAGCGAGTTTGGCTCTATCACTTGTTTATTAAATTGGGACCCATCTTTGAGAGTAGAAAAGCCAGTGCTTTGGGTTTATAAGATGGATGTGTTGATGAGGGTACATGTCCCTTTCTACTCTGTATTTCTGAGCACATTTTACATTTGTTTTGATGTGTCAGTGCATTATTATCAAAATGCTGCAGAAAAAAAGTCATTGTTTAATTTCATGTCTTTGTAGAAAATCCTACCAGCAGATAGTCTGATAACATTCTTGCCCATTTGCCAGAGTAAACATTTTATATTTGGAATTTCTGAATGTATACAGAAAAAGCTATTTACAAATACATAACAGGATTTGAGGACGTGCTACCAAAACAAAACGGGGTAATATAGCATGTCAATAGTACCTGTGTCAACAAAATCCAGCTGACTTTATTTTCCCAAGTACTTCACAGGGAAAAGGAAAAAGACTTTGCTTTTAGTTCTGCACAGTGAAACCCAGTCTCCCAACCCAGACCAGCTGACATCAAGGCATAGAATAATTCATGCTGGACCATCCCCTTGCTCCAGGCCAGGAAAGAGAGCGGCTTGGAACAAATTTACTGCTCCTTCCCCTTCAAAACCCAAGATAAATCAGACTAGTAATGTCTGTGTATTTGCAAAAGAAAACTGGATAATTTTAGTGATGGAAAAAGATGCCAACAGAACTAGATGAATTTTGCAGATCACAAGCTTGATCTGAAGAGGAACTTCAGACCCTAAACCCTTTCTGGATCTGGCCTGTTCTACTCCCAACACGCTGAAAGTTGACATCCTCCCCCAGAACCCACCCCCAACAGAGTATCAGGGTGTTTAACAATAAGCTCTCTAATTATACTCTTTATATTTGGTAGGAGCCAGCAGAAGGCTTATATAAACAGCTTCAACATTGTCATTCGCAAACACAACAGACTTCACAAACAACACAGACTATCACATTCATTTCAATTAGTCCAAGATATCACTCAGAAGAACAGTGAATAAACCCAAATCATTCTGAATTATTGTAGTACAAGTGGCAATAAAATAAAATAGATTCTGCAACTGTTTTCAAAAAGGCTGCGATATTTTATACAATACTGCATGTCAAAGCTCTGAAGTGATTGTGTTGAATTTATCTACGCCTGAAAAAATTTAAGACTTTATATCTCATTGTAAACTATACACAGTTTGGCTATATCTGTGCTGTGTAAAATTCAGTTTGTGACTTTTAGCAAAGTAAAATTTATTTAATGATTTATCAGTGTTTACAGCACTAAGTGAGATTATCTGAAAAAAAAGAGAAAATATTTTCTTTTCAAGCATATACTAAGAACACAAAGTATCAAGTTTGAATTAAAATAAACTCCATACATCTGGTCCAGTGAATTTGTATATCGGGCTACCTGCACCCTGAAAAGATTCTGGCGAAATACTTCCAGAAACTCCATCTTCTTTGCTCCACCTTGTCTTTTTTTCACCAGTTCCCCAGGGTTTAGGGTCAGAATCTTGCAGGGGTCAAAGAAGAGACATCATCTCTCCCCTCTCTTAAGTGAGACGTATGTAGGGCAGAGTATCTAATTTATTGCTGCCCCAGACACTCCAGCCTTCAACTCACAGTGGCATCTAGAAAGCCACATATTCATCCATCAACTTTATCACAAATTCTTACAGTTGCAATCAGCACTAAGCAACAGCTTAAGTTATTTTTCTTCAACTACTTGGGGAAAAACAGGTTTTTCTTGTTTCTTTCCAGCTTTAATTTGAACTATTTTTAACAAGACGCAGTTGCCAGATAATACCATTGATAGAAATATTGGCCTGGAGACTATTTCCTCCCTGCTCATAAAGTCTACATACAGAAATTGTTTTTCCCATCTAATATTAAGACCCCTCATGCGTAATCTGCCTTAAAAAGCTCACACTTCCAGCTGATGGCTTCTCAAATGGCTCACCAGTCACTGAGCATTCAGAAGACTGAGGCGGAACTGATTGCGTGAACACAAAAATTTATTTAAACTTCAATTTACTGTTGCATTATTTTTCATAATAAAGTTTTAAAGTTTCAGAGAACTAAATGTCAACTGATTTACCATCAGCTATTAAGATGTGATTAAGCCATGACTCACTGCAACAATAACTTCGTCTGACCCACGCTCATATTTCTTGCTTACTTTTTGGCTGGTGCACCAAAACTGAGAGCAATTAATTGTTTTCTGTATCTTGTATATTTGTGCACTCCACAAATACAACAGTGTAACAGCCAGGATACAGGAGCAAAATCTGGCCAACAAAAAAATTCACCTAATCCAACGTTTATTCAAAAACACATTACATGATACCTGAAATGCAGGTAAAGCAAACCTAAGCCAAACTATTGGCCACGTTTTAGTTCTTCCTCACGTATAAAATGCTTCCTTCACAAATTCTCATAAAAATGTCTTTCAGAAAAATAAGTTTAAGAATCTAATTACTTGCAAAATACTTCTCAGAGAGCTGAGAAGTGAGAGCTTTTACAGTGCTGTAAAACTACCTACATGATGTTAAGATTCAAGGCTCAAAACCAGAAATAGATCGATGCAATACATCTTTGTTTTAAAATTTTATCATAGAGAAACTTTGTCAGGAGCAAGATCAAGTGCAAGAAGAACTCTTCACAAAGTGTCATTTAGAGGTTACATGAGGTTTCCCAAACTATCACAGAGTAAGGAAAACAACCTTCTGTTTTTCTTGTGCAAAATGTGAGTGATTTAGTAGATTCTGCACTTGGCCAAGAGTTAGCTATGTGGTATTTTATGAAGACAGACAGTCAACTTCATTTTTTCTGTTGGACTATATACCAAAGAATTGCAAAAGGTTACACATGAAGTTTGTAGCAGCCCTGAAAAACCATTCTGGATTGTGATGAATAGTGAAGGATATATTTCAATAGTTGGTCATACACCACTTAAAATGGAAGTCACTTCTCTTTTTATAAATATAAACCTACAGGAACTGGTTGGAGAAAGACCTGGTGGCAAACAGTTCCAATTTTACTCTGCCCTGGAGCAAGCTATAAAACTCCCCGCTCTCCCCTGGTAAGAGATTTGACCCAGCCTTGCAGCAAATCAGGGCAGAGACAACACAGAGAGAACATGACATTGTCAGACTGACACACGGGCTGCATTTAATAACCCTGACCACAGCAAAGTTTACGGGGCTGCTGTCAGACACTTTGGATTATTTTGACAAATCTGGATAAAAGTAAGCACAGATACATTCATAGTTCCACCCTTCCACCACCACCCCCCTTTACTATAAGGTATAAATCTGTGTTCCGTAAATAGTTCCAGGGCCAGTAATCAACAATAGGCAATGTGTGTTCTAGCCAGAAAGTTGTTACCACAAGGAGTTACTGGTATCATGTGTGGAAGAAAAAAAAAACAAACCTGCCAGTTGTTTTTATATTATTTGCAGTTCTTAAAGAGCATTCCGGAAGGCTCTGTTGGGATCAACACTAATTAATAAACATTTTGTGTTGTGGATGCCCCATCTCTGGAGGGGTTCAAGGCCAGGTTGGAGGGGGCTTGAAGCAACCTGGTCTGGTGGGAGGTGTCCCTGTCCAGGGCAGGGGGTGACACTAGGGGGGCTTTAAGGTCCCTTCCAACCCAAACCATTCTATTGTTCTATGATTGTATTTAATAGAAGAAAAAAAATGTTTACTATAATAGGTGGATAATTATACCTCTGGATTTTATTTTCTTGATGAAATACAAGACTTGCTATTGCAATAAATAGCATTGATTTAGGAAGAAATAAAAAAGGAAAACACACCTGTCAAAAGGTCAGGTTATAGTTGGCAGGAAAACAGCTCTCAACCTTCCTAATGTGTAGCCACAAGAGTTTGCCTTGTGTGAGCGCTGCTGCAAGCAACGACAGCATGAAGGCCTTCAGCACAAATAAAGTTGCCTGCACAGACCCACTGGCAAAGCAAACTCTGCTTTCGGGAACAAGTATCCCTGAACTTGCTTATTAATTTGTTTAGAAATATATTCTGTGTAACTCAAAGTAACAGATCTAACACATGGACAACAAAATAGATATGGTCCTCTTTTCACAGTTCCCTTCTTCATTCCTCTAGAAGCCATGAAAGCTTAAGTGTTCCTTCAACTTTTTTATCTACAAGATTATTTTATCTCTGTCTATATCTGCTTCTAGAGCATATAAACCAGGTTTTGATTCCAAAACTAACACTGTCTAGTTAGAATAATTATTTTATTTATTTTCAGATTTCAAGCATCAATTTTGTACTCTTACCTACCAAATGTTAAGTATGCCTGTTAGCTCAGTTCTGGACAGGTAGCCTGAATCGTGTGTGTCTGGCAGTAGAGATGCCCACAACATCGACAAATAAGCCTATTAAAAACCACTTATGTATTTGCAAATTAACACGCAATTCAAGAATTACTCCAACCTAGAATACTTAAAGGAACATTAAAGTTCTTTTATACTGACTGTGGCCCTCAGTTATAGAGGTCCCTTATAGAGTCATGAAAATGTAATCCAAAAGGATAGGTACGTAAAATCTTAACAACTCAGTAAGTTCTTAAGACACTTGAATTGGGTAAGTTATTCGTCACTGTGCACTTAATGGTCCTCAAAAGCCTGGAACAGTTTAAAAGCAGCAATGTGAAAGATTTTAGATGACTAGGCATAACTCTTGCAAAGCCAAACCACTGTTGACATGAGATATTTCACTGGTATCACCACTGAGGGGGGGTCAGCTTTCAAACAAGGAGCAGAGTTCAGGCAGTAGTTAATCTCCATCAGACTGAGCACCAATTCTGTTGAGCCCTTGCGACTCTAAAAAACATTCAGGTGTTCTGGAATCATGTTATTTTTGTGACTAACAGAGCTATCTGGCCCATCAGAGGGTGATTTTTTTTTTTCATCACTATGAAAATGTTTGAGTGCATTCCCAGCTCCACCCTTGCCCCACCTCCCAAATCTTGTCATGTACGAAGTGGACTTTTGGCATTTAAGCCATAATTTTGCACTAGGACTTGCAGATATACTTAAAAGCTCTGAAGCAGTGTATTATACCCAATTTAAACCAGGAAAAATAAATAGTCCCTGACAAAATGAGTTTACTGGACTATTTTCTCCTGTTAAATCAACCCAAGTTCTGCTGACCTACTGAGAAGACAGTGAATCAGAAGTCTGGAATAGTAGTTCAATTAATACCAGCCTTCTGCATTTAACTCCTCTGAAAAAAAAAAAGGGGGGGGGGGGGTTGCAGCTTTCCCTTCCTACACAGTCAGTTATCTTATTTGTATTTTTGATAAATGTCCATTGTGTTGTTCACACAGCTCCATGTGTGGCCAAGAGGCAGTGCTGGTCATTGCAGCCACTGGAACGGGCTGCCCAGGGAGATGGTTGAGTCACCATCCTTGGATGAGTTTAAGAGTCACTTAGGTGTGGTGTTGGGGGATATGGTGTAGGAAAAAACTTTGTAGAGTAGGGTAGATGGTTGGACTCGATGATCCCAAGGGTCTCTTCCAACCTAGACGGTTCTATGATTCTATGATTGCAATTCCACATCTAAATATCACAACAAGCTATAGATTGCACATGAGCAGGCAGTATAATCTATGAGACAGCCTGTGGCTGAAAAACTATGTTGAGTTACTTCATTTCAGCAAAAGGCAACCTTAAGTTAAGGTCACTTGCAAAGCTTTGTAAAGAGCTACATATACAAAGACTGCCTATGGGTTTAAAACAAATAAAATCCCCAAACTACCCAAACAAGTATCATAACAAGCTCTACATAGCAGGTCTACTAAAAATAAGTACTATTCCTTTACCAACTCCCACAGGCTAAGGCCCGATTTCAGGTTAGGGCTGGTTCATTCTTAGTTCCAAAAATGGCAATAGTTGCAGGGTAGCGTGTATTTGGCTGAACAGGGAGCAAGTTCTGTTGTCAAAGCAAATGGGGAAGAAAATTAAACAAGAAAAAACAACAAATTTTCCTCCACACACACTTCTTTCCTTGTTTGCTATGGACTCTGAAATTCCCTCTTCTTTCTTCTGTGCCATCTCCTTGTTTGATCTGTTACTCTGAACCGATCTTAAGAAGATTAAAACGTGGGTTTTTTTTCACTTTTTAACTAAATAAACCTTGTCTCATAGTTGCCAAGCAGCAATACAAACTTCTACAAAGAAAGAACATTGTAGAAAATATCTTTTTCATCCCTACTACCAAAAAAAAAAAAAATCCCACCCAAGGAAATCCACGCATCTTTCAGTAAGATTTTAAAATGCTCATACACTAATCTCATTACTACCCTTTCAATTAAAACACTCTGTTCATTTGTTAGGGTATCATCTCTTAGGGGGAAAAAAAGAAAAGCTTTAAAGAAGCATGAAAACAAAAACACAATCACAAGAAACATTTCCACTGGCTGTGAAAGACGCTCCAAAATGATCTGTCTGGTCATGAGGTGAAATCTCTTTGAAATTCATTAAGTCAGACACTATCAGCCCAATCCTGCAATTCTGACTCAGGCAAAACTGTCATTGACGTCAGTGAAAGCTTTGCCTTTATGGAAAAAGTGAGAACGGTTTTCAGGACTGGAACCTAGTTGTGTTTCGTTTCATTACCATCTTATTTCACACGCAAAAAAAAACCATTTAAATCAGAATGATATTCTAGTCTAAAAGTAAAACCACACATCCACAGAACACAAAACAAGCACAGTATGAATTGCAGTGGAATTTTATTGTGGCCTCTATTTTAACTTTCCGTTAGATGTCAGGACGGTGCAGAAATCAGCATATATTTTCTTTATGAGTGTTGGCTTCTCTCAAAGTGATTTATGAAAACAGATCTGCTACTAGAAGTGCTGTAGGGTAGACAGAAGGTTGTAGGGAAAACACCAACACACTAAAGAACTAAAGAAAAATAGGCAAGAACAAAGCATAAAACAAAGCAGTACAGGAATATCCAAGCATTTAACATTTTCTTAAGATCTTCCAAATTCTTTGGAATCTTTCCAAATTCATTTGTTCTCTTTAAAAAAAAATATATTTGAATTATCTCTTGGAGACAGTTCTCTTCTTTGGACAGGCTTCTAAGTAAATATTTCAGTCCTTAGTGCTGTTTGATGTTCAATGTTTTTTTATTTCTTAGATGTATCTGTTTTCACCATGTATTTTTCAGTATCTGCTGGAGGAGGGGAAGGAGTAGGACTTTAGAAGAACTTGATATATTCAGCAGTTATTTCATCACGTATAAGTGGATTACATTAAGATTTAGATTACATTAAGATTAGATTTTAAAAAAAAATTTAGTGCATATCTTACAAGTTGAACCCAGTCTTTTCTGTATTAAAAGGTAAATTGGGGCAGTTTACATCTTGAGAGACACATTTTTCCCTGTGTTGTTTCATTGTCCAGTCATCCTGTAAAAGTGGATGTTACCCCAGCTAATTCTTCTAACCACATGCTGTAGAGCAGAGCCAGGCTAAGGAAACAGCATACGAACAAACAAACAAAAAAACCTCTTTGGTTTGGTACAGGCCAGAAGTTGTTACTGGGCAGTTAGACCCTTTAATAAAATGCTTTTTTATGCAACTCTCAGAAGCCATCCCCACACCTGTGTGCCTTCCAGCACCTGTTCTGCCAAGAAATACCCAATGGGCCATTTGTTTGCTACATTTTTGCCCAGAGAAGTGGTGGAGTCTCCATCCTTGAAGATATTCAAAAGCCATCTGGATATGGTCCTAGGCAACCTACTCAACATGACCTTGCTTGAGCAGTGGAGTTGGACCTGACAATTTCCAGAGGTCCTTCCTGGGGTTCAATGATTCAAGATTCAATGTTGAGTTTTAAATATGATCAAATAACACTTCAGTATTTAGATTTTGGATTATTTTCCCTATTGAAATAGACCACTGGGAATCAACTTAGTATTCCTAGCCCGATCTACACTGTTTGCCCATAATTTGTTTTATATACGTATTTATCTCTGCAATGACCCATGATCCTAAGTCTTTAAAGCACATACCTGAAAACGTGAGCAAAGAAATCTCATGTGAAATCAATAAAACCAATATTAGAAAAAAGTTATTGAAATTATTTTGATTTATTTTCCTGAAGAAAAAAACCAAACCCCACACCTCAGATATATCTACCTTTGATGCAATAGTTGTTCTCTAAAGCAATTACTGTACTACTACTGAAAGACCACATATATGTGTATATGCAGTTATTAAGTAATTCTTGACACAGCAGTCAGCCAGTTCCCATTTTTCATGTTTAGCCTAATAAAAGCTTACCTTTGTGTATTACGTCAACAAGTGCAAAGAGATTTCTTCTTACAGGGAGCATAAACACAGGAAATCAAAGGACATTGTTATAAACCAGTGTTATAAACTTCACCGCACAGTCATTAAACTGTTACAAGTGGAGCCACTTCCAATAATGCTGAACCCCCATGAATTATTTTCATTAAACCTCACAGCCCTGGGAATTAGTTGTGTTTTGCCTGCAGAAGGCTGCAGTCCAGCTCTCCTACTCCGGAGGCAAAAAAGCAGAGATTTCCGCTCTCCGGTTGAGATTTTTTCTTAATTTCTTTTAGTCTTAGAAGTGGAGATTGCAGTAAAACCTGCAGCAGGTGAAGATCTGCCAGTCTTGGTCATTTTGTAAGCCTGAAAGCACTTGTCTGCTGGTGGGAAGCAATGACTTCATCCACATGAACTGCTGCAAAGCTCCTCTTTGTACTCAGACAACACTGATGCTGTTTTGCCAACACCCTCAACCAGGCATCCCGCTGAACACACGAGAGAAATCACTTCAGATAACACCCTTTTAAACATCCCCTTTAAAGGGATTTTACAAATTCATAGCACATTAACAGCTTCCCCTGTGACGTACTGCTTGGAAATTGGCAGTTTGGCGACACGGTGTCATTGATCTCAAGTGAGACACCGTATGTCACAACTCTGTTAGAATTAGCAATAACAACAGATAAATGCTTACAATCTCCAACGTGCACAAGCTCCTGAGTGCACGAGGAGTCAGAACGTATGAAGTTTTACAGGCTTTGAGGAAGTGTCTCCAAGGCCTTGGTGAAATACTGTATTAACACACATCTACGTTATCCTGGAAAAAAAAACAAAAACAACACACATTGAAAGCACTTAGGTTTTGCTTGCTTTTTCCTCCCTCTACCCCTCAGCTGAAACCCCAGTATGATTGTAGTGGGAAATCTCTTTACAGACCTCATCAGCCATTAAAAATTGCAGCATTGTTTCCTCTTTGGGTGAGGAAGTTTTGCGAATCTGGTAGTTTTTTGGATACAGTGACAAATTGCATTTGTGAGAGGGTAACATCGAAGAAAAGAACTCAGTCCAAAGAGCAGTTTTCCAAGATTAAATAAATTCAGCAGCTTTCAGTTGCTATCTAACCTTTCCATTAGACTTTTCATCTACTGGGTACTAGGCAGAGCTAAGTAGGAGACTAGTCTACAGTTATGTAAAACCAATTCATGTCTCTTTCTTCTCAACATTCAATTAGAAACATGTACAAATACTTAATAGTTTCCTCAACAGAATATCTTCTTTTTTAACAGAAATGTATGTATTCACATATATATATATACACACACACACGCTACAACTGAAAGTCTGAAAAGCATAGTCATTATTTCTTCAGCTTGTTTCCCACTGGAAAAAAAAGTAACACCTTCAGTGAGAAAAACTGCAGTAAAAAACAAATTATTTTCCCAGTCAGCTCACTTTAGCAAATACAGGGACACTTGCTTCATGCGTTTTTATTGTCCTCGGTAGTTTGGTGCAAGAACAACACAGAATAAGTTAATTTTCATAGAATAAGAAATGCAAAGATGTCTAGAAAATCATCTGGGACCAAAGCCTACCTACGAGTCCTAGAGAGTCCCTCATTGACAAGTATTTTTTAATTTCACAGGCTGCTTTGGAAGGCCACTCTCAGGCTTTATGTGGATTCACTTCATCTCAAGCAAAGTTTTTTGGGTCTCAGTTATTTTTATGAACTGGCAAGGATGCATAGTCAGCATTTCCCTGGCAGAATGGCATGTGTTAGAGCTGGTCAACTAAGGAAAACACTACAAGCTTTTCCGTAAGCAGAGCCAACACACAATGGGCAGTTTCTAGTTTATTTCACTACTATTGTCCAAATGGCAACTGATCTCAGATCAGGTTTTTCCATCACTGCTGGTCATAAATTAGGGTTGACAAGTTGCCAGTAAAAAAAAAAATAAAATAAAAATCATATTTCAAAACTATTCTCTTAAGAAAAGGAAAACTCCTCTAGCCTCAGCCCTTCAGAAGTCACTGGCAGGAAGTATCAACATTTGGAAATAGTCAGCATGAGCCCCAGTGCAACAAAAGTCTTGTAAAGACTACTTATTTCATAGGAATCAGACTAGATCAGGATGGAAGGGACCTTGATAGGTCATCTGGTCCATCCTTTTTACAGGAAAGGGAGCCTAGATGGCATTATCTAGCATCTGTCCAATCACATCTTGAAAACCTTTGGTGATGGGGACTCTACCACATCCTTGGGGAGGTTGCTCCCAGTATCCTCATATTTTATACTATGATATTCACAGCATTCTGAAACTTCTCCCATTTGCCTTCTTCCAATAAATAATAGCAGTTGTTTTGTGGTTTGGGCTTGTATTTTTTTTTTTTTTTAAAAAGGTGACATTTGTACAGTTTGACACATTTATATATAACAACTGTGTCTTAAAAACCCTTTTTAATGCTAGGCTGAAAAAAAGAGAACTGGTGGACACCGAGCCATCTTCCTTACTGCACTCTCGCTTCTGTTGAGCTCGGCTCCTTTCAAATAACTTATTTTCAGAGAAAAATGTTTCAGAGAACTGATTTTTGCCTCTCTCATGGCTGGAAAAATCTGGTTCACTGCAAATGCCAGGCTCCAAATGTCTCATGGTTCTCAAGGGAAGTTTATTTCCCACCTGTTAACTTTGCAAGACATCTGCACCATTTTTAACTTCAGGATACTGTTTACATGTTGTGCTGGTTTTTGGCTGGGATAGAGTTAATTTTCTTCATATTAGCTATTATGGGGCTGTGTTTAGGATTTGTGCTGAAAACAGCATTGATAGCACAGGGATGGTTTAGTTATTGCTGAGCAGAGTCAAGGCCTTTTCTACTCCTCACCCCACCCCACCAGCAGTGGGCTGGGGGGGGACACAGCCAGGAGAGCTGACCTCAACTGACCACAGGGATATTCCATGCATGGGACATCATGCTCAGGGTATAAAGCTGGGGGAGAAGGAAAAGTGGGATGTTGGGAGTGATGGCGTTTGTCTTCCCAAGTCACCGTTACAGAGATGGAGCCCGGCTTTCCTGGGGATGTTGAACCCCTGCCTGCCATGGGGAGCAGGGAATGGACTCCTTGGTTTGCTCTGCTTGTGAATTTGGCTTTTACTTTACCTATTCAACTCTTTTTAGCTTTGTTATTCATTCTAGTAACCTAACACTTGTTCCATTTTACATTTGTTTCACCTAACAGCCTTCACTTATTCAGAGCAGGCTCCTGCAGGTGTCCAGGCATGCATGATAATTAGAAAACATTTTTTTCTGAAGTAATAAGCCAAAGTGTACTGCCTTTAAGAAAGAGCACTGTGAAACAAGGGTCATGCTAGTTATATTGAATTGAAGGGTTTTTTTTTTTTTTTCAAAGAACACTGCTTGATCTCACCTTTCATCAATTTTAAATACAATCATTTAAATAAAACATAACAGTAAAAGCACAGCTGCCAGGATAAGTCTAAATACATTTCTAAAGCCTTCCTTCTCCTTCTGCACACACTACAGCATTGTAACAAAAACACTTTGCCTGATGTTTTAATATTGAAAGAAAAATAATCATCACACTTGAAGCCTGGATTCTTGATGGACATTGCTCAGATATTTGAAAAACAGAAGAATCTTATTTTTAAACCTTTTTTTGTGATATTCGCATGCTTTAGTAACATCAGAGTTTACTGTAGTCACTGCTAATCTTTGTGAGATAGTGAAATAGATTGTTAAACAAGTAAACAATTTACTAATGCCTGAGGAAGGAAAGAGTTGAGATGCTTTCAAGAATCCAGTATGAATTAGTTTGGATTTGTTTTATACAAAATTCATATTTCCACTTCTTTGAGTGCAGTGCATAACTTTTGCCTTTTTTTTTATTATTTTGTGTAAACAGAGCTCCTGAACCACGTCAAAATCTGTCTGTCCCTATCGCTGTTGAGCACTGTTCAAACTAAGTAGAGGTGGCAGTTGTCTTTTTTTCCTAAATGTGTTTTGTGGCCTTATCTGCTGCCAAGGAGGTCTTAAAAGCTTCTACAGTTCAGCCATTCTTAAAAGCCTTTTTGAATAAGATACTTTTTCCAAGAGGTTTCTATACAGCAAAAATATTTTTGACCTTCCTCTAGAAAAAGTATATTGACATTCATGGAAAATGAGTAATATTTCCAGCGGGTCAAGTCTACTGGAAAGTTCTATATATTTACTAATGTCTCACAGAATTGATTTCTTCTTTACAGCCATCATTGGAGGTGTATTCAACAAGCTGGATGGATCTCACATCTGTACTCAGCCATCCAGCCATGCCAGGAAGCAGATAAGAAAAAAATTTTACTCCCATTTTAAACTTTGGAAAGAAAAAAATAAAATCGCAATACCATGTACCAGATTTATGAAAACAGCTATACGTGTTCTCCAGATTAGAGAGCACTGCTATCTCCAGAGGATCTGGAGACACTTTGGTTCTTCTGAGAAATAAAAAACAACTCCTTTACCAACTTTCACATTTCCCCCTATTTCCCCAAAAGCGGTATGAAGCAGTGCCGCAGAGACAAGAACAGACCTGTCGACAGCCTGAGTTTCAATCTGTATTCCTGAAGACTGCGTTCTAACCCCAATGAGACCCAGGAAACGCACAGCAGCTTAATTTACTTTTTGCCATTGCTGCATTCCTCTTCCCTTGGTAATAGCCTTCATATTGCTAGACATCCTAATTGGGGAACTGACACGCTACATTTGTAATGCAAGGCTATTTGCATTCGTATTACTGTTTTTCATCCAACTTCTTTTATTCCAAGGAACAGGTCACTATAGGATTACTCACCAGCCAGAGACTACTTGAGCACTGCACATTTACATCTCCAGACTGAAAGTATGAATCACCCTTCAACAACATTTCTGCATAGAGACCGCAGCTCCCCATCACCAATACCGAATGGATTTGAACTTGATCCATCAGGGTCTCAGCTGTTTCCAAGATCTTACACCCAGTAGAACTACAGGCATGCTCCTCATTTGTCTCTCTCATCTCCTGGGCTGACATACTAGAACATTTCTTTAAGAAAAAAATAAAATAAATGTATTTTGGTGACATTTTCAGCAAGCAGCACCCTTACTGAGAATGAAGAATGGAAATGCCAGCTACATATAATTGAAGCAGTGACAATAAATTGATCTCATTAATTCTTCCAGTATCTCTGGAACTGTGCAGGGTTCAAACTGAAATTGTATTACCACTGTATTAACAGTATTAAGAGACATACTAACAGTACACTCCGATTCCCCCATGCTTTGGAGGATTTCAAGTGAATCTGAAGCTTAATGTCTGTACCTGTGAATTAAGTAGCCTTGCTTCATGTTCTGCCGCTCCTCAGAAAAAAAACTAAGGTGCAAAAACAGAATCTTGATACTCCAAATAAAATCACAGTTAGTTTGTAAACTGAATTAAAACATCATTTAGTGAAGCAAACTGCTCAGGTCAGCAAAACCACATCCCTCTGCCCCTGAAAGAGACACTCAGAGTGGCTGTTCTACCACTATTTTCCTGGTAGACTCCTATTTTTGCTGCAGTTTCTATAAACTATAGATTCCTTTTATTTCCTGCCTCCCAGCCAACACAGAGTGACAGGGAAGAAACCTTCCATCCCTTGTCTCTTCTGAAAAGGCGAGACACAGTCTGGTCAACCTATAGAGTGCAGAAGAGCAGTAGAATCTCATCATTGTTTTCCTCTTCCCATTTCCTACAGTTTATCACTCCCACCAATACATCCCGGTCACCTGAAGCTATGGGTTTCTCCAGACTCCCATCACACAGATGAACCATAAACTGACCACCACAGGCTGCTGAACGGTGCTGCAGACCCCACCAGTGAGCAGTGCACAGACTCCACCCTCCTAGATAAATACCATCAAGCTTGACATATAAGATGCACATTAGATCTTCTCTAGTCCAAAAAAGGAAGAAGTTACTCTAGCTTGACAAATAAACATTACTAAAAAATAAAAATAATTTTAAAAAAGTAAAGAAATCTGATTAAGAGAAGTAGTCAAGTATTAAGAAGTTCTCTCTGAGAATTACCCCTGGACACACAGATAGTCTTCTCACAGATAAAGAGCAAGAAGTGGCTGAAGCAACGCTGGCTACATAAAAGGCAAGTCAAATTATAAAATGCACATTTTCCTTCAGAAGATTTGAACAATTCAGATGGGGAACAACTAAATGCAGCTTCCTCGGGGTCAGTGGTTGTGACTGACCATCTCCCTCCACTCCAAAATTCAATTCTCTGAGGTGTGTAAGCACGCAAAATACCTTTATTTATGTAAATTCTATAGTCATAGCTATATTAGAAAAAAAACGTCAAGCCTATTTGTCTGAAGTTTTTTATTTGGTTGGGTTTTTTGGGGGTGGGGGTGGTGCCAGGGGGCATATTTGTTGGTGGTGTAGGTTTTGGGGGGGTTGGTTGGTGTTTTGGGGGAGTGGGAGGAGGAAGTATTGATTGGTTGTTTTTTAAAAACTTAACTCCATCTGCATTAAAAAAAAAAAAAATCATCCCAAACCCCAACATACTTCCTAAATAGAAGCAATAATGATTTAACTATTTTCCCCCTTATCTGCAAAAAGGGGACTGAAAAATGACAAGAGAATTTTCCATCTTTTCAGAACACATCTGTGAAGGCCACCCAAAAGTATACATAGGCTATATAAACAGTTCGCGATTTCCCATTCCTCAGGTATCTCAGTCAAAGCTTGCATTTATCAATTCCAAACTCATCACAACTCTATGAAGACAGCTATTGATTTCAAGTCATATCCAGCCATAGACTTTCTTATCAGCAGATATGAGGACTTGGAATTCGCTAAGTGCTTGTAAATGATCACTAGGGCACTGAATTGAACTTCAAAACCACATTTTTGTGTAAGACTTGAAATACATGCTCAAACGATTTAAAACATCCCTATTTGCAGTCTAGTGTTTAATATTCTCAAAAAGGTGTCCTATGTACATTGCTATTTTAACCACACATGCTGAAGAACCACCTGCATGAGCCAGTGAGCAGCAAGCCTCAAAAGGTGGCCAGACTCACTATAGAATGAGTGAAACAAGTCACCTGAAGAAGCAGGTGAACCTCATTTGTTCCTATTTTCTGATATTAGAGAAGTCCTTCTGCAAAAATGTCCCTTATACAGCTTTAACATTCCTGAAAGTTTAAGCTCTCAAGACTTGCATGATATTTTCAAGTTATATCCCTTTAAGATATAATCAACTGACACATTTACTGCCTCCTTTCTCCCAGAATAATGAGGCTAGAAAAAAGCTCATTAAAAGAGCTACAAAATACTTCATTAAGCAAATCAACAAAGAAGGAGAAGCTATATAAAATTGCATCTCTCAAAGTTTTTCTAGACCCCTCCCAGGATAAAGCAAGTTGCCACACATAAATAAAAGCTGGACAGTAAGAGAAAGAGAATAGCACAGCTATTATTCAAATAATCTTCCTCCACTATCAAGCTACTGTTAGGCAGAAATAGGTATGTACATACACAGCCCATTGTTTTAGTTGCACAGCTGGATTTGAGACCACATCCCACCTGGTAAGAAGAGTCCTGGCACTCTGGTACCACTTTCCTTTTCTTTCACACCAGTTCAGTGAGCAGCGCTTCTTGAACCTACAGTTATTGCTGCTTCCATATTATTTGCACACTGTTTGGAAGTGGAATAGTCTAAACAGCTTCCATTTAGAGTAAAAGAAGAAAGGCAAGTAATGCCAAACAACTCCTAGAAATAATACCAAAGTATAGGGACAAAACCAATACAGACTTGGGTAACACTATAATAGCACCAGCTAACACTCACACACTAGCCCTTTTCAATACATATTTCCTCTCACCGCATCTGTAGTTTAGTGATGAACAGCACTAGCTGAAGTGTTTACGTAGAAAGCGTTAGATAAGAGAAAAACCAAAGACTATCAGATTATTTCAGAAAAAAAACCCAACAAATCAGAGAATTTAACACAATCCATTTCACAGATGCGAACTGCAGATACTGCAAACAAGAAGTAAAATATAAGACAGTAAAACTAAGTAAGGAGGTAAAGTGATTTGAGAATTAATACAATGAAACGAGCACACGGAGGAATAACAGCAGTGTGGGAAGTCCAATAATCGCCTGTGACTTTTTCATACCAGTATTTAGCCAAATCTTGTCAGCACAGCCTCCCCTCCCCTTAGCGCTGCCTCTTTGCCTCTCACAATGAGCTCCACACTGAAAACTGGAATAAAATGAAAAGCTGACAGGAAAGCAGAGACTTTCTCCAAACTCTTTATACTCAAGAAATACAGAGGTACAGCTATAAAACAGCTGAACCAGTCCCCTAGAATACAAAACCACAATGGGATTATTCAAGATTTCAAGGCATCCCTAGAAAAAACATATTACAAAGAAACAGCAAAATGTCAAAGTTATTAAGTTTTCCTACATTAAAAGCACTACTACATTTATTGAGTCTCTGTACTTAAGAAGAACTCATAAGACAAAAACAAAACATACCAAGAAAGCTACCTCACCCTAAAGCAACTTCAAAAAACCATATTCACAAAGAACAAATAGAAGCCCAATGACAGAAAATATTTCATCAAAAAAAAAACATGAAAAAAAAATAATCTTAAAAACCCCACCATAAAGCCATCTGTTAATTACCTTTCTGGGTAGCTGCACCTCCTCGGCAGGTTGGACATCAGAAAAACACATTTGAGCTGTTCTTCCTAATATAAAGAAAGGAGCAATAGCTGGGCCCAGATTCTTTAGTTACCTTGTTAAGAGCTTAATTGAATAATTAAATTCACCTGCTGAATGCCTGATTCTGCCTGTCCCTGCACTGGCCTCCACCTGGCGTGTGAATTAGATCAGAGTGGTGGGGGCTGTGCTTGGGAAGAATTAACCTAGAGATGCTCTTTTTCCTCTTTTCCCCCGCCCCAGAAGTGGGGTGTTTTGCAATATTTTATTACCAGAAGTATATTTCTCAAAACTCTTCTTTTATAGGAGACAAATAAGTTTTTGCTTTAAGGTGTTTATGAATTTTAAACGTGTTTTGCACAAACATCTTAAATTTTGTTTATACTTTGACATGTCATTTATTAAAGTTTAAAAAAAAAGTAGTATCCATCCTGACTATGACTAGGTTGCATAGGGTGCCTGTATGAACAGCATATCAGCGTTCAAATCAGAAGAACAATGTACACAAATCATATTTTTGTACTACACCTTTCTGCATTAATAAATATGTATTAGTACTGAAAAAAATAATTCATTTCAGTCAGGCATATCAAGTGGTTTAATACTTTTAGTTTGAAAACTATACAAGGATCTATACCATGGAAGCTGACGTTGAAGGAATAAGCCAAGAGAGAGCTCATTCTCTGAGAGCTGCCATCACTAACATTTTTTTTTAAATCATCAAAGCGTGGATATAGGTGCAATGAGCTGTGTACAGCGTACCTGTGTTAAGGTGCAGCAGGAGACCACAGACTCACAGAGTGGTAGGTGTTGGAGGGGACCTCTGGAGATCATCTAATCCAACCCCCTGCCAGAGCAGGTTGCAAAGGAATGTGTCCAGGCGGGATTTAAACGTCTCCAGAGAAGGAGACTCCACCACCTCTCTGGGCAGCCTGTTCCAGGGCTCTGCCACTCTCAAAGGAATGAAGTTTTTCCACATGTTGAGATGGAATTTCCCGTGTTCCAGCTTGTGTCTGTTACCTCTTGTCCTGACACTGGGCACCACTGGGAAGAGTCTGGCCTCATGCTTTTGCCACGCACCCTTTAGATATTGGTCAGCATTGATGAGATCCCCTCTCAGTCTGCTCTTCTCCAGGCTGAACATCCCAGGTCTCTCAGCCTTTCCTCAGCAGACAGATGTTCCAGTCCCCTCATCATCTTCATAGTCCTTCACTGGATGGGCCAATGAGGGGGCTGAAGGAAAGGTCCAGCCAGGAGTAGCAAGAGACAGGACTGGAGACTGGCACACCTACAGAGGAGCTCAGGCTGGGACTGAAGGCCCAGTCCTCAGCTTAAACAGAGCTTCTGGGCCCATGTACAGGGTTGCACTGATGAGGTGCTGGTTCTTTTGGGGTGTCAGTAAGAAAGGCATCAGCATGTAAAGCTGGTTAAGGAGTTTAAGTAAAAGATGGAAATTATGGGAAAAGTGATAGCAATCTTATGTCCCTCCTGATGCTGAGTGTGGCTGGATGCCCCAGATGAGGCTGCATGAGAGTCATTAATGGCCAATAGTGCACGCAAGACCCTGACAGGAGTGTACAGGATCACTACAGCACATTCCAGGATGTGATGAAACTACTGATAAATTGTTTTAACTTTTCAATGGCTTTTAAGCCATTGAATCCAGTAGATTTTATGAGCTCTGAAGAACATAAATGAGGGACTAAGCAAGACATCGAAAATAAAATCTAACAACCTGGTCCAAAAACCTACGAGCAGAGATATTTTTATTTATTTTCTTTGAGTTGGTTCCAAATGAATACTGCATATATCCAGAATTCTAGAAAAGTTATTTTTTTAGGAAAGTACTTGGACCATCCGATAAAGTCCTGAACTGACCTCGGGCAGAACATTGCATTTTATTCTCATCATTTAGTTTTGAGAAAAAGAAATTCAAACTGGAAAATAAAGGTGAGAAAAGCTACTCAGGAGACCGCAAGAGCTTGGTTCATTCAGTAAATGCATTTCCTGAGGTAAGCACAAAGGAAGGAAAAGACTAATACTCTCAAAAAAATCCACCAAAAAACAAAACAAAAAAAAATCCCACCAAAAAAACCCCAAATACCCCCAAACAAACACAAAAAACCAAGCAACCAAACAGAAAACTGTATGTGAATTTGAACTTACCAGAAATAAACCAGGCTTTGAAATTAGAAAAAAGTTCCTAATCATCAAAACAGTGAGGCGCTATCCCTGTAGGAGCAGCAGCAGAAAAAGGTTTAGGTGCTTTTACGACGTAACTTACATTTGTCAAAATGCAGTTGACTTTTCATGGTGTGATTACCCAAAACAGCCGTGGACAAAACCTAATGTCTTGGAATTCAACTTCCAGACCTCCGTTCAGCTTCACAATGCACACAGAAATACCACTGCACCAAAGAAACAGAAGATCTCATTAAATAGAGGAATTAATGCTATGCAGGCAAGCGTGTATCCTCTTCCCTTCCCACCACCTTCCCAACGTGAGTAACAAGGCCAAGGAAGAGCACCTTGGTCATTGGTGTTGCCAAATTGGTTCAAGCTGGCTCGAGTACCTTTCTAGATGACTGCACTGCATCAGATAGAATCATAAACAATATCAAACACTTCTTTCAATATATTGGTGCTCGGACCATTTCAGCAGCAGATTTCGTAGGGCAGTTCTCCTCTCTGTCCCAGACAGTGGTTCCCTCTTCATGGTCAAGCCTATTGAAAGCACTGCGTGTTGAAAATAGTGAAGTGGAAGGTAGGATAAACACCAAGTAGGCAAAAATAAGCAATTAATAGTAAAATTAATAAATAAGAATAGCATATAATGATAATAAATTCCACCAGTAAACTATGTCACTATAAGGCAATACTAAAATCACTGCTAAAAGGAAAGTTGCTGACTGTGGAACATTTGCTTTGTAATGAAAAATTTTCAATCTTTTGCTGAAACAGTTTCAATCCTTTATCTTCAAGACCTGATGCCAATGCTGAGAATGATTTATGTGATGTTGCTTGGTATTACATATGTAATTTTGAAATATCATGCACAATTGGCTTTGATGCTTTAAATCCTTCTTCCTGACAGCCATGGATTCAAATCAAGAACAACTGTTGCCTTTTCATAAAAATTAGAATTTTAAACTCCAGTTGACTTCAACAAAAAGAAAAGGAAGACATTAACAAGGATCAGTAAACGGAAAGCATTTATGTCTGATTTAGAACATGAACACATTCAAAATCTTGTGAGGTATGAGGTATTTTATGGTTTATCAGGATCTAATGAATCATGAGATTAAAGTCTGGGCTTACAAGGGTTGAAGAACAATATTCAGCTGTAAATGGGTCTTAAGCCCAAATTTTAGTTGTTCTTCTTTCAGGCTCTTTTCTCTAAACTCATTCTGCAGCAAATCTGAGGGACATGTATTCACCTTCCCTTGAGGAAGTTCTCACTGGTACTCCAAAGTTACTTTGGGAAAACGTATCAGTGCTTTCAATGAAGATATAGTTCATAATGTACCTCAGCAGGATCGCTCACATGAACACATTTTCTGAAATCACAAGGTATTCAGTCACTTACTGTAAAAGGAATGTACATTAGGGTGTGTTATAGCAATACATTCTGCTCATAAATTATCACTTTACATACAATGTCCATTTTTCCAAATTATTATAACTCATATTCTGCTCAAATAGAAACGTCCAAGAGGTCAGTCACTGTTCAGAACAGTAAGGCTTCACTTTGTTCTATTTAGTTTCAGGGATAACAGTCATTTACGATATTTCTTAAAAGAGCTTCCAAGTGCAGGATTCTCAACAGGCCACTGAAGAGGGAAGGTCACAGAGATGGACAATTACACCTCAACGCAAGTGATCCAGTCATCCAAGCCATTATAAACAAGCCAAAATATGTCGTCAAGCACTCATTTCATCTTAAAAGTAATATGTATACAAACAATGTTATGTAATTATCGCCGAAATAATACATTTTCCAGCAAATTAATTAGCTGAAATGGGTCAATAGACATCAGAATGCATTTAAGAAGAGCTATGGAGGTAAAAGTGGACAAAAATAATTTGTTTGTAAGTCACAGCTCTGAAAACCAGTTTCGAGTAGTGGTGTTTATAAAGTAACAGCTGGATACCAGCCTAAGCGGTCCCGGGGCTTACATTTTGGAATCACTTCCCAGATCGTTATAAGGGATCCCCTGCAAGTTATCTAATACAGATTTTCAGAGAGTTATTGACAGTTTACATAGATCATAATCTTCTTGTTAAATTTATGTCCTTTCTCTGGCCTGAGGCTACACGTAGCGTGCACAGTCAGTACAAACGTTGGAGCTGAGCAAAGACCAGAGCAAGAGAGAGAGAAGTTAGTGGGAGATTGTCCACTTTGGTCTACATCTTGCAGATTCACTCTCTCTCTAAATTGATACTTGCATCTTTTAGCTTCCCAAACCTGCTGCAAAATTTGTGTACTCTCCAAGAGGAATGAGAAAACTGGCGTGAAGTCCGGCAGGATGAGAAAATCTGGGCTCCCAGGTTTGATTCCTTCCATTTCACACACACCTGCTGTCATTACGACTTCGCTGCATCTGTTCCTGGGCACTGAGAAGTGCTTATTTGAAGGGGTTTTTTAAATTTAATTTAAAATACTCCAATAGAAACAAGGGTGGTCCAACACCAGCAGATTTTGAAAATGTCCTATCTAAAGCCCTGCCTCTAAGCACAAACATCGATACAGCCTAAAATTTAAAACCCTGGGTGTCCTTGAAATTATTCCAGTCATTACAAGACCCAAACATTTTCAGCTGTATCATTAAAATGGTCTCAACCCATATCATGTTTTACACATGCAAGAAATCATATTTCTAGCATCAGAATCCATGGGAGTTAATTTATACAGTCACAATTTTTCTTCTCAAAGTTAATTTTTCCTGTGCAAAACTATCCCATGGGCAAAGAAAAAAAAAAAAAAACACTCAGAAAAATGGAAGAAACTTAAATTTTCACACTGAGAAAATGGCAGGCTGCTCTGGATATTGGAGCAATGTTCTGCTATAATTACAAGGAGTAATTAAATAAAAAATTAAGAAAAGCAACACTCACTAACAGGAACTGTCTCCCCTGAGGCTTGAGCCAGCAAAACGTTCAAGGGCCGCTGACTGCAGCAGAACAGCTCACCTGCTTTGAGCCAAACAGCGTTTAACGGATTGAAGCCTTGATTAACAAACAGAGCTAATAACAAAATATGAAATTAGTTTGAAAATCTTTCTGCTTTTGAATGGACTCTGTGCATTTCTGCCCCTTTTTCAGATGACTGTTTGTTCTGTTGGTTTTTTTGTGAAACAGAGAGAAAATACTAACTTCCCATTGACTCTCATTATCTCACAGAAATTCTATTTATAGGCACATAAAGAAGAGACCAGATTTTGCTCCAAGGCAGTCAAGACACTACAGTGAATATAAACATATCAGCTACACCTCAGCACTTCTTTTCAGCGATGACTGCTTATAGAGCACAAATTTAGCCTGTATTTATATCCTTGCTTAGTTGTCTTCATATAAAGTGAATATTTACGCATATGTTTTCTAAACATAGTGATTAATATTTAATAAGAATGTTATATTTTGATATTAGACAATTCAGGGTGGTATTTTTTACATATATACTCATTATTTACAAGGCTTTTCATTAAAGTTTCCAATCTGTTCTCCCTTTATCAATTTATTTCTAAATTCTGCTGTATATACACTTGATACGTATGTGTGGTATGTTATTACTCTGAAATATATCACTCTTATTAACATTGGATGAGCTCTAGCACTCAGAGTAAAAGACAGACCATCTATCTGCATTTTAATTTCTGCTACTACTATAACCCACCGCCCCAGAGATGAACTTCTCATATAGTTTAGCACAGAACTAAAGAACATAATGGACAGAAGAATATCAGTTGCCACTGGAACCGGGGAACTCCATCTGAATTCAGAGAATTAAGGGGTAAGATAGAAGGTGTTTGAGAAGAAAACCTATTTGTAGAAAAATGCATGCAATCTGTTGGTCATATCTCAGTTTGTTAAAAGACTGATAATTTAATTAACCATGAAGTAGAAAAAATTTCTCTGTGTGCATCCAGAAATTAAATGCAACAACCGACAGCTAAGCAAACCAGACTAAAAAGCCTACTTATTTTAATTACCCCAAGACTTGCTTTTGAGGTAATTAATTCTGAAGAATGTTTTGGTACAGCCTTGTGGTGAGTACCCATATTTCTTACAGAGAAAACGGGCAAATGTTCTTATACAGACCCCCCACTTTATTTTTAGAGACTGAAATACATTGTTAAGCCTTATGTTGCTTCTTGAGGTATACTGAACTACTATATTTTTCATTTTAGTGACTTTACTCCCATATTTTAAAGTTGGCTTTTCTATTTCAGGATTGTGTTTATAAAAAAAAAAAAAATCTATGCTATTTCCAGTTTTGTGTTTAATAATAGGTCAAAGCCTCTGGGGTTTCACACTTGAATGAATTACATCCTGGGGAATCCTGTGTACTGAGAAAGCCAGACTAATTAACATAATCAAACATGTCTCAGTAAAACTAGGATCTAAAACTACAGTGATGTCATATCCCATCACAACAGCCTCTTAAAATTCTGGAATGTTCAAACTGGCAATACTAGCATGGTAAAGACTACATACGTGAGATCTTTATTTCTTACCGTTAAGATATATGTGGTTTCCAACTCTGTCAGCTTGGAAGCCAATCTAATGTTTGTAAGGTCAATGTATTGCTTTTCTAGGGAAGCAAATAACTTTAACTTTGTAGCTGAATATTTCGTGATAAAATATTATGGGTTTATAGTTTCACATGTTTTAACACTGGAGCCATCGCTGGTTTGAACTTCCAAGTCTCAAGGCTCATCAAATTTTACCCAACGGCTTCTGGATCAAACACAGAATATACAGCTGACCTAGATTTAAAGACTTTAAATGGTGATCAGTTCTGCTCCCTCTTCAGTTGTTTCAGTCTTTTAATTGTTTCAAAGTAGGATTTTTTTTCTATTCTGAATTCCTCTTTTATCAGGTTCCAATCTTGTTAATTTACTGCCCCTACTTATTTAAAAAAATTACCTTCACTTCACAATCGTTTTTCCATCATGAAGGTGTCTAAAAACACCTCTAAACTTTTCTTTTTTTTATAAGTTAAAACTTTTTAATCTTATGTTAGAAAAGTATTTCAATCACAGTGTTCTCAGAGCTCTTTTCAGAAACCTTTCAAATATGTCAGCAGCCTTCTTACAGAATGATTATTTGAACATATCGAACCATAACATGTTCCAGGATGGGGCACATTAAAATGATAGTAAGAACTTCTCATGACTACCACTGTGATTAGTTTGTCTTACTATTCCACAAGGACTCTCCAAAAAGTCCACCAAAAAGCACATTCATGGAATCATGGAATTGTCAGAGTTGGAAGGGACCTCTAGAGATCATCTAGTCCAACTCCCCTGCTAAAGCAGGGTTGCCCAGAGCACATCACTCAGGACTGCATCAAGGCAGGTCTTGAAAATCTCCAGAGAAGGGGACTCCACAACCTCCCTGGGAAGCCTGCTCCAGGGCTCTGGCACCCTCACCAGAAAGATGTTTTTGCTCATATTTGAATGGAACTTCCTCTGTTCCAGCTTGTGCCCGTTGCCCCTTGTCCTATCGCTGGAAACCACTGAAAAGAGTCCGGCTCCATCATCCTTCAACCCCCCCTTTAGGTACTTGTAAACATCAGTAATCCTTCAATCCGTATCTGCACATTGGCTTCCCTATATGAATACTGGTGAGTAGCTGCGTGATCTTGCACTCAGTTGTATAAATTGTGTGTTGTTAAAGTGAGCTGCTTACTTGACCTATGCTTATCTCTTGCTGAGTGAAGATACACAAAGTTCTTCAAGCATCCCCATTTTTGGGACAAAAAAACCCCATATTTTCCTGTTATGCTCCACATTAGGATCATCTCCTTCCTGTAACCTTAAATCATTTTTGGCTCACAGGCTATTCCTGTGACCATCTGGCGACCATCTCTCAAACTCATAAATACGAGTGGTTTACTTTCAAATATACCTAAATAGCAGTTGGACCAGAGAAAGAGGAGCTATACAGACTGCTGGTTATGAGGACAATTAGAAATTGACATTAACATATGGTATACACACATCAGCTCTCATGTTTTGAACGATGATTTATGGTGCCGTTATCCGGGTGTATGAGGCATATATAAATGAACACCATTAATATTTGAGGCAGATTGATACCATGGTGACACTCTACAGATCTCGTTTTTAACACGGATGTTCAAACAAGTCTTACCTTTCAATTTACTGTATCTACCAGAAGTGTCAAGAAATATGAAAAAAGATCTAAAGATTGGACACAGCCATGCATTCAGCTTTGTATAATAGCAGGTAAGTCTACCAGTAGTGATATGGAAAGAACAAAAAGATGGTAATTAAAACAATAGCGCATTAAAACACTTAAAACAATTAGGGAATATTTTATCAAAGCTTGTGATTAAAAACTAAGTATGCTTCTATGCTTCTAATCTCATTGAAGTCAAGAGTATGTTTCAAGTGCTTTGTTGAACTGGAACTTTTCATAAGTCAAGGCAAGTTGTTTGAACCTCCTCAGAAAAGAGTATTTTAATATTCAACACTACCCACATGAAAATTTCCAAAAGCTTGAAAACAACATTTGTATTTAGCAGAACAAAATGTTGGAACAGCAAAGTTGCTACTTAAAGCACGAGCAAGTGTATGTTTTTCCCACAGGGATTTTGAGGAGTTTGAACTCTGCATATCTGAAGTATAGCCTATATCTATAATTAATAGAACTGTTCCTCCCGGAGAACTGGAGAGTTCGTGCTGGTAGTTTCCACTAACAGCATCATAAGAAAAATGTACTTGCCTCAGTGCAAATAAATGAAATGTTAGACCAATCACTGCTGAAGTACATAACGTACAAAGATAAACAGCACCTGGAGAAGTAGCCTTACTAAATACTTATTTTAAGGGGAAAGATAAGAATCAATTGTTCTGAATATACAAAGGAAGTACTCTACCCTGATTCTGTAGAGCACCTGCATTGACAGGCTGTCCTTGAGCAAACAGAGGGATTCTTTAGTTTGTTTGCTATTGTGTTTCCAGTTAAGGGCTTAAACAGGTTCTTCTCATGATGATTGTTGCCACACAGGGCAATTGGGAGAATGAGAACAAAAGGATAAACTTTTGGTCAAATGGACCTAGAAATTGAGAGAGCTGAATACAAAGTACTGAGTACTTATATAAGCACTACTAATTAAAAAAAAGCTCAGGGAACATAAGGAATAAGCTAGTGATATTCTAGTACTTTCTTCAGCCATACACTTGATAGGTATCAACAAAGAAATCCAAACTGGATCTAAAATGTGCGGTAGGCATTATTATTTAGTGATACCTGCTGGAACAACCTTGAAGAAGAAGTAAAAAAAGATAAGGATAGGCAACAATGGAAAACATGTTAAGAACTGAGGTGAAAGCTACATGTGGGATATTTTTGAAACAAAAAAGACAATATAGCTGAAGGTAGAACATGTGATTGCCTCTAAAGATTTCTAGGGAAATACCCTATTTCTAACACACATGCATATGTGTGTTATGGATAAAATCCCTGTTTCTTATTTCTTACCTGCATCTACTCTACTCGATATCTTTGGGTTTTTTTTTTTCTATTATACATAAAAAGTTGTTCTATATTTCACTCTCTGTCTTTCCATCATCCTCTTTCCAGAATGAGTTTATTATACTTCCCTCAAATTTCCATTTCTTTTACTCTGCTTCATGTGCCTAAACTTGCTGAACCTTTGCCTTTTTCCATATCTCCTCCTTCCTTCTGCACTTGAGTTTTCTGTAGCCCTTTAATAGCCGAAATAAGACTCTGGCCTGAGATAATCATGTGGGCTGTGCAACTAGTGGAGTTGCACAAGTAGTGGGACTGCTGTCTAACACAAATTAGTGGCTATAGGAAAAAGCAAGGCAGCAGATTGTACTGAGGCAAACACTGAGAGGAGGAGATGCCCAGCCAAATACATTTCACATATGCAGAGATCTGACCCTGAACTGCTCCCACATTTCTCCTTCCATTGGCTCTCCCAGACATGATGTCAGTGTTCAAAGGCCACTGCCTTTTAGGCTCACAGAGAGTATCCCTACTCTACAATCTCAGAAATATTTCCTCTTTTGTCTGTCTCTAGATATAGAATCATAGAATGGTTTGGGTTGGAAGGGACCCTAAAGATCATCTAGTTCCAACCCCCCCTGCCCTGGGCAGGGACACTGTCCACTAGACCAGGTTGCTCAAAGCCCCATCCAACATGGGGGAAACTTTCCTGTTTCCCTCTTACAATGTTCATTCCCTTGTTCCTTCCCAGGATCTCTTCCACTCTCCTCCCCAGGAAAACTTTCAAAATCTTTGGATTTCCCTATTAGTCTGCTTATGGCACTAGATCATCTCTCTTTTCTAAAATATGGAATAGAACAGGGTATACTTTCTCTGTGTCCATTAGCACGGTATTTTCAAAGAAAGACTGAAGCACAGAGGTGGTTCCCCCCACGTTTCCTAAGAAAAGCACACAACCTAAGAAAAAGCAGAATACACACACACACTCCCCCCTCTTTCCCCAATCCTTTCCAAGCCCCAAAGCTCGGTGAATCCACACCGGCTCTTGGACGATAGCTGCCCCGTGCAGGCACCCCCCCCACGCCCCCTCTCCCCGCAGAAGGGCAGGCACTCGGGCTATGCTGAGCACAGACACCCACCACCAGCCCCAGCCGAGCCCTCCCCGGCGGGGCCATCTCCCCCTCCAGTTGCAACCCCTCCGGGGCTCCGTCTCGCCGCCTCCCTCCCCGGTCCCGCCCCCGCCCTGCCTCCCCGCCCGCCCCGCCGCCGCCGCCGCCGCCGCCGGGGCCTCGGCGCCCCCCGCGCCGGGGATGCGGCGGACGGCGGGCTGCCGGCTGCTGGCAGAAGCCGGGGGCAGGCGGCGGGGAGGTGGGCTCCCGCCGCCGCCGCTGCCTCCGCGGCTGGGAGCAGGCTGGGATGCGGAGCGGCGGGGCCCGCCGGGAGGGCGCGGGGCGCTGCCGGGCAGTAGGCGGGCGGCGGGCGCGGAGACGCCGGAGCCGTCCGGGGTGCTGAAGGACTCGGCACCACCAAAGCTCTCCAGGGTGCTGAAGAGTCCGGAACCGCCGAGGCGCTCCAGGGTGCTGAAGGGTCCTGGAGCTCCGGAGCTCTCCAGGTTGCTGAAGGCGCCGGAGCTGCGCCGAGCCGCCGAGCCCCGCCGATGCCTCGGACAGGAGCCCACCGGGACTTGGCGGCGGCTCCCAGCAGCATGGCCCGGGTTGGGTACCTCCGGGCGGCTGTCTCGGGATTTTATCTGTGGGAAGCCGCTTTGCTGCTCAGGTGAGTCGTTTTCTTTGGGGAAGCATATCTTCCGTGCCCTGGCTACCTTCGGCAGCCAGACCATGGGCACGGAAACTGCATGTGTGGGATCCATGCTTTGCGAATGACTTGGTAACATCACATTACCTCGAATTTGATTTTGTATGTTGTGGGCTGAAGGCTGCACCTTTCCTTCGCCTCTTCCCAATTAGCGTTTCCCTATTCGATCTGGGAATTTTATCACTGGTTTTAGCAGGAAAAGCAACACTAACGATCTTGAAAATTCTTCAGCTGCAAAGTGTCTATATCTAAAAGTTACAGAAGATAATCTGAGTTGGGAATATACAGGCTTATTTATTACTATAATTTATTCAAAAAAATCAGGGATTTTCCTTTTACTTTTACAGCAGCAGAAAAATGATAGCTGAGTAAACAGAAGATATGTTCTACAGAATTTCCCTCAAGAGGGATGGCATTTGCTGTACCACTGGCAGTCTAGGATTTGTATTACAAAAGATAGGGACATACTTATAAATTAGGACCTGAGTAGAGGACTGAGGTTCATACAGCTTTTTCTACTTTCTGCCCAGGACACTTTTTCTAGCTAAAGTAATGTTATGATATCAGCACAAACATTCTTTTAATACAGAGCTCTAAAAGTGTGGTGATAGCAGGCTAAAATAAACTGGAATTCTCTTTTTAAAGGTGAAAGGAAAACTTAAAAAGAAAAATCAGACATGTAAAGGAGCAGGCTTCAATGTCATCATGTATTCACTGCTGATGCAGTTAACCATGCTTCCTGTCAACAAACATTCTAGCTCTGTATCACAATAAACAGAGTATGGCATACAACATGACGATGCCAGACTATTTTAAGAATGACATTGTTATCTGACAGAGACAAAAAAGGAAACATATTTGAAAAGTGGTTCTCCAGAGAGTTTGGGGATTATACATGTACGGGATTTATAACCACAAAGTTAAAACAGTAGCGTGCAGTGCCGCACAATGATGGCACATTTCACAGGTGTTCTCAGGTTCATAGCAAATCTTTTCTTTTTTGAAGATAGTTTAGTGACCTGTTTTGTATCAATATATGTAATGTAAATAGTTTATAACATGATTTTATTGTAATTGTGCCAAAAGGAAGAGACTTTAAGAAACTGGGTCACATGGTATGGGATTAATTGACACTGGGAGGAAAGAGTAAATTTAAATAATTAAAGTTTAAATTTTCCAGTTTCATTGAGTATTTAATGCTCAGAGTAGATGGCCAAACCCCTGTGTAGTGTAAGCAATACAAGCAGTACTGTGTTGTTATTATTCTGTTTCCATGTCCTTATAGAACTTATTTTTCTTCTGCATATTATTTAAATACCTTCTTACTGTTGAATGTTTCATCCTTTATTTTAATGATATAAAGACATGTATTATATTCCAAGGGGAAAAAAGTGAAAAAGTCAGTTTTGGACAGCATACGTGTATTTTGCATCACATAATTTTGGACTAACATTTAGTTGTTTCAAAATGTCTACAGGCATCTTATTTTGCATAAATTCAAATTATTCTGTTCAATGTCCAAACAACTGTTGTATTGTAATAGCCTTCTGCTCTTACACTGCCATTTCATCCCAATGAACATGGTTAATGTGCACAAGGACTACACAGTCTGAGAAAGACTTCAGAAAGCTGCACAGCATGTATGCGTGTATTTGATACATATCTCAATATAGACACTGCTGGTGACTTTAGGTCTGGCAATAAGACCTGACAAACCCGAGTAATTTTGAGACACACAAGAGTCCTCTCCATGTTTTGACATGGAAAGAGTGTAAATAAATTAAAAAAAAAAAAATAAATTAAAATGGTGAAAATATTAAACCCTGTAAAATTCCCAAGCTTCCCAAAGGCATTAATTCTAGTTCTTTTCTCACTTAAGCCTTGAGAAATTATTTACATTAGAGCAAAGGGAACAGGGAACAATAGGATGCTACTTCCACTCTCTGTGAGACACACAGACTCCAGCCCTAGCACCTATAGAACACCCTCAGTGAGAAGACGGATGTGCTATGAATTTCTAGGAAGCAAACCTTAAGTGTTTCACTTGCTCAAACATTATGGAAAAAAACCCATATCTTCTCTTACATCGAGCAACATTAAAACTTTTCTACTCTTCCTTAGCAAGTACTCAAGGCTGTGGAGAAGACTGAAGGAACCTAACAGGAAGAACCTTCAATTCTTGTCCAACAGCTCCGAGGCTGTTCAAAGTGATTGTTTAAATTATATGCCTGTCAAGATAGACATTTAGTTTTATTTTCAGTGGAGGTCAAATGAAAACAAAGAGGATTTTTTTTCAGTATAAAGTTCCAGGCTTGCTACTTTAATGAGCAAAGTCTCTGGATTGATGTGCTTCACAAGAGCAGACTGCACCTGATTCTTTTTTTAAAATATTAATTTTTCATCCCACATCTAAAGGCTTTTCAAACTGAAATGACTGAAACAAGATGTATATTAGTCGTAGTAGGATCTAATAATCAATCTGATTACTGAAAGACATTGTAGAGAGAATAAAACATTGTTAATAGTCTTTGATAATATTGTCCATGTTTGTACTACTATGTCTTAGATTAACAACATACTTATTGGTAATATATTAATAGATTTTTGACATGAAAAACAAGGGTTTAAGCACATAGTACTCTATTATATTTTCAGTGATATGTTTGAGGATTGAGACAAATGTTATAATTAGACCCAAAATAAAAAAGATATTATTTATTAATGATTGCTAGGCCAAGCCTCAGTATGATACTAGGAAGAGTGTAGAGATGTAAAAATGAGGGCAATGGTTTGAAGTTATAATAATCTCTAAGACTGAGTGTTCCTCTGTTTTCATTCGAGTAACAGTATTAAGAAAAATTCCTCTGGATTTGCTTGGATTCCAGGAGGTCATGCTGAGAGCAAGATCATATTTGTAGAATCAACACAAAGATCACATTTGTGAGTCAGTTTTATGACAGCTCTTGGACTTGCAAGGGCTCCAGCACAGCTTTACTGGAACTACACTGCCAGGAATTAGCCAGGGACTCTACTTTCTCCTTAAAGAGTATGCTATAGGTATTTTAGGTGTAGACCTGTGTGTGGGGAAAGCACAGGAGGAAAAGGTAGGTGGCAGTGTGGAAATGCAAAACAGATTTTCCCTATATGATATAGCTTAGCATAGACCAAGAATCATGTTATGACTGGGTTATCGCCTCTTTCCTCATTCTATTCACTGCCCCATTGGCCTTATATTAAAGGAAGCAGTATCACAGAGACAGCTAATGGCACTTAGCAAGACCAGATCCTTGTGGAAAAAACCTCAATGCAACCTAACTCTGGGGCATGTCTGAGCTCAAAGTTAACTGATTTTGAAATTTTTCTTGCACTGCGTTGCAAATTGATTTCAGATGAATAGCTTTAAGAAGCAAAAGTCAATATCCTTTAAGCCAGCATTAGTTCCTCCAAATAACGAAAAAGGAAAAAAAAAAAAAAAGCTAAAAAATAATAAAACCAATATATCATCACAAACATCTTTGAAAATAAAGATTTTTCAGATGTTCCGATGAGACTTCAGTATCTTATTAATATGTTAAGAATTATACCTACAATACTATTAAAGAAATGAAAGGGTCTGCTAAAATTAGGATGCAAATAAATAGGGTGTGAAAGAAAATGTAGTAATTCAAGATGAGAGCACCGAGGCACAGTACCTTTCCTCAGTAGCTCAGACTCAATTTGAAAAGATGGTTTCTATGGGATCAATCAGTCAACAGACTCCAAGTCCTAATGAAAAAAGATTTGGTACGTCTCAGGGAGCAGCAAGGGAAGGGAAGGTGAGCTGGGAGTCCAGACTCACAGCAAAGCAGGCAGGAGCTGCAGGAGACCTACCATCAAAGTTTGCAGTCCCTCAGGACCTGTGCAAGAGCAGAGCAGATCCAGCCCAAACAACCCTTCCAATTGCCAGGCAAAGTTGGTAGAGATGAGGCAGGACCAAGGGCAAGCCAAAAAGCCAGGTCAGATCAAACTCAGGATCAGAATTAGGAAGGTGCAAGGCTGGGTGGTGGTGCATTTGCTCAGTAGCTCACACAGAGACCAAGAGTATCTCCCCAGCACTCCTGAGAGAGAAAGAAAAAAAAAAAAAAAAAAAAAAAAAAAAATGAAGAGAAAAAAAGGGAAAAAAAACCGCTCCTGGGAGAAGAGGATGAACCCCTGCTGAGGCTTCTACAGCTTTTTATCCAACAGCTCTGCTTCAGAGCTGGGCTGCTGCGTTATCAGTGCTGGCATGGAGCCCAGCCAGCCAAACCCCCAGCATGAAGGAAACGTGCTCAGAGTCCTCATAATCCATCAGGAGGAGTGCATCAGGGTTCCCTTGCAAGGTGAACGCACAGGCAGGCATCGTGCTTTCCAAAACTCAGACAAAAAAGGAAGTGGAGGTTTTTGTGACCAAGAATATGATATTCAAATTCTCTCATATTTCAACTATACCAGTGAAAACACTGAAATCCCTTTGAATCAAATATGAGTTTTTTCACAAGTATAAATTTGATCAAACTTCTACTATTCATTCTTTACTTCTATAAAACCCAAATATTTTAGTGACTACCATTTCTATTATTTTGAGATAGAATTATGTGTAGATTTTTGAGTTTATAATATTATAAACAGCAAGAAAATTAAATAACAAGGAAATCTCAATTAAAAACATTAATCTTTCCATTCTTACTGTGCTAGTGACATTTTCTTACTTTTCAATCTCTCCTAATCCACTCCGAGCCAATTGATGCTAACAACTGAAAACGAGTAATATTGTGAGATAAGTGCTGTGCTTCTGGATGATGGAAAATGTAATAGCTCTGTTATCAGATTAGTCTTGTCCAGCTATCCTAGAAATCATGACAATTAGATAAAATGAAAATTTTTACAAGATTAGAGCTTCTTATTTTAACAGATTTAGAACACAAGCTTCAAATGACCTTACTGAGCATTATGTAATAATACCTATAGGGAATGGTTCCTGCAAATCAGCTTTTCTCAAGTAATGAACAAGGAAGAGTCCTTCTGTGTGGTGCTGCAGCTCCTCCTTTTTATTGCTTTTCCCGCCGCTCTTCATGATGTTTATTGGAAGAATCAGTGAGAGGAGGTAGGAACTAAAAAGAAAGACACCTTTTTGTGGATATCAACTACCAGCAGAAAGGGAACATCTCAGAGAGCAGGGAAAGACACAGCTAGAAACTGGGTGTAACAAAAATACAAGACCAAAGCAGGAAAATGAGAAGAGCATGAGGAAGCAGAGCAGACTGCCCCGTAAAGTCAAGAGAAAAGATGGCAAGAATCTTTGAGGCTGTACTTTTTTCTAGCAGAGACTATAATCCGTTATTTTTCGTGGCTTCTGAAGCAATAGGATCCTTCCTGACTGATGTCTTTAGATGCTGTGTCAATACAAACGCTAAGTAGTGAGGGTAAAAAGACAGAATGAAGGAAAAAAGTACAAAAATAGACAGCATGCAGTTATAAAAGAATGCATTTTGTTACTATTCCTCCAGTCACCTCCCTAATGAGTTGCTCCAACATTATTCAACAGCAAACAGGGTAATAATACTTGGTCCACGTTGCAGTGGACTTTCTACATAACAAACATTTCCTATCTAATTTTCCTGTACCACATACCACCCTGCTATTCCTCTAGCCCTACCATTGATGTACAAAATGAGCAGGGGTGGGGGAAGAGTCAGGGCTATTTCCAGGTAGGAATGTCCCTAAGGAAGATCAGTCCTCCTCAATACTTTTATTATTGAAGTTTTGAGTTGGTGACATGAAATATTAGCGAAATGCGGTTTCCGAGGAAAAGAGTTTGAGACCACAGAAAATGTAGGAAAGTTCAAGAAGACTCTGGCCTGAGATCATCATGTGGGCACCGATGGGGCTGGTGAAATAGCGGAGCTGAACAAGTCGTGGGGCTACTGCCTCATACAAATCCATGGCTACAGGAAAAAGCAAGGCAGCAGATTATCCTGTGGCTGTTTCAGTGAAACAATAAAGTGAGTAGAAAGCAAAAACAAGAGTACTAAATTATCTCAGACTGGGAGGGTGAGTTAATTGCTATTAACCTGTGTGTGATTCTTACAGTTAAAACTAATTTAGGAAGAGTATCATAAGCAAAATCAGTACACCTATGACACTTAAAAAAGCAAACTAGTTTTCTTCCTCTTCCTGATTAAAATTCAAGCTCAGTTTTAGCTACATAATCTACTGTTTTAAGATTTTTCCCTTTGTTGCATTCCATCTTTGATATAAAATATATATAAAGACATCTTTGATATAAAAAAAAGTAATATTGGAATATGCTACCCATCTCAGCATTGCCCAAGGCTTACCACACTACGTACAGTTTGCATAAGACTCCACTACGTCTAGAATTCATCTCCAGGTTCTTATAAAATATTTTTTTTTCCCTTTCAGAATTTTGAAAGGTAAAATATGAGCCTAATGTAATCCTAAATAACATCTCTGAGGATACACAGGTACCAGAATATATTATTTCCATTATTGGCTGTTTACAAATTTGCGTAATTTTTACCAACAATTAACTTTAATTAACTTTAATTTCACAACTTGCCACTCAGCAGAAATGCCTAGAAAATACAGTTATACCAGCACTGTTCTTCAGAAGATTGGGTTTCTTTAAAATTATTATTACTTTACATCTCAGTGGGTGACTGCAAAGCTTAGGAACTTTTTGGTTTATAATGTTCTGGGATACAGTGGGGCTTGATTATTAAACGGATCCTGAGTTTTTGTCCTGCTAAGGCTTTTAATTTCATTGAATTTTCAACACTGCACTGTGGTCTGATTGATGTAGTGATGCACAGGAGTGTCCATCCTCTGGGCTCTAAGACATACTCATCTGCAGGGACCAACCAAACTTCCAGCTTTGTGAGCAACGTACCTGCTGGCTAAGGGTGCCCTACAACAGAAATAAATAAATGGCACAAACTGGTAACTTGCTGGAAAAAGTAGGGTACAACTTTTCATTTCTTGAAGGGAAAAATAAAAATTTGGAAATCAGTCATGACTAAAGCACTGCCTTCACACAGCTAAATTAAGACTGACTACAGTCTTCTAAGGTAAACATTAATTCTGTGCCTAAGTATCTATATAATGCCTCCATAAAGGAACCCACACTTGAGCGATGTTTTCCCTGATGCTATCAGGTCAGATCCATTACCACTGACTCAACCGTATTTGAATTAAAATCAAAGTGTCCAGATTCCAGCATCACATCTGGACTGCATTCCATAAAAGACTTTTTTGAAATGCATAGCAGGTTTTTTCAGTGCTTTATTCTATCAGAAAAAAATGCTTTATGCAAACTTTCTTTTTTTAAAAAAATTACAAAGGAAGTATATTTATCAGTTTGCAAGATTTATCAGAACTTACTTTAACTCTTAATTGGCAAGAGTTAAAGTAAAATAAACTATCTTCTGTTTTCCTTCAGCTCTTGCACACTGAAGACTGGATCCTCAATTGTTTTGAACACGATATTGCAATTTTTTACTACACAAAGTAAATATGAAATGCGCCCACTTGAGACAGTAACCCACGGTTACAAAAAGTACAATACAGTAGAGAACCGGAACTAAAAATGTTATTTGCAAGCAGTTTCTCCATATTTGCATTAAAACTTTACCTCCAGACCCTATCCCAAAAGATCTAACACTGTGCAAATGAACTCTGAGAACATATCTACCTCTTTCCCTACTTCTGTTGTTCCTGTACACAGATCTTTGGGTGTAAGTGTACACAAATTTTCATCCTTAATCACAATGTGAGAACAAATGCTCTCGTTCAGATTATCTAAGTAAGGGCCTTAGAGAAAAAAAAAAAAAAGGTCTTAGATGAAAAAGCACCTTTTTCATCTTTCTTAACAGTGATGATTTCTTCAGGAGATGAAGTGTCTTGCACATAATATAGACAAGAACACACTCGGTCATGGACTTTCCTTCCCCCAGCACATTTCCAATGTTTATATGAGGCTCCTAAGACTCGGGTGATAATTAAGGGGGCGCTGGATACGTGGCATAAGCAAGACTAATACAGCAAAGAAAGAGCATGTATCTGAGGGCATGTTTAAATACCACTTTCTGTGTGTGAAAGAGAACGCGTGTGTGTGTAGTGGACCGGGATAATTTTGGTGGAAACACGAAAGGCTAGCAGCCCTTTTTTCTTAACCTTCACATTATTTTCTCTGACTTATTCAGTAAGGAATATGCTTCAGTGCATGCATCAGGAATACTGGGTTCTGTCATTATGTGGCATGAATCCTGCCACTCTCAGCATCACCCTGAAGCTCAACCCTGTTGTTCCTCAAAGAAAGTCTTATTCTGAATTATTATAGTGTTGATTCTGGATAGAATTAATAAAAAGGGAAAAATTACCTCATCCGTGTATCTCATGAAAATTAACACAGCTGGTTGAACATCCCCATTCCTGTCTCTCAGAAAATTCCAAAGCTCTGAAAAGATTTTATTGCTTTTTCAATGCATAAAAAGAAATTTAAGGTGGAAAAAGCAGGAAAAAGTCTCCGTCAATTCTGTGGGGGAGATGTTCAGAGAAGTTTTTGAAAATTAGAACCTTAAATTCCCATCAAGGTTAGAAAATTGATTGTGGCTGCCAGAACAGAAAGAAGACTGGACAATACTCCATGCAAGCCTGCCAGCATCTCCTTAAAACAGCATTGACACAGATATGTTTCTGCAAAACTCTATTTCAAGAAAACAGTATTTTTTCCTACTAGAAATGTTTTGGCTTAATTGAAATTTCTTAATCAATAGTAATATTATGGTACCTACCCTATAATTAGCTGACTAATCAAAATAAACAATTTCTTGAGAAGTGTTTTGGGCAAGAAATTTATATAGCACTGAGTTCTATTTTCTGATAAGTTTTAACTTGTCTGGGCTGTAGTCCTGCGTGAGGGAATACTTTATTTTTAGGGTGAGTGACTCTTCAGACTACATTCAGCTTTTCTCTAACTGAACTAATATCTTAACAAACTTATTTTGGAGAAAAATGTCTCATCTTCTAACCAGCCACCTGAGTGCTCACTGAAGGTACAGGGCAACGCTGTGGTACTGATAGAAGCAGAGCTTCCCTAAGGCAAACGGAATAGCGTTTAATTGAATTGTGCTTCAGTCTTCCCAAACCCCAGGGTTTTAATTCAAAATCAAATTTTTATCTAGTTTTGATAAGGCCCAACCATTTCATTCTATTATAAGATCTTCTGTGAAGATTTTTATGACTAGTAAAAGAATTGTTTGAGAAGAAATACAGCGAAGAACCCCAATTTTCAGTTTCAGTTATAGTTTTCAACTCATAAAGGTGGATTTTTAAAGCAAAACAAGGCAAAGGAGGAACAAAAGACTTTTAACTTTCTAAATAATCATTAATTATGATTACAATAAATATATTTTTCTACAGATGCACAGTTCAGTGAACACTATTCCTGTTTATACTGAGTGAGAGTGCAGCAACCTAGAGGGTGCAAAGTAAGCTGATGGGGCAATGCCATAATAACAGTAAATCCAGGCAGGGAATTACAAATAGAAAACACAGTAATATGCACCTCTACAATTTAAAGGACTTTTTGGGACGCATTCAAAAGACAGAATCAACCACGCAGCTATAATCTGTAGAATTCCGTTTTCAGTATTCACAGGTTACTTCTAGATTTGGGAACAGTTTGCCTCAGGAAACAATAACTTGCAGTTTTTAGCCAGGCTACAGTCTCATTTTAATTAATTCTCCTTTCAGTCTGGTGTTGCCTCATTGACATCAGTTGAATTACTATTCATTGTGATGGTGAAAGACACCAGTCAGTTCCTGCACAAGTGCAACTCGTTAGAGGAATCGTTCATTAATCACAAAAATTAATGTAATTGTTCAGGTCTGACATGCTTTTATAGAAGGATATCTGGTATTATAAAAGATAATATGCTGAAATTATTTTACTTGGTCATTTTGCAATCTATCCATTACTCCAATAACTATTCTCCATCATCCAGTTACCACGCAAATTAGTGTTTGTAGTGAGATAGTAATGCAAGTTCAGACCACTATATCTGTGATTTACAGTTTCTGTTTTCAAAGATATTCTGTTCATTTTAGCCAAGTATTATCTGTCTTAAAAAAAAAAAAAAAAAAAAATCATTGAATTTTGGGACGATCTGCCTGTCTTTAATTCAAAGTTAAAGTTGTAAAATCTTACCCCATGCAGCAGGTCTTTGGAAGAGTGAGAGATTTGCCTGAATTTGAATATTTGAAACATTCTCTGCTCCTTGTATAGCTGTTTGCATCAGCTTTTTCCTAGAAAAAAAAATGTAGGTTGAATAAATTTACAAACAAAGACCTGAGTTTAGAATATTTATAAACATAAGGTGGACAAGAGGTACAAAAGACTACTAAGGAAGTAGGTTCTTCTGGGAAAACAATGAATAAATACTCGGAGTCATAATTTATAAAATGTCTTAAGAAAATTCATGGGCTGCTCAGCTGAAACTGGCAACAATAAACTTGTCTTAAAGAAGAAAGCAAAATTAGAGGGACAGCCTGTAGTTTACTGAATCTATACCTTAATTAAGGGATACAGCCATGCCCATAGGATTATGAATAATGCTGACAAATTAGTTTTCTTCCTTCCTTCCTGAAAGATTTTTTTTTTTCCAAAGGAGAGGCAGTAAAGCATTGTGCTTATATGTATGTACCAAGTCACAAAAAACCCCAAGTATATACAAATTTAGCCTCAGCTAGAATTTAAAGCCCTTTGACCTGTAGAATGGTGATCAGGTCAGAGTGTCTTAATCAGAAGACTTAAAACCCCATTATTCTCTATCTTTTCTGGAACATTCTTCTGTCAAAAAGGTATCTTTGTCAGGTTTATGTTTGTTCTTGGAATAATGTGTGCAAATTCTATATACTATGAACTGATCTGGTTAGTCTTTATCTAATTAATAGAACAGATAATTAGAGACTCTCCCTATAAAGAAATAATAATAATCCTATGCTTCTGACCTCTTCAAACATGTTTGCTTTTGCCATTCATCCTATCAAAGACATTTTATGAAGAGAGAAGAGATCTATGTTGCACAGAAGAGAGTTTAAAGACCGTCTTCATAGCACAAAATCTTACCGCCACAATTTGCAAAATGCAGTTACCGAGGCACTCTCAGGTGATCAGACACTGTCAATTAGAGGATCATTTCATTTTTGCAGCCCTTGTTAATTACATGGTTACACTGAATAATTTTTGTTTTAATATTGATGTATTCTATCCCGATTGCTTACAGTTTCAGAACCAAGGGAAGTAGTTGTAAGATTAATTCACCTAACGGTTATTGGTGACCCAGGGAATAAGTACCAATTCAGATTAATTTACTGAAATGTGTATATTTTTGTTTGTGAGATGCAACTGAGTGCATATTGGCTGGCTACAGTTTTTGCTTTCCTTACGAGTGTGTAATTAATTTCCTTGAGCTTCTTTGCAAAGCTTTTTAATGTAAAGTGCATTAAAAACTTTCAAACATCAGCTGGAGAGAATGGACCACAAACACAAGATCCAACAGCTCCAGGGGTTTTTGGCCACACTGGCTGTCTGAGAGAATAAGTAATGAAATGAAAGAGCTATTGGACCATCATAATGCATGCAAAGCGTCATATAACAGCTCTGTTGTATGCATTTTAAAATGAAATATAAAACTTCTGCCTCTTTGAATGGCTAAGATGGAGCATGTTTGAGATGAAAGAACTAATTTATGATCAGATGAGAAAAGTCAGCAAGCCAAATATTACAGTAACTTGGTGTTAATATAAGATTTTCAAGATAAAATACATAGGTAGTATTGGAAGGAAGGAAGAAAATGAATTTACCATTCTAAGGTAATTTATATCAATTGTATTCAAAAGTAAGCTAGCGAGACTTTGGAGACTAATCTCAGGATAACTTTGATAAATTAGGAGAGTGCTGTGACTTGGAAACTTCTCTCTGGGAGGTCTCCAGCGGAAGTTACCACTGCAGCACACCATACTCTATCTCTCATCCACCTGTAGCAGCATCAAACAGGGAAGAGCCAGCAGATGGTGCAAAATGTAGTTTCTTCCTTCATATTTTGTCTACGCTATTCTTTCTAAGCTCCTCTGCAGGACTACAACCTTTCTTATACAAATGCTGACAGTAGCCCATCACTTCTTTTCTTCAACATTTTCAAATAAACAGGTACTCTTTTTAGGCTGAAACAACACACTGAAAGTGATTTTTAAGAACCACCTTGAAGACGAAAAGTTTAAAAGAGAGGGGAGAAATCAGCAAAAACCAGTCCTTTCTGGAGAACACAAATGATACAGAAGTCTCAAAGACAGTATGGCTGAAATCACTTTTTAAATATACCTTTTAAAATAGACCATATAGAAAGGACTTTTATTTGTAAAGTTCCTTTCCTTTATTCGTGCTTTGATAAAAACGCGCAGAAGTTTGGGGGGAGATAGAAAAGAGACAGTTTATAAATAGGAATACAGCAGTTCTTCAAAAGAACATGGGACAGCAATCTGAATTTTGTAGCTTTGTATGTTTTAGTGAAGGAAACATTTGTGCAGATCGTGAAATTCCCTTTGAAGAGCTTTTCCTCAATCTTCCTTTTTCTTTTGGAGGAAGGGAAGAGAGTGAGGTTTTTCTCTCACAAACATTCCAACTTTAAAAAGGTGTTTCAGGAGCACAGATTCATGACCCGTGCTTTCTCCTGCTGGCTAAATTGCCAGGTGCAAGATGAGATTTTCCATTTAAATTCTGTAGATGTTGGTGCTCTGGCTGCATAGCTATGGTAACTATAATTTTTTTTCAGGTTCAGTAGTAGAAATTATTTTAAAGATAGAAAAGAATCAACAACAATGCAACATATCTTCACCAGAGGTGTTAGCAAAGAATGGAGTCCCATCACCTGCAATCAGAGTCATGTATGTCACAGCATCTTAATATCCAGCTCCAACTCGAAACACACAGAGCTTTTTTTCTCTCTACTCAAAGTGCTAAACTCTTCCTGAACCCAAGTGTTTCACTGGTTGAAAGCCTTTTAATTTATGATCTAAATTTACTCCTGGACTCTTCATATCCATTTGCTTTCATGACAACATTATCATTTAGCTTAAAATTCTTTCCTCTTTGCAGGTGCATGTCATAGATAGAACGTTTGCTCATCTTTTCCTACAAGTGGTCAATCTCTGATTTTTAAGCTGCCTGTAGTTTAAGGGCAGCTCAAGTGCAGTTCCCATTCTGGAGCTTAATTTCATAATGATGCTCATACAACTGCTGGACAAGTGAAATGCCCCGCTGTGAAAGGAATTGAGCAAAATGGGGCAATGCTACACATATAACCTCCAACCCAGGTTACAGGTTCCAGTACTGGCACCTCCAAGCCTGGAAGCCAGCCACAGGGTAGAAGGATCTCAAGAAGACACTTTTTTCCACTTTGAACTACCCCCATTGCTTCCCCTCCTTAACCCCTCCAAGGCTGTAATGTGTCTTTTGGCAATCTGAAGATTTCCGCAGGAGATTTGTGCTGTCTACTCTGAATTTAGCCTGTTATTTTCATTCCTTTTCACCAAGCTACCCACATATGAAAGACAATACCTTATATTTTGCTAAACTCTCTCCCAGAAAGCTGTACTGTCTTGACAGTCTGATCTTCTGTTATCTTTATTATTAACACTGTGTGCCAAATCCCCACTTGAATTTGTCTCTCTCATTGATTTTTCTTCTTTCTTCTTCAGATAAATGTGCAGCATTTTCTGCCCCTTTGAGGTATTTATACACTTCAATCATTATTTTTCAATCTTCTTTTTGATAAACTACACATATTGAGCTCCTAAAGCTTCTTACTGTAAGAAAATTTCCCTAACTCTCAGATCATGGTTTAGTGGCTTTGTTCATGGACGCAAAATTTTATGCAATGGCCCAGAACTGGTCTCCTTAATATCATATAAAATAGCAAGTGACCTTCATGCTCCTACTCACTCTTTCTCTCTTTCCACGTCAGCGGGTAACACAATAGTGCAGCGAGAACTTCACCACAACAGTGCTGAGATCTTCAACATGAATTCTGAACCCTTCTTCAAAATCTTCAAAATCCAACTGGCCTCCATTCCCAATTCATATATCTCTTAATATCCTTCCTCTATCTGTTTTACACTGTCCTACTTAAATGGATTGAACTTCAGAAATGGGTTATTTTCTTGCCCTTATTGATATTTATACTTCTGTCAATTATTTGCAATTCTTAGTTTTAAAACATCAGTGATTTTCTATCTTCTTTCCAGATGTCAGATGGCAGTGCGGAACACCATTCTCACTACAACTCCCTGCAGTAGCGTTTTGTCTAGAATTTGGGATAGATAAACCATGTTTTGGCTGTGCCAGGCTGGTTCTTGCTATTCTCCAAAATTTATATCCCACTGCATATGTCCTCAGCTGACAGTTTATGACTTAAATATGACTTTTGGTAGGTCAGGACTAGAAATCAGCACAAAGAGAAAAAGCTCTTTATCTTTTTTGAAACTACAAAAGCCACAAATGGTTTTAGTTGTGCTGTGTATCACAAGGTTACTCATTTTATCGAGATATATATTTACTGACTGCGTTGTTTCTCCAATGTGTTGGCCAGCACCCCAGTAAGAGTTCCACAACAATAAAGACCTTTTCTCCAGGCCCACGTGGCTGATGGCAGTGCCGATACTCTGCTCTCTTGGCATGTGCTGAACACACTTTAGAACGTCAGTGGGAGTTCTGCCTACATGTGGAGAGCAGGCTATAGGAGATGACATTTGCCATGTGGTTCGGAGATGAAAATTTTGCCCTAAGATACTTCCTTCAGTAAGTTGTGGGTTTTGTTTTTTTTTACCACCGCAGCAGACACTTTTGTTTTAACAGAAAACAGACCTCTAAGTCAATGTTAAAGAGTAGCATTTGCCAAGAGATTGTTTGATACATTGTATTCTGCTTAAATATCATTAACATAAAACATTGGTTGAACAAAACCTGGTGGTAATAGTACTAATTTATGAAAGAACCTCACTACCTTTTTTTTTTTTCTGATCTAGGCTTCTGTTTCACTGCACCCAGTTAAACATCTTAGACTCCAAATTATGGCATTCCACTTTCACAGCTATTTGTGTAGCTGACATTATTAACTCTGTGATAATGGGCTGATTACTGTGGACTGGGAGTGTTATTAACCTCCAGAAGTCCTGTGCAAGAGGCAAGAGCAACCTATAACTATGCAGCTTAACAAAACAGAATTTGCATATAAAATGACTGACATAAAAAGAACATACTGTTTCCATTTCTTTGCTATGACTATTTTTGAAGCATAAACTGGCTTGAAAGGCAATCTCAGCTTTCTTATTTTCCTATTTGTACAAGAATGAACTAAGTGATTCACTGTGTAAAATTAAAGTTTCCCTAAGAAAATCTCTAAAAAAAATGTTTTGCTCTGTTTTCTCCTGTGTTTGTTTTTCCTTGCTGTCAGCTTGGTAGCCACGAAGGAAACGGACAGCGCACGATCTCGCAGCATGCCAATGTCACCCTCTGATTTCCTGGATAAGCTAATGGGGAGGATGTCAGGCTACGACGCAAGGATCAGACCAAATTTCAAAGGTAACTTCAAACCTAAACTTTTGGTATTTCAGGTTTTTTCAGTATTTTTTTTTTCTTTTTCTGAAACGCTTGTTAATGAATTCAAATTCCCACCTTGGACTACCATAGCCTGAAGCACTCCAGAAAGCAAATTCTGTGAAAATGAGGCCAAATCATCATATCTGCCTGATCCTAACCAAAAGGAAGAGTGTGTTAATGATCTGACCATCAGAGTCAAACTCAAGAGAGTTTACCTTAGTTAAAAAATCTATCACCAAATTAGATTCCTCACTCCTGTGCCCCCATTGTGCTTTGAAGTGGCAAAAGGTACCGTCTTTGCTCTTGTTCCTCTCCCTGTTCTCAGTTCTCCACTGAAACTGCAGGTTCTCAATGACAGAAACTGTCTCTTTTATGCACTTTTTTTATGTCAAAGATGACAAAGGAGATTGAAAGAAGATTGGAAAGCCAAAGTTTGCAAATGCAATGATTATATCTGCCGAGGATATTAGCACAAACTATATTATCCAGACCCGGAAATGCTAAAGTAGAGCATTTAATGAAGAATTATACAAACTATATTATTATACAAATATACAAACTACTGTACAAACAAATAGCACTCACTCTAACTTATGCAGTCTGAGAAGTTTAGGTAAATTTGACTTTTTTTTTTTTTAGAATGCAAATTCCAATAATACAGTGGAACTATATTTAACTCTATTTCTCGGTCTTTAACTCAAGTTATCAGTCTTTAAAGTCTCCAGAATACATGTATTTTTTTGAAAGAATAAGCCCATTGTGATTTAAGATGACATTATTCTCACTTTGCCTTGGCTGCCTCCGCTTATCTTCTTGAGTATCTTCTTGAGTCCAAGAGATTCTCTTTGCTCTAACATTTCACTATAAGGCAGGTTTTACTTCTTGTTTAACACAAAATTTTTCCTTCAAGCAGACAGCCCTTCCTCCTCTAAGTCATCTGTCAGTGCCTTTCCGTCTTAATTCTTATTCACCACTAAATTTTATAAATTTTTGACATCTCCAAGTCCCAGAAACTTAAGTGGTTATGACTCTAAAGCAATTTCTATTTGCTGGTTTTGCCATAACTTGCCCGGACTGATTCACAAGGACCAAGTAAGTTGTTTGTCAAATTACTTCCCATCAGTAAGCCGTAAGCAGTTATACATAATACATAAACTCACTACACCCAGGATTTACTGCAGCTGGAAATTCTTTGCTTTTAATAAGTTCGCGGTGCTGATATTTCTCAGAAAATGATAAGTGTGCACTGGAAATTCAAACACACCCCTAAAAGATTTACAGCAGTGATCAATGTCCCTGATGACCACACAGTACAAGTCCCTTGGACTTTCCTTACCAGAACTCCTTTGAAGAATGCTCCAGTACCTGGCTTCCTGGAGGGTTAATGTATCAAACAGTATTTGCAAAATAATGCAAAATGTTGTATTTCTAAAATTACTTTGTAGATGAATGGTAGCTCTTAAATTATTTTTGCTCCTTATTAAAGTTGCCTTGAGGTGTTGCCGCAGTATAGTCTTCAGCGTGCAAACTGCAGGTTCAACCTAAGGTAAAGCTGTGCTGGGCAGAAGACAACCTCAGGCAAAGCGTAAGCACTGAGTCTTTCTCCTTACTTCTTTGGCTCTCCTGAAGTCCTACAAACAAGTGTTTAAAAATTAGGAGTTTACAGTTTAGCAGCTGATTTTGGGGACTGGATTTTGGAGTTTGTCATGGACGCCGTGCAATCACAATCTTCTACAGGGCTACAGTGATGAACAGGCAGATGGTTCAGAGATTACGAATTCAACACGGTATTCTTGAACATATAATTCAAAAGACTTAGAGCCTTATTTTGTAACTATTGAAATTTAAAGAGACAAAACCTAATTTGACATTGTTCTTTTTCAAAAAGTGCACATTCTAAATCTTCTAGACAGCTATGCAGTTTGAACAAATCTGCCCAGAATGATTCAGATCCATCACTAAGAATAAGTATCTCCTTAAGTGACTTTGCCATTTTCTGGCTAGTTTTATTAGTCCGAGAACAAGTGCCGGTGCTTAATGCTTTTTTGGGTTTTTAATCTGGCAACAGTTTTAAAGAAACAGAATGAGAACTGGTAAGAGAACACAGACAACCACTTTTAGTTATTTGTACTTCCAATAAAATTTCTGTGTAAACAAGATTTTTAACTACCATCTGTTAATCATAATTAATCATCGTCTATAACACATAATTATATATTTTGTATGAGTGCTTTGATTTTGGATAAGGAATTCTGCATATGTTCCTGCAAATATGGGAAATATTTCACTATCAAATTTGGACTCAATTATGCAATCCATGTGTGGAAATTGCCGTGGCCTCAAGATGCTCAGAATTAACCTGATACACAAGAGGTGGTGTATTTTTATATCTATGCAGCCCAGATTGCATCATTAATAACAATCTACTAAGGTGGAAATTTTGGGATTTACATAGGAAAGTGTAAAGTGTTCCTTGCCCTAGTGTTGTTGAACAGTATTCAGCAATTATTAGTTTAGGAACTTCTTAAGCCAGGACTTAACTGAAAAAAATAATTTAGATAAATATTCTGATCACTTCTGGAAGCTGTACTTTTGGCCTTTCTGGTATCTTATGGCAATAAAATCTTCATGTTTTGGAATAGTAAAAAGTACCATTTTTTGTTTGCTTTGAATTTGGTGACTATTTTACTGATTTTATTGCCACGTGACATATTGAGAAATGGAGGAAAAGAATGAATTCTTTTTGATCTTTACAGATTTTTATACTTATATCCCGCTCCCTACCATACCCCTTTTCCAACGTAAAGAGTCCTGTTCTACTTAAGCTGGTTTTGCATGGCAGCGTTTCATAGGATTTGTGGTCCTTGTTTGATTTCTTGACATCTCTTTTCTCCCTAATATATCCTTTTGAGGTGGACAGAGGAGAAATTTTGAAGTATTCAAGATGGAAGTTCATGATCTGCTTATTTGATAATCCATTTTTAAATGTATTTCTTTGCATTGTCCTATCTTTATTGATTAAAGAACATGCTTCCAGAGAACCATCTATAATTAATCTAGCCTCGCTTTCCCGTGTGGAAATAATTAATTTGGAACCCATCAGTAGGAAAGCATAGAAAAGATTATTTGGCATTTGACTGACACTGATTTTCACCAAATATTTTATTGATTGACAGCTCAGTATTTTGCGATTTTTCTGCACCTCTTTGCAGTCAGCTTTATATACAACCATCCTAAAAAATCTTATACCAGAAGCCAAATTATATTGCTAGATCTTCTTTTCTAGGTCATTAATATTGAACTACAAAGATTCCATGCAGATGCATGGGGGAACTCACCAGCAATCACCTTGCACTTTGAAAAGTGGCTATTTATTCCTCACATTAAATAACTTTAAAGCAAAAGATCTACAAGAGAACTCTATCTCCCTTCATCAAAACTAATATCCTTAAAAAGCTTTGACAAAAGCTCACATTAAAAAGTTTTTGAAAGTCCAAATAAACTATTTTAATTAATTTAATTATATATTACAATTAAAATTAATATTTAAGTTAATTAGATTGCCTTTGTCCACATGCTTATCGGCTCTTTCAGAGAGCTTCAGTAGATCTGAGAGATGTTACTTCAGCAAAAATAATATTAATCCATCTCTCTTAATCATACAGCTCCCAATTTCCACCAGTTTGGCTGGTGCAGAGGTAAGGTTTACAAGGATAAAGTTCATGGTCTATGTCATCCACCATCATACCTGGAGTCTGGTTTGCTTTTTTAATTCAAGTTATACTTTCTGGACACAGTACACATTTCCCCTGATAAAAATAACTGACACAGGTGAGACCTGACTCACAGGGATTCATATTTCCACAATTTTGCAAAAATTTTTGTAACATATGGCTTGATATCACCGCAGCCTGTCAGTTTGTTTCTGTTCACTTAGTCTGAAATGTCTTCTATAGTCCTCATACAAGTCTTCCATCAGAGCAGCTCCAGTGTTTGACAGATCCAGCGATTGGAGACAAATGCTGCTACAAAAGACTTCATTTAGTTTTTTTCTGCTCTGACCTTCTTCACTTTCATGGATGCTTTTATATCTTAATCATCTTCCCTTGACTTCACCTTCCAGATCTTGGCAGCATTCTATTTTTAACGCCTTGCAGATAGTTATCATTGTTAGCTTTTCTGTCTCTAGTGAGTTTAAGCTCTATTTTTTCCCTGTCTTTAATCTATGTTCAACTTGCCCAAGTTCCTGTGTTTGAATATGACTTCCAGTTTTAACAGCTTCCTTTATGCTTTTTTTTGACCACGTTTTGGGAAGTTCATTTTTACTCTCAACAGAGTAATGTCTAAACTATATGCAAGCTGCTTTTAGCTTCTCCTTTTGTGCTCTCTTTAACTAGCTGTTAACTCTTGTTGTAATGCTGCTTTTGAAATGAAGCATCAGTCTTACAATGATTTAGAGCTTTTTCTTTATAAAAGCAACTACGTTTGTTGGTACAGCAAACCTACACTTTAAAGCATAATGCAATTTTAAACAAGACTATATCACATCAAATTTGAAACGATGACAAGTATTACAACATGAAAGCATGTGAAAGCAAAGCTGCCTTGCAAATAAATTATCTAACATAGCCAGGAAGTATAATTTTCTCCCTGAGAGTTTTTAGTGACTCTGTGTTTGTTGATCTCCCTGGCTTTTTATTTCTTCCTTGATCCCTTTCAGGTGTTGTCAATGTCAAGCTTTTACTGAATTCGAAGAAATATCAGATATGCTCAACGGCTCTAAATAATTAACCAAGTATCAAAGTGCAAACAGTGTCAAAGTGACTGCAGAGTGATACCTCCTTACCTGAGAATTCCTCTCCGTGCACATGAACTTGTGTGTTACAACGACTGACGCACACATAGTGATGTTTTGTTGCGATTGCCATGCAGTACTTCAAAACAATTATTGCCTTGAGGAAAGAAAGCTGGATGTTCCAAGTTATCTCCTGTTGGCAGAATGTTTTATGGACGTTCTGATTCGTTAAGTTTTTAATACGAAGTTCATTGGTCAAATTAAATTTTGCTACTTGCAAACCACTCACAGCGGCAGAGCAGGTTCTTACTTCAGCAGCCCTAAAAAAGAAATATTATGTAAGGGTTTGTAAGACCAGTCTTCAAATTCCAGATCTAGATCTTTATTATTAGTGACTGCTTACACCTGCAAAAAGAAACCAAGTTTTCCAACACTGAACTGGGTCATTGATATAAGACTATCAAGGTGCAGGAAGGTGACAGAAAAACTTTGTGATGGAAACACCTTGTTTCCACTGTACACAGACTGAAATCGATAAGAAATACTGGAGAAATTAGCACGCTCCACCATAATGCCATTTTTACAGAGACTTTCAGAGAAATAATTTAAAACCTTTTCCCTGAAGAGACGATTCATTGTTCCGTTATCCTACTGACTGCTCTGCCATGACTGATGCTTCACAAATGCAAGATAAGGCAGAATAACAGTTGACTGAAGACCCATGGTAACAGAAAATTCAGTTTAAATGGATTCTTAACAGGTTTGTGGACTTAAGAGAAAAGAGAATAGAATCTAAGTCATTCTTTCTTATCCACGTTTGTTGCTGTAAGCAGTAGAGATAAGAGCAGCAATAATAGATTTCTGTTACCAGTGATGACAGTTAACATTAAAGGTAGCAGCTGCCTTGAGTGAAAAAGGTCACTTTTTCCCCTAATTGCTCTAAGAAGTGACATACATGGCCCACTGAAATGCACATAAAAATATTTTTTACTATATATTTCAAACGGGGTGTTGATTTTCTTGCATAGAAACATCTGTGCAAGTTTATAATGAACTTTCTCTCATTTTCTTTTATTGCTCGAACTAGCCTGTCAAGCAGTGTACCTTTGAGAAAAATCAAAAGGAAAAATATTAAAAACCATTCAATTTAATTTTGCGTTAAATAAGTTGGGAGTAGAGCGCTATTTCCTCCTAAGTCTATAAACACTGTTTCATAGTGGTTTATATTTTACAGTCTCTCAATAAGCAATGATTCTGGAACTGGTGTTTTTTCCTCTTTTGCAGGCCCTCCAGTTAATGTCACATGCAACATATTTATAAACAGCTTCGGATCCATTGCAGAGACAACCATGGTAAGATATTTTACCCCAAACAAAGTGTTTAAAGTTCAAGCTAAATATGTTCAATGAGCTTAAAAGCCAGCTAGGGCTTCTCTTCACCTGGAACTAAATGAAGAAGGAAATCCACTTCTGAGAACAGACAGTGAGAACATTTAATTTGGCGATTGATTTTTTTCTAACAGAAAATCCATCATTATGCCATCAGACACACAAGTAAAAGTAAAGCCAAGGGTTGGGGTTTTCTTTTTCCATAAGTTTTATCTGACAGCTGTAATGAACTCACTATTTTCAATTTGATAGGCATTAGTTTCTACAGTGTTCCACATTTCTAACCTCACAAATGTCACTTCATTATGTTGCTTTGTTAATAATGGTATAATTCCATTATATACAGTGCATATGGGGATGCTTACTTTGTTTTAAAAGTCTGTCTTCCATAGAGCTATTGCACAGAGATAATAGAATATTTCATTATGAATTCTAAGAGTGGGGTAAATATAAGTGGATTGCACACTTTTTGTATATACATTTATAATTAACATCTATTAAAGAAAGGCAGAAGATACAGTACAAAAAGACTGGAGATGCTAAGGAAATAAGGAGAAAGAGAGGTCAAAGTCTAAAGACAGTAAAACTAAATATTGAACTGTGAACTGATAAAAATAACTTGGATAATCCTATTTAACAGGTGAAACATATCTGCTAATAACTCGGAGCACAGATTTACTCATTGAAATTTGGTGGGAGAGGAGATATAGTCATACTTTCTCCACAAGTGCCTTGTGTTTTGAAGAAAAGAAAATAAACACCTTTGAAAACAGTTACATGATAATTTGGGGACAGAGAGGGTTAACATACAGAGAGATGAAAGATGATCTATGGGAGTTTGTAAGATCCATATATAATAAATTGAAATCCCAACAATTTCAGGGGTCAGGATACATACTTGGAACGACAGAACACAGAATAAAAATAATTGGTATAGCAAGAAAAAAAAAAAAAGACAACACAAAGGAATAATACCAAGCAAAAGCCATCCTTCTGAATTACCAGTAAGAACAAAAATGAGACCTTTGAATAAAGCCAAGGACCTGTAGTTAGGAAATCAATAACATAACATCAAATATTTATGCCCCCTATCTCCAAGGTGATGTTCACAGCTGCCTGATCTTTACTTGCCTTGAAACACAGGGGTAGATGCTGCCGATGATTTTTTTTTTTCAGGTAGAAAATCACTTTAATTTTCATTTGGGTGACTTGCCAGATTGAAAATCCGAAACAGATTGACATGGCATCCAGGGAGATTTGTTCAGGTTCAATCAGAGGATTAAGCAATGCCCACATGATTAGAATAGTGCTCCACAGCTACTTTTTAATGGCTGTATGGGTGAAAATGGTGCAAAGCGGGAGATCAACCACAGGGTCAGTAAAGTGCAAAGATCCAGCAGTGAGACCACTAAAAAAAGGATATTTAAAAAACTGAAGTTGCTACCACTTAAAAAAATTGTCCTTAACTTGGGAAGAGGATGCCTGAGTTCACATCTCAAGTGTATTTTCTCTCAAAAAAAAAAAAAAAAAAAAAGAGAATTATAAACGTTTCCTTTCAGTACAACTTAGTACAATACTTCTGTCTTATAATGAAATTATATTCTGATCTGTGTTGCCTTGAAAGCCAATTAAAACAGTCGAGATAGATAGATCACAACCTGATCTTTAACAAATAGCTTCAGGGTAATACGTTATAGAAAAAATGTCCACTGCTCACCCTCCATCAGCTGAGCAGGTTACTCTGTCGAGTAAGGCGATCAGGTTTGTCAAGCACAATTTGCCCTTAGTGAATCCATGCCGTCTTTTCCCAGTTGTGTGCTTCATTTGGCTTGTGATACCTCCCAGGAAGATTCATTCCATAACTTTCCCAGGGACTGAACTGAGACTGATGGGCCTATAGTTTCCTGGATCCTCCTCTAAGCCCTTCTTGTAGGTGGGGGTGACATAAGCCTATGCCTACTGTAAGATCTCCCTTGGAGATGACCCCTCCGATCTCGACCCAGAGGCATTTGTTGGGGCTTCCACAATCTCTGTAGTTTACTTCTATACATTCAGGGTTCTCCTTAACATAAAGAGTGACTCTTCTTCTTCCCTGCCTGTCTTTAAGAAACAGCCTATAACCATCCATCGCAATCCTCTAGTCACGTGAGTTGTCCCACCATGTTTCCGTTACCCCTGTGATACCATAACTTTCTGACTATCAATTGTATACATTCAAAAACTGGGCAATTAAGTACAGCCTTGACCTTAGGACAAATGCTGCCCTTATGATGCTGGTATTCTGTTTATAATGTGTTCACTGATACATTCAAACCAGACTTGCTTATGGTCAGCAGCTGTTCACCTCTCAGAGACTCAAATCTTCCTTTGCAGAAGAAAAAAAGCTTTTGTGGATAGGACTTTCATTTGTGTGTTTTATTAGCTTTAGTTCTCCCCAACACTGAAGATGAACCACTTCTGTAGAACATAGAAATATTTCTATCCTAAAAGTACAATCACAACCATCTTGAATTACTTTACAAACTGAATTTCTGCATTGTTGCACAATATTAAACTCTCTGTGGTTCAGTATATTACCAATTGTCACTATTTTACCAATTTTATTTACTATAGACCTTAAATTTCAGGTACCTATGTCTTAATATTTATCCTAAATCTTTACACATAGAACAATTGATTAGATTCAAAAAAGACTTTGATATTCTTGATAAACACTTGTTTTCCAATAAGCTTAAGCAAGCAACAAGTGCAAAATAAAACCTGGCCACTAAGTGGTGCTTTGAAGTCTCGCTGGTATTTAAAACTACCAGCTGAATAATGGCATATGTATATAATTATTAATTTTAAAGAAGTCCGAGTACATCAAGCCATGTCCTTCACTGTCCTTGCAATTGGTCCTGGCACTCTCAGTCTCTCTCTCCCTGTCTCTCTGGTTCTCTCGTTTTCTCACTGATGACCAAAATCTTTGAGCTCCCTCTGCTGCCTCGGTTATGTATAACACAGTAAACTGTCCCAAAAAATCAATGGGTTAAAAAAAGCCAAGATTGGTTGCAAAATAGCTTTGCATTACTGGACTTTATAGTTCTCAGTAGGGAAGAGGACTTTGTCAGAGCTCGATGGTTACAGTTACTTCATATTCTCTTTTTTTGTCTCAAAAGACAAATCAGATGGTTCATAGTGGAGAAAATCACCTCTTGCTGTGATTCTAGTTAAACCGAGGTAATTTTCAGTGATCACATGAGGAACTAAATTTATGTCATGTATGCTCTGAGGAGGCAGAAAAAAAGTAAACCACAATTTAAAACTCCCTTAAACAAACTTCCGTCATCAGCACCACTTAGGGCTGAGCCTTGCCAATCTCTCTGTTATTGGGCTGTATATGGCCTCCACAATATTCACAAAGTGAGGATTTCATACTCATCCTCTAAAGTAAAACTCTTATTGCTTCACACCTATAAAGGAAAACCCAGGTCCAGTGTTTAATTTTTTTACATGTTGCTACTATTTATTTTTCATCTAAGGATTTAGAAATCTCAAATAATAGCAGGAGATTAAAAAAAATGGGGGAGCCCAGAATAAAATTACTATTTCATTACATGAAATTAACATAAAATAATTAATATAAATTATCAGCAATCACAAAATCTCTCATTAGCCACCACCAGATGCCTACAGTGTCTTCTGCTCTGACTTCCTAGTCCTGGGAGAGATGTCAAACACAACTATCTATACCAACTTCAGGTGTACCTAATGCTGTAAACGTTTTTGAGCACGTCAGTCAGTTCACAGGCCTAGGGAACAGGCAGTGGTGATAGTCCTACACACGTGTGCTGGGTGATGTTTGCTTAAATTCTTGCTTACATTAAGGGAAACCTGGCTTCAAATGTTTTTTACCTCATTTGAAGAAAAAACTAAATTCAGGACTACAGTTGCCTCAGTACTCTAAGCCTAGGAGTAATCATTCTGCTGTATCTAAAATAGATAAAGATTGACCAGGATAGGTGTTACAATCAGGTCTTCCAGACATATTATAGGAAATAGTTTTCTCATTCTCTCTGGTCCATTTTAACAAACATGCTTAAAGGTTTTAAAAAATACTTTGTACAATACAGAAAGTTGAAGAGCTCAATTTAAAGACACCAGATTTTCCATTTCCCCATATCCACATATTGCAAGTACTAGGAAGAGAGGACTTGAAGGGACCTCCTACATCATCAGTGCCAGCCCTTGTTATTGCAGACAAATTTTCTTTATAGTCATATTCACCACCAGTTCTAATTCAGCCCAAAACCCAAATGGTTTCTTTACATGCCAGCACTTATGAAAGGTTCTTCCACAATCTTTATCTCCTCATTCCAAGGGAGACTTAGTCTTTAGCCAAATTTTTACATCTTCTTTATCTACACCCATCTGATCTTGTTCTAGAAAAGCTGGAGAAAAGTTCACACCTCTTATTCCCTCTTCCCTATACTTGTTTCCATTGGGTCTTTTTTCCTCTGACTGCTTTATTTCCCTTGGAGGAAAAGTCATAATTTTGCACTACGAAAGCCTATGGCGTTATTCCCATCCCCTGCAGCAGTTTATCTCTTACTTTTCCATTTTTATATTAGTCTTTTCAATCTGTTTGAGTAGCAGCTCTCTGGTTTTAGCTGTTGCTAAAAGTCTGTATCCTGCTCTAGCAATTACAGCATTACCCAGAAAAAGCTGTCAAGATAACTGATTTGCAAGATGAGATCTGCTCAGTCACTATTATAGAAAATCTGAGGATCTGCGAAAATCAGATTGTGGCATCACCACATAGCTCTGTTCACATTTTCTGAGGTGTGCTCTTTATAAAATTTCATATTTTTTTGCAATGATACAAGAAGATGAATTCCATTGAGGTTATGATTATGTCACACTCATGATGTTTCTTTAATTTATAGGGACACAGATACCAAAGTAAAGACACTGTTAAAAAAAAAAAAAAAAAAAAATCAAAGACTAGTCCAAAAGAAATAATTTTTCAACTATCTTTAGTGTATCTGCCTCATGATGTGTATTTAAGCAACAGAAATTAATCTCATCATGATATATAGGGATTTTGTCCTTAACTCCCATTGATGCTAATAGGAGTTAAGTCTGTAAATCCCCATCTATCTCTGTAAGAATGTAGCCTTTCTCCCTCATTTTTGCAGGAACCTGCAATTTACTAACACTTCATTTACAAACACGAAAGCTACAATCAACTTTAGAATAGCTGTTCAACCTGAAGAAAATAAAGGATTTTCAGACTGTCACCTCTGTTCCTAATTTCTGTTTTTGAGTCTAGTAAGTATATGCTGGAAAAGTTCTCCAGCACAAACACTTTACATGAAGCATTAACCTTGAAATTCTTTCCTTTAATAAGTTTGAGTTGTTCTGGCATCATTTAAAAATTTAGTTCTGCTCTCGTGTCTTCATTCTGTGCTGAATACTTGGTACTCCATGCACTCTGGGTGTGCATTTTTAATTACAATAGCCAAAGTAATCACTCAGCATGAAAGAGCTGTGCACTCAGATTTATTTTTGTACTTCATACCCATCCTGCAAAGGCATATCCTAAATCATATCCAAAAAAAGTTGAAACCATTTTAGAATACTTTAAAATTAAACAGTAAAATTATAGAATATGTCAAAAGAGCTTGTAGGAATCTGTTTTCTACGTAGCCTTCTTCCTTTTCCAAAGGGAAATCACAGCACACGCTATCAAATGTGGTCATTAACAGCTGGTAGAACAAGTAGCTTTATGAGATTGTGATTCAGGCTTTAATTTTCTTTAGAAGCCCATACAGTCACAGAGAGGTGTGGGCTGATAGGCATTTTTACTGACATGCCCCTTCCTGTGTCATTACTGGCATTATAATGATGGTGCCAGGTCTCTTTTCTTTTAGAATCATATAATTCTATGATTCTATAATGATGGTGCCAGATCTCTTCTATTTTTTTCCCCTAAATCCTTCTAGATCATAATGGCAATTCACACAATAGCAAACCTATTGGTTTCTTCAACAGCACAAAATATGACTTCAGAATCTGTCTCAGTCACCACCTCAGCAGCCCCAGTCATCTCCTGCAGCACAGAAACTGGGTTCTGCACCTCCTCTCACTCCCAAGCCCACTCCTTCATGCCTGCAGGGATTTAACCATCGCACCCGGGAGGTACCACCCTCCCATCTGCATCCCCCCGGGCAGGTCTCTGGACAGGGATCTACAGATTGTCACCTCTGGGCAAGTCTCCACAAGACATGGTCAAAGTCTGGGGGCAAATTTAAGCCTCTATGTTCCTTTCCCAGATAAAAAGTAGCCAGCTGTCTCCTTGAGGGTTTTCTTGTCAGAGGCTGTGAGCAGGTGTTTAAGCTGCTGGAGTTAGGCCCTTCTGGACTTGAGCTTTTATTTTATCCTTTTCACCCTATTCTAGACAATGTCATATTTACCCACCACCACAAGAAAGGCTGCAGGGAAAGTTAGCATGGAATTCCCAAATTCATCTCTGATTAATTTCATTATATTTCCCTGAGGAGATGAAACAGAGGATGATTTCAAATACATGGTTTTCAATAAAGGTTTCTACTATTACCCCATTCAGTCACTCATTGAAACCAGCCAACTAAGTGCGAGCACAGAAAATGTATTAATAACAACATGGAATGTATAGCACCAAAAATTCATCTGAACAAATGAATAATCTCAGAAAACCTCAAGTTTTCACTTAGCAAGAAATACCTCCTGCTGTTAGAGCAGAAGCATCTTCAGGGACACATTTGTCTGCAGAAAAATACCCAGAATCTTTTGTCAACTGAGAACACGGCAAAGACAAATGAAGACAGAGGCTTAGTGCATGATGTTTGTTCATGTAATTGTCATGTCCATTTTCATCTATTCCCTTATACTACTGCTCAAAAGTGCAAACATTTTAAAAGCCCCTGAGCTAAAGCTTAAAAAAGCAATTACATCGAACAAGTTGCAAAATGTGATTTAATGTAATGCATTAGGAGTTGGGAACACACAACTTCCATTAAGAATGGAAGTAGTATAGTCAATCTTCAATTAATAAATATTCTAGGACATGCAGTACAAGCTGTGACAAACATTATTATACATTGTGTCAGTACTGTGTTTAATTATTTTTTTAAAAGTAAACATCCTAGATATTGACTAGCTTTGACTTTTGATATGATAATTATTTTTGAGCACAGAAACTAAGATCCAGCCATTGCTACCGATAGTAAACCAGAAAAAACCCCAATACTACAATTAACTAAACCTGTCCATTTTGCAATGTTTCCATCCTAAAGCCTATGGAAAATAAGTAGATTTTGTAGCAGACTCTTGAATTCAACAGATTTTGAGTTCTTGTAATAGAGATGAGGGAGAGAGCTAAAAATCAAGTAGTCCTCACATAAACTACTGACTATATTCTTCTTCTAGCTACGGGTTGAATGGCAGACTGATAGCTCTGTCCTAACAAGCATCCTGTAAGAGGCTCCATACTTTCAGTAAGGGAACGACTGAACTGGAGGAGTGACAGAGCAGTTCTCATCCTCCTGACCATTAGCAGGGATGGTAAATGAGATATTACTCAACCCAGAAGAAAAGAAAGGTTACGGCAGCAGGTGACAATGCTGGGAAGAGCACTTGGTAGAAAGTAATATATATACTTAGTTGCCAAACTCTGAATTTTGACTTTGTAAGGGAATCTGAGATGTCTGACATTATAGACAGCAATTCTGAATTCCTATTTTTAGCTGGTTCTTTGCCAAGTAAGTTCTGGTTCTGTTGACTTCAATACGAGTATTGCTGGGCACCTATTGGAGACAAACTCTGCAAAGGAATTAGGTAAAATTATAATCAAACTTTAACAAAACTATTCACAGGACACCCACCTAGCTACCTAGTGGTTCAGAAGCATAAGAAAAACAAACGAAACCAAACAAAAACCCAAAACAAACAAACAGAAACCCCAGAAAGATTAAAAATATTAATGAACACCTTAAAATCTGCTTTTATACATCCTTGGACAAAGAGAGAGAGAGTGCTCTTCATCCAAAAATCCATCAACAATCTTTTCTGAATAGCTCAAAACAATTTCCTAAAGCTTTCTGAGATGAGAGGCAAGTTAGCCCTCACCCAAATCCCCAACCCATCTGGCCTGTCCTACTTAACGGAGTGGGTAAGAGAAACCACTATTTCCAAACCAGTCTGGGATTAGTTTTTATCCAGAAACCGAATCGGCTCTTCCTCAGCCCGCAAGGGCTCAACTCTAGAGATCCTAATCACCAGCGAAGCTCTTGGCCAACTAACTTGAGGCAGGACTAGACAGGAAAGTTTTCTATGTCTTCGTGTATGGAACTGCATACTTGCCCTTAACACAGCAAAATTTCAAGAGTCACAGGATTAAAATGCAAAATTGCAAGAGAAAAGCTTTCTCCTCAGGCCCATTGATGAAGACTTTCCTTTCTGAGGGAGGAATCCTTCAGAAAATTCACGAAGTTCTTCTTACTGCAGTACCACAGTTACTCCCAGCCTCTCTACGGGTTCTGTAATTGCAAAGCGAGAACAATAAAATAATCCTCAGTTTTACCCGCTGCCAAAATCACTTCTAGAGAGAGAGCTTCCACCTGTGGAATTATGCAGGGACAGATCACTGGGAAGGATTCTGTGAGTCAGACAAAGTCTTTACTGTAATGAAGAGCATATCTTCATGGCTTCTTGTAAGGAATGCCCTACAGCGATTCAGCACAGAAAAGCGTGTTCTTAGGGATGCTTGGCATTAGTTAAATCTTGTTACTCTGACACAGATTTGAAGTGTCAATTAAAGTTAAGTACTCAGTGATCAATTTAAATCACAGTTAATTTCTCTTCAGATGCTATGGTAAATATCTGACAGATTAATGAGTTGCAGTTAATGGTGGAGCACGGAGTCTGTTGCAATTTTTTTTCCACTCATTAATTGAACTGCCACATAGCATAGATATATGCACTATCCGTGCTGCAGTTCAGACCTGTACTAATGCAAAAGATGTAATAAAAAATAAAGATAAGTCCCCTTATTTGCCTTAATAAATCACGTCAGTGAAAAGATCACCAATGTTTATTAGCATGATAAGCCAAAGAATGAGCCAGGATTCTGCTCAGGAAAGGAGCCAGGCTGGATTTCAGTCCAGCCTAAATTTAATGATAATTAAGGATGTTCTTGTCCTTAGATTTAAAATGTTATCTCTTTCTAGTATTTGCTCTTTGATATATTTATGGATCACAATCAAGTCATAATGCAAGTCTTTTGTATTACCAGTTAAAAGAAATGAAGCTTTTCCTGTTTACTCTGACAGAACTGGCTGTCTTGTCCAGTCCTAGATCATACTTTTCCAGACCTTCTTCTATATACTGTTTTTCTGAACACGTATGACTACAGATGAGGCCTCACCATAAATTATCTGAGTAATCATGGAGTTGCAACTATTAAGCATGAGGAAATACAGGGGAAATCATCAGATTACACAGACTTTACTTACATTTCTCAAACGTCAGTGTGAATTTCAAGGGTCTTCTCCTACTTTGATTTTGCAATGTCATTGGTAACTTGCATAAACAACGATTTACCACTTTGAGGGGCTTACTTAAATTTAAATACTTGAGTGTCTATAGAGCAAAGGCACATTGAAATCATTAGCTGAATAGCTTTTGGTCCAGACTGAAATTTTCAGATACGTAAAGGAAAACTAAGGAAATTCCATCAATTTACCCAAAGTAATTGGGTTACCTAAAGTGCAGCCATAGGGCTAGTGGAGCCAGTGCAGACCCATGGAGTGATCTCATTCCACAGGACCAGGGTCCAGCAGGTGTTCTGATGATGGTTGAGGTTACAGAAGTGGCTCTGGAAGCCACCACAACTTAAATGATGATTTCTCTCTCCCCTCGAGGAACCTCCCCAGCACAGAGTTAGGAGTCATCCCTCCAGGCAAGTAGCATGTGAGAAGAGTAATCCTCTCGTAGGAAAACAAATCAATTCTGGCAGTTTAATTCTGGTCTCTGTGTTTGCATCAAACAACCCTACTTGTTTAAAGCAGTTAAGCCTCATGCTCACAATGTGTGAGTTTAAACAGAGATGGTGAATACTTGTCCTTCAAACAATAGCAGTCCAATGTATCTCCTTCTGTATCTCCTTCTAATAGATTAGGCACTTTTTTAGTGAGTAACAAGAGCCAATTTAAGTCAGACTTTTTAGGGGAGAGAACAATGAAAAAAAGCTTTAATTGCTTCAATGAAAAATTTAACTAGGTTTTTGTTCATCTTAAAAATTGGAAACAATTTAAACCAATAAGCTTTAGGCAAACTGACATATAGAACAGCTTAATACAACCTTAACGGCCTCAAGTTGCACCAGGGGAGATTTAGATTGGATATTAGGAAAAATGTCTTCACTGAAAGGGTTGTCAAGCCTTGGAAGAGGCTGCCCAGGGCAGTGGTGCAGTCACCATCCCTGGAAGTATTTAAAAGCCGGGCAGACGTGGTGCTGAGGGACATGGGTTAGGGGTGGGTTTGGTCAGTGTTGGGTTGATGGTTGAACTCTATGATCTTAAAGGTCTTTTCCAAAGAATACTGAGGAACAAGCTTTTCTAAGGGTTTTGGCTCACTTTATTAAAAAAAAGCAGCCACTTGTTTTCACATCTGTAAAGTACAAATCCCTGGTTCTTGTTTCATCAAGCCATGATGATAACTATGAAAAATACCAAGAGCTCCTCTTCATAACTTCTTAAGGCTCTTGAGGCTGCCACTAGCCATGATAAAAAGATAGGAAATTTATTTCAGTTTCAAGGTTTTAGCTAGTTATTCTAACCACTAATAACTACTACACAGTTATTGGCCAAATTGTATTGCTCAGCCTTGAACAGTTCATTTCCTGTTCTGATTTAAAAGCTTTCTTTTTAAAATTAATTTTCATTGTCTTTTTAAGCAGTAAACAAGTGAGGTTATTTACTTCTATTATATTCAGAAGTGTCACATAAGCTCTGAGAACCAGCTCCCATTTCCCCTCTGCACCTAACATGCTGGTTACTATTTTATTTTTATCTTCTTCCATTAATGTAGTAGTGCAAATAATGAGGAAAATCATATTATGACCAATAAAACTATAGTCCCTAGATCCTTATGCTCAGTGTCTCAATTCTCCCTGTTCTTGATATAATGAAATGAGATGCTAATATTCATTTTTATTTAGAAACAAGTATTTTCATCTTTCAGAGTGGTAAAGTTTTAAGTGTGCAGCCATAAATACAATATTGTCTCTGACAGAGAGCATATACAACTCCAAAATGACTTCCAGAAGCCTGAAGCACTCCACTCATTTTTTCCATAAAAGCCCCCTTGATTAAGACGGGACTGTCTGTAGGAATTAAGGTGACTCCACAAAGCTAATTTATTACAAGATCTTGTATATGATCTCCTCCATATCCGAGCAGAGGAGGAAGACCTGTCCTCCTCAGACAGCTGTATGGCAAGTTACTGCTCACAAAATTTTCAACAGAGAACTGAGGCACAGGAAATCTAAGTGGTGGATCTAAAATATGTAAGGATTAGAGAGAGAAAAAATAAATTAATTTGACTTCCCTTGCAGTGGGACAGGTTCTCACTACCTAAGAGAGGGAAGTGGGAATGCCCCACCAGGAGCTGGACAGAAAAAGGTAACTCCATAAAAACCCTTTTATGCTTCTTTCATTTTTATTTTTGCTGTAGGGGTAGAGTTATATGGAGTTATATGAGTTGTACATGGAGGCTGGATTTCCTTATCTTGGGATTTTTTCAATTGCCCTGAAATGCATCTTTATTCTTATCCATTGTGTCCCCACTAATACAAATAGGTATCATGCTGGCATTCAGCTAAGTAATTCTTTTGTCATCCACAGATGGACAGGGGATTACATTGCTAAGAAATGAAATAAAAGCTAAATCCCTGTGCTTGATAAAGCTTTGCTTGTTTTCTCTTTCATGCAGGATTACCGAGTGAACATCTTTCTCCGTCAGAATTGGAACGATCCGCGCCTCGCATACAGTGAATATCCAGATGACTCTTTAGACTTAGATCCATCCATGCTGGATTCAATTTGGAAACCTGATTTGTTCTTTGCTAATGAAAAAGGTGCCAACTTTCATGAAGTTACAACAGATAATAAGTTGTTGCGAATTTTCAAAAATGGGAATGTACTTTATTCCATCAGGTGAGTCTCCAATCAAATGATTTTTTTTCAGACAGAAGCTCAAAATTGTACCTGAGAATTGCTAACGGATACCTTGAGTTGCTAGTCATGCAGGACTATCACTAAAGTAGTTGTGAGTGTGGAAAACAGAACTTTATCATCATTACTGATCATTGTTAATACTGAAATAAAAATGATCTCTCATTAGGCATGCACATAGTAAAAATAAAAAAATAAAAAGGTATCTTTCCCATTTTGAAGTACAGATACTGAGCCTAGAGGAGCAGGGACAGAGGAAATAATCCTGCAGTATTATAATCTAATTATAATCTAAACTGGCCTACACGCTGTAGCCTCCCATGTCATGACAATCCAATGTTATTTCTCTTTTTCACCTATTTGGATATTGCGGTTGCACTTCAACATGGAAACATGACCTGTTTGAGGAAGCACGACATTTAAAGAATAGTTCATTTACTGCTGGAGATGGAGAGAAAAGTGAACAGTAAACTTTTGAAAAGGTTTAAGCAGCTGTAAACAGCCATCATAAGTATTGACAGAATCTAGTTATCCTACTTCTTTCCTTTTCTCTTTTATTAATACAGACATTAGTAAGCATTTCAACACTATCTTCAAAAACCTGATCTAACAAGAAACACATTGGATAGAAGTATACTAATGCCCCATTAGGCATGATACGGATTTGGTATTAATACAGTGACCTACTTGTGAAAACCGTTACACTTTTCAAAAGAAATATACCTCTTGTTCAATGAGGGTTTTGCTTTGCATGCTTTTATGACACTGAATTAATGGGTAACTGGAGTTTTTGAAGAAACATCAGGATTCCTTAAAACAGTTTGTATACTAAGAGAAAAAGAAAATGTATCAGCGGTGAAGGAGTCTCCTTCCTCCCTTCTTCCAGTGCAAGTGGGCAGTATCTTGTCCAGCTTACACAGGGAGAAAGGGTTGGGTTAAAGTCCCTACGAGCGTTTCATATCCAAAAGGAGGTCAGTCTGCCCGTCTGGCAACATAATTCTTCAGTGTCACAACATGCATTCTGTCACTCGAAACAGATGGAAAGCAAGTAAAAAGGATTTCTTCTGTGGACCCAATTAGAAAGTAGAGCTAAATCAATTATCTCCAGACTGTCCGAGTCACCCTGAAAGGCACTGGTGGTTGTTCTGCTCTGACCAAACAGCTCCTCCTCCTCGCCCTACTCCCTCCAGATACACACAACGCAGAGTGTAGGCACCACCACCAACTGCAGCAGCTCTGGGTTGCAGCTTCATTAGAACTCAGACCAAGTTCATGGTCACATTAAATAGGGGGAAAAAATCCAAACATGAGAAATATTATAATATTAAATTATAAAAGCAAACATCAACTGTGATGAAAGCAGATGCCAGACAGCTCCTGTGTTACTTATGGAGCCAGAAAGTTTATGTTGCCATGATATAATTAAGAACTATTACAATTTCTGAAACATTTAAAATCATATAATTGGCATCTAGTTGTTACATGAATTTGAGCCAGTTAAGCTTTTGAGGAGGGGAGACATGCTAATTGCTAACATGCTGGTATTAAAAGAAAAAAAAGAAGATTTTTAAATTTGCTTTTTCCTTTCATTCCCCAATGTCTCCTCCTTCCCTAATTGTATTGGAACAATTCAGATAACGAGAAGGTTATCATTTCAATAAATATTAAATAAATACTAAAACATACTAGGATATTTACTGAAGCACAAAGTGAAGTCCAGGTGCCTTTTCTCTGAAATGACTTGCCATGTTATTAACCTACTCACCAGATTTTGCATTTGGAACCATTTTTAGTAGCATGGGAATAGGGCCTGGGTCTGAGTTCCCTCCTTGGACTCTCCCCCTGCAGCTCTGTCTCTGGCAGGCTAAACACAAGCTATAGCAAAGAACCAAGAAGCTCTGGAGAGGAAAAAAATAGGGTAAAAGAAATATTCTGCCACCTAGTGCCCACTTCCCTTTAGCCTCAACACCAAAACCAGGAGAATGGGTTTAAGAGAGGAGGATTCTAGAACTGCCTTTCTAGAAGAGCCTTATGTGTAAGGAATTGAACTGAAGCCCCTCAGGTTTTTGGAGAAATTTTACTCTAAAGATAAGTTATTGTATTTATATAAAATGTAAAAATACTTCTTTTGCCCATAAGGTGCAAAGGATTTCACAGGAAGTATCAGGACTACTGTGAAACACAGCTGCAGTTCAAAATTACAGGCATATTTCAGTCTACCATCAGTATCAGAAAAATGTTATCTTAAACCTTTGTGTTGACAATTCAGGCACCTTATTTTAGGACAATAACACATAAATTGCTTCGCCATCACGATTTGCAGCTGACATCTGTTATGAAATTCTTGCAAATCTGGTTAAGTTTTCTGTCAAGGATTTGAAATACTGCAACGGTACAATAATTCTGCTGTAGGACAAAAAAAAAAAGCATGCTGTTGTTGCATTCCTTTGGACTTCTCTAAAGTTAGACAACCCTACTGAAAAAATTGTTTTCCTGAAAGTCTGTAATAATTTTTTTCCACATCGTCATACTAGGCTGAGCGAGTGAAACGTGTTCAGCTAATATACATCTATTTTGAGTTTTCTAAGGAAAAAAATGTATTTTCTTCTGTTTCTAATGACTTCCAGTGTTTTCATGCATTCGTCCCATGCAGTTCTATGGCTTTTTTGTGGTATATTTTTAATATATTTTTTTGTGTTCTTTCAGATTGACTTTAATACTGTCCTGCCCAATGGATCTCAAAAATTTTCCAATGGATGTGCAAACATGTATAATGCAGCTGGAAAGCTGTAAGTTTGCGTAATGTTATAATTATCCTGTAAATGCTTTTATAGGGATTAGAACAGCTATGCAGGAAGTAAAAAGACTCGTGGCGGTGGTACAACAACAAATTTTCAAAAAAGAATCCTCTATTTTACCAAAAGAATCTGTGAAACATATGTGGTTTTCAAAGGAAGAGATTCTTTTATCCTTCAACATTTTTGTGTAAATCTAAAGTTACAACTAAACTTAAGCACCCAGTGCCAGTTTACCTCTACGTACAATTTATGGATACGGGGATTCACCATTAAGTCTTCCCTGGATTCACACATACATTAATATGTATGCGTAATATGGACAGTAATATGGGAGAGCATAAAGGAAACAGGAGAATAACTTAAGGAAGTGATTTCTGTGATTTATGTGAATATCCTGAAATCAGTAATAACTCAGTGTCCCTAAAAGCTGGAAACAAGATGATTATACTGAGTCTCTGCTATCCATATTCCTGCCTATGTGTTATAGCTACATATCTGTAGTTTTTACCTAATCACCCTAAAAGAGATTAGGGAAAGGGTTTACTACAAGGGAGAACCGTAGAAGATTGCACAGCACGTATATGGATATACCTATATACCCATGTCCCTCCATAGGGTACATCACTTACACAGCCCTCACCCCCTCAACTGGGGCAGCGCCTTGGATCAGTGGGAAAAAAGCCCAGTAAATCTTGGGAAGGGCTGCAGAGCCCTTGCATTATGAGGAGGAAGAAGTCATCCACACAAGGTATCATCTGGCTAGGGATAAACTGTGAGTAAGGTCTGGTTATCAACCATAACGCTGGAAAAATTTCTGGCGTCTTCCGAAGACTCTGGGCTTAAAGGAATTTGTAGTTGCCCAAATAGCTTGATATTGAAAACACCCAGCAAAATGCAGAAAGAAAAAAAGACCTGAGAGCTTTCTAGCGCAGAGAAGGTCTGACGGTTTGTCCAAACCTGGTGTTACACTAGAATTTCAACGGAAAAAGCAAAATTACAACCCCATGCGATTTAAATAATCTCTTCATAAAGCTCTATTTGCATTATACACAAATATCCAGAGGAGAGCAGGGGAGAAGGTAAAACCAGCTTAGACAAAACAGGCTTTGCAGAATTATCTTTCAGTTAACAGCAGTACTGTTTATGTGAAATAAAATTAGCAGTTGTTAACTCAACCCATCATATATTGTATTTATCTCCATCGATATCTGGCTTAGAACATAAAACAGGTTGGAAAGCGTCCAGCAGCTATGTCATTTCAAGACAAACACACAGAGAAGCACAAACCCAAAGGTCCTGTCTGATGCTTGGAGCTGAGCCAACACTGGGTAGAGGCAGAGATATGCATTAAATTTGCATTTTTCCTGTGATATGACGTATTTAGGAATTGCCTTTTCCCTTTAAAATGAGAGGGCTTTGGAAGAGATTCCCAGCAAAAAAAAATCCCCATAGTGATGTGAAGAACAAAAATAAAATAAAGTGTTCTTTTAAGGAAACCAGCAATCTCAGGTTTGTGAAAATTAATGACAGGAAAAAGAGATAAATAGTCAGTATTTATCTTAATATCAGATTTACAGGTTTAGGATCAATAAGTAAAATATTCCATAAAATAATTTTCATTTCTATAGAATGAACATACTGGATTATTTGAAATACGTTATAGATCAGAAATACAACATACATAATTTGATTAAAGTATTTCCTGGCGTTTTTTCTTCTTTTACTGGAACAAATTAGCATCTAAGAGGAGAGAGAGGTAATTATCTGTCAGTCAGTATGTGGGAGCTGGTTGTTGTAAGGGTATTGGTGTGCTTTTACAAAAAATTGCAGGGTGAATATGAAAGCCAGCTCCAGCTTCAATTGCAGTGCACAGATGGTAATATTAAAAAGCGGGGTTTCAATATGAGGGCAATGGCTGGATCTGACAGCAGAAATTTTCTCGATTAAAATTGAGTAGTTATTTGCTGCAAATGTCAAGGAATTTAGGGCAGTATTATATATTCAGCATTAAAGCAAAACTCCACAGACAACCCGAGAGGATAATCCTATTAATAACCTACATCACCTTTATAATTAATGTGACTAAATAAAGGGTTAATGAGGCAGTTGTATCAGAGTACATACAGAGGGCAAGTATATTCACTATATACAATTGCACTTCAAACAGCAAGTATCATACTGTTTGAACAAGCAAAAGGTTTAATTTATTTTTTAAAAAAGTGTTAAAAAAGTTATGAAATTGATGCTTTAACAACTTTATAGAACTCAGCTGTATTTTTCCCCCCCTCCAGTCCCTGTAAGGACAGGTCACACAACAGCTGAGCATTCTAGAGCAAACAGGCATCTGGTTTGCTTTATAGAAGCCTGGCAGGAGCTCACAGCTCCCACAAACGGCACCATAGGGAACCAACACTTCTTACTTGAATGACGCTGTAGATGTTCTACTGCATTTTCCAGCAGAACATTTTTCACTGAAGTCTTGCTTTTTTAATCATTCTGTTCAGTGAGAGCAAATTCCCTGCTGCACATCCACGGAGCAGAGAGAGGCGACGTTCACAAAAGAAGAGTGGAACAAAATACAAATGAGCACTTCAAAATCTTCTAGTTACAGAGAAAGATAAAATTTGATTTCATAAGGAAGTTACAAGTACTAGAGCTTCACCCATATCGCCTTGTCTAATTCCATTTTACCTGTAACTCCAGACATTGGAAAATAGAGACTATAAGCAAAGTTTCCAGCCTGAGGTAGAAAATTTTGCAGCGTGTGGGAGCTCTGGCCAGACCTCCATGTCCAACAGCAGAATAACTAGTTGGGTTTGCAACAGCAGTGCCCTGAAACTGAGAGAAATTACTTTGGAACCAAAGACAACAGGTGCAGTGACATAATTTCCAAGCTCCCAGACCTTCAAGAGCAGGAAGTCACCTGCCCAAGCCCAGTTTCTCTATACAAGATGGACAGGAAGGGAAAGAGACACCTTGGAAGAGTTACAAAAAATATCTACAAACTGGATAGGAGAGTAACTAGGCAAAAAAAAAAAAAACCAAACCAAAAACAACCAAAAAAGGTATTATATGAGTCTGAACTCTGACCAATTTCCAAAACTTTGAAAAAGGTGAGGAGAAACATTCAAATTCCAGAGTCTTTGGCTAAGAACAGGCATCCAGTTCTCTTTAAAACTATAGAGGAAAAAAGGAGGATGGGTGTGTTTAGCATTTTCCCAGGGTTCATATCAAATGTCCTGAGGTAAGAACTGACATAACCCTGAGAGCCTGAATCCATCCAAGCATCTCTAATTTCTAGGCCACAGTGCCAGTCTCCTGTGGCTGGCTGGCTCATATTTTATGGTGCCCTGTGAGACAACCTAAACAGGAGACGGAAGCACCCAACCTGATGGCCAATGCACTATCTGGGGAAGTGGAAGACATGGAGCTTCATAACTGAGAGGACAGTCCTCTCGTATCCCAAGTAAATGATCCACTCGTCAAGCGGTTGCAGGAGCAAAACAGCAGCTGCCACACTTCCAGATGTCCCTTTGGAAAGTGACCATCATTGGTGGTTTCTCCACTGAGAGCCAAGTTGCACAGGACATAGTACAACTATGAATTCCCAAGGCCCATTTATCGCACAGTATCTGGTCTTACAAGCCTTGCTCCTGCGTGTGTCACTAAGGAAATTAGGCTGTTTCTACCAAGTCACTCATCTTTTTCTCACTCATCTTACCACCAGGTTGTAAGAAAGGTCGACAATTACTTATAAAGGTTTTACCTCTACTATAAAATAATAATTTTGTTTAATACTATATACTTCCCTTCAATATTGATCTTGTTGCCCCAGCAGAGAAAGCTCCAAGAGGAAAATTCCTGTATAGCTTCCCAAATGATATTTTTATTTTTAGCCATCTCATGTAAAGTTTTTTCCAAGGTCAGTCTAAGCAGCTGGATTTGCCTCTGGTTAAAGAGCTTCGCTTACATCATGAGCGTCTGAAAAATATTTAAGTGGAAATGCCTTCTATTTTTAAAGGATATATTTTACCAAATGATTTCTCAGCAACTAGGATGAGCTGCTTTTGTATCTGAGAAAGGAAGCAAATGAAAATGCACATATGAAATAATCCCTTCTACATTTCTGTGCCTGACACCAGGGCAGCCTATAGGCATGTGAGATAATTTTAGTTTTATTCTGCTTGAATAAGATACAGAGAAATGTCAGCTAGATACATATTTATTTCTGCGGCCTGTCTCCCAGGAAAGAAATGTTTTTCTTTCATGTGCTAGAGCTTGTTGTCTCTCCTTTTTTTTTTTTTTTAAGTTTCACTTTTATCTCTACATTCCTTTATTCATCTATCACAATTATAACTTTGTGTGACATTCAATATTCCTGAATTTTCAAAGACTATCTCGGTTATAAAAGAAGAAATATGTTATGAAAAGCAACATATGTAAGGGAGAAAGCACCTGTTCACATCATAATTTTATTTTTATGCATATTGTCTCTCAATAAATTAAATAATGGCCTTTTTTTCCCACCTTTTTGATTTATGGAGGCTTTTTAGTCTTTCTGCAGTAGAGAAAACGATGTGCTCATTGTTCCCTTCCCACAGCAGTGCAGAGACAGCATAAGAAAGATAATGGCACTGGAGTGTATTCCTTATCTGCCAGGGAACCTCAGGTGTCCGCCTGAGTGACAGTAATTATGGACACAGGAGGTGAACGTTCTTGTAGAACACGTGGAAACCATCCCTCTTTTCCATTTCAGTAGCATAAACATTGTCAACAATTCATCCTATGAGTTCTACTCTGCAAATGGGTGACCTGGTCTACAGGGAAGTGTCCCTGTCCATGGCAGGGGGTTGGAACTAGATGGTCTTTAGGGTGCCTTCCAACCCAAACCATTCTACGATTCCATCACTCAGCCCATTGGGCATATCTGAAGTGAGACCTGACACACAGCTTTGAAGAGCTGGACATTTGTAGTCTTCAGCTCCTGACCAATGCTGGATGAAAGGGTGGCAGTAACCATCCCAACTGCTGCTGAACCCACAGAAGCTCATATAAACATGACAGCTGAAGATCTATAGGCTTCAGCAGGGACTGTTAGGTTGGAGGGATGTGGGCTGGGCCCGAAATGTTATTCTTCTCTGACATTCAGGCTAAGAAGGATAAACCTGTAACTCCTGAGGGAGAGATTCCATTAGAATGACTTTGAGGCCAGTGCAAGGAGCAGAGCCTTTGCAAAGCAGCTCAGAAGTACATAGAATAAAAATCCTGCTGTCTTGGAGCTCCAGCATAAATTTAGCCTTGAAATGCCTCACAGTTCATTTCTGAAGCTAATATTTTTAGTACATAATGTATATTAGAAGAATTTATTCTAACCTCCAGCCAAACCCAGGCTCGTTAGCTTCCCCCTGCAACGTTGCTTGGAATTTAGGGCACAATTCAAACCTCTGCCATGTTCCAGGAACAGTAACGTGCCGGCAGCCTGCCTGGGGGGCACACTGTTGGGATGCCTGACAGAGTAGTCGTCAAATAACTCCGGTCAACATGACCCTAGTCCTTGCCTCAACTGGATAACTAAAGGAACGCTCGGCTTGCTGAATAAATTTGCTGAATAAATCCAATGTTCCTCCTGGACTTGTACCTTACTAAACATTAAAGACATGAGAATGAAATTTAGGTAAATCACTGGGATTAAAAGAACTAAAGAATAAATTCTGTAGTCTAAACTCTTATACAAGTCTAAACTCTTGTACAAAAATGCTAGATACTCGGCTGAGTTGTTTCACGCCATTCATGTCTTTGTTTATTGAACAAGAGGAAAAGAGTTAGGTTTTAATATGCCTGTAGGTATTATAAAACGACACAAGGGAAGCATGGCCTTCCTGGGATACAACAGAATGGGTAGAAAATTTACAAGATATATTGGCATTCAACTGGATCACTAGATTGCTCAAAAATTTTGTTCTTCATGGCTTGGAATGGTATTCTAAGGGTGGTTAAAAGGAAAGAACAGCAAATACTCAGCAGAAGTAAAAGAGGGGGTATCTTGGAATTGCCAAGACAATTGTGGTTCAAAGGTGTGGAGTCCCTGAAGATACAGGGGAATTGCTTGTCTTGAATAACAAACAGTTATTCAAAAAAACATATACAAAAGTTTTTTGCAACGGTGTGGTCCTTGGACAGCCTGGAGAAGAGACCTTCATACTTTCAAGACATTTCAATAATTCTTCAAGACAAACTTGTTGGATGTCCACTGTCTTGCCCGTGAGATTATGGGCTTTTAATGCCTACAGCTGATATTGAATTAGCTAAAATAAAATTTTCATACCCTTAGCATGCATGTACACAACTGATATAAACAGCTTGTTTCCAATAAGTTCTATGGAGTCATGTGGACTGATGTGGGTTGAATGGAATCCTATTTATTTACGGTGGACTTTGTTCCTACACTTTCAAAATTGGATGAATGAAAAGGTTATATTTATCATTAATAATAGTGTTAAAAAAAAAACCCACAGATACAACCTATTTTTTCCTTTCAGAGGTGCCACATGGGTGTTGATAACTTGTCAAAACCATTTTTGAAAAGATAAGATTTTCTGGAAAAGATAACAGACCAAGGGAAAAGTTCGGTTTTGTCTTTTCCGGACACTATAGTTGCTCTCACTACTTAGAAATATTTCAGCAGGATCACATCCTTTTTCCCTGCAATTTTTCCTGCAACCTGTAGCTGAACATGCTGTAATTTTTCATTCTAGTTAGACAATTTTCAGTGCTCTCTAAAGGCTAGAGTTAGTATTTCTGTCGTCTCATCCACCTTCTGCCAAAGAGTTTTATATAGGTTAGATCAATTAAAAAGACTAACACTATAGTTTCATTTTATTTGGTGTCCAGACATTCAAAACCCTGCATCAACTGTTCCAGGCACAAGTCCTGACAACCACTCCTCACCCGCTGCCTTGTTTTTCCCACCTCCTCTCTCTTTAAGTGTGACCATACAGAGTTTTACTTTCATTTTTTCACTTTTCACCAGTCTGTGACAGACTATTCTCTAAAGAAAACTTCTGCAGGCCAAATCCAATTTTCCCTATTGTTTCAGGCCCTTCTACGCTGCCAGTTAATTCTAAATTCTACTTATTTTGCCAGGTCTTCGTATTCATCTCAGGCGGAGGTCTCAGTCTGCCAGTACATGCTCCACTAACTAATTACCTGGAATGACTTCAGGCTCCTCAAACTGAGTTGTCTTTTGAAAGGGAGCCATTTGCCAAGAGGCTACAGTGCCCTGTACACACACAGTTCTTGACTTTTCCCGAGAAATACTCCCTCTGGCAACCTTCTCCTCCTGGGATGATCGCCTTGTCATATAATTACCAACAATTTATCGTCTGCTTTCGCATTACAGATGTTCAAGACCTCAGACTTTGGGTTAATAGAGGCAGTATTAATGCAGCCCAACCAGTCCTGTAACTTTGGAACACCGCTCTTCTACATCAAAATGTGTTCTTTTCTGTCCTTTCTTTCCAGTTCTACAATGACACTACTAAGATCTTGTGCGATAATAATATCTTTATAGAATTAAGTAAGAGCAAACACCTGGACAGTAGCCAGACAACAACAAATACGTTGCAAACTGCACTCTAGATGAGCTGCAACAGCTGGTTTGCGTCCCATAACACACAAAATTTGGCACCTCTGTTTCCTTTCTCAACCTTCATGCATTTGCACCCTGCAAACCCAAACCCTAGCACACCAGATTTCGGTGGTAGAAGTCCTCACTCATCTACCTGATTTAGTTTAGGTTCACCTGGTCCTGCAGACCATTATACAGATGATAACCTCCATTACTTCCAGCCATTTCTGTTGTATAAAAAGATCACTTTTTCCACCGTCAATGAAAAAGTGGGCTGATCCCTCTTATACTAATTAGGCCAGTGTCTGACTGTCCTTTTTTCAACACTAAAATGTAGCCAACTAGAACTTTCCTCCACAACACCGTATTTCCCAGCCACCAGTAATAAAAGTATCTGGCAGCAATTTATAACAGTGACCAAACCCAGCTCATAGTCAAAAAAAGAAAAATTCCTTTTTAGCAAGAGACTGAATATCAAGCTGGGCTGCAGCAAATGCAAATAAGAGATACTTGTTCTGCTCACAAAGCAGCAGCAAGAGAGGTCATATAGTAAGAGTGAACAGCAAGGATTTACAGATAGGAATAACCATTATGTAGCAAAAGTTTTCCCTGAAAGGTTGAAAAAGGCTGAAAAGTTTCCCTGAAAGTGCTCAGAAATAGATTCACAGATTTTTTTTCCAGACACATAGACTGGGACTCCCTTCGGACACATTTCCCATGGAAAGCAGAATAAAATGAAAGCAAGGCAGGGAGAAGGCATCTTACACTCACATCTTATCCCAAGAAGAAGTCAGGATTGAAGGGTTAAGCACTTATGTCTACTACAGAATAAGATCCATACATCTATAAGCAGAGTTAATAAACATTTAAAGTTACGTGTAATTGATAAAATTATTGGTTGCTTTGGGTCACCTCTTTCTATACTCTCAGAGTCGAGTAGAAGGCCACTGAAATCATTTCCCTGGACAAAATACACTGTCCTCCTGATAGAAACGTTAGAGGCGTAGGAAATGTGGTTAAGCATTGTCTCTGTTATTTTTGAAAATATAAAAAAGTATAAATAAACTGCAAAACTCACTTTGGTAGGGGCTTCTGTGGTACAGGAACTCATTTCAGCAGTGGATGGACGAGTGTACTTTTTCTCATGTAGATGAGCAAGGTAACTGCATTTTAGTGGAGACCTTCTCTGTTGCAGCATCTAATCATTTCCATTTTCTCCCTGCCCATGGCAGGGGGGTTGGAACTCAATGATCTTTAAGGTCCCTTCCAACTCTAACCATTCTATGATTCTATGATTTTGCAAACTCAGCAGAGCAAATCCGTACGCAGGAAAGGTCTTCACAGTCCCACTGAACTCAGGCAGTGGCATTCGAATTTTAAAGTTATCCACATAATTCTAAGACTGTTAACTTTTGTGATTGGTGGGTCTAGGATTCTAATATAAAAAATAACACTCTGCCCTTGAGGCTTCCAAATTTTCATTGCCAAAGCTCCCTCTACTTTTGCTCCTTGCTGTGCTCTCAGCCCCCAAATTCAGCGCGCACATTTGATTGGACTACATATATCACATTTAATATAGGGCCTTAAATTTGATTGAGATTCAATTTAAGTTGATTTAATTTAACTAACTAGTGGAAATATGAGATTATACTATTTTAAATTTATTTGGTATAACAAACACATCTCTATTAATCTCTGTACTTTTAGACACATTTACTTTATGATCTGGACTTACAAAACCAGATATAGTATTGAATGCTAAAGCTGTATTTAGGCATTTAAAAGTAGACATGATAAAAATGAATTTCTACATCAGCATTTTGCATACACAGCTATTATTTTTACTAGATTGCACTACAGAAGAATTAGTGGGCAGGGTAGATAATCAAAATTAAAAGGAGGCATTAGAGATGAATGAATCTGATTTAGTGAAATACATTTTGACATAGCAGTTGTTTCTTGTCAGTTCAATGAGTTTTACTTGGGGGATATCGCTTCTGGCCATAATCTACATGCTTCAAGTGATAATCTGCTTTACACACAACTGCTTTTTGTCTGAATTCATGTAAAGTTTGATAAGAGTTATACTTATGATTTTTCATAGTTTATGGCATGTAATAGTGAATTTTAAGTCTGTGTTCATTGAGTGTCATGTATGAAATAAGACAGAAAAAAAAAAGGTTTCCTTGCACAGTTAATATATACATATATAAAATGACTTGAGTAATGTCTAATCTTAATTCAATACTTATTTAAAAGGGTATGGTCTCATTTTTAGCATATTCATCCAGCCCCAACAAAATGCCAAAGTAAAGCAACAGTCACCCCGAGTGCAGCAAATCAGGGCATTATGGCTGAATAACATCTATAGATGTATCCAAAGAGTAATGAAGTCACCAAATATACCAGGTGAAAGATTTACGCCCACACACCAGAGAGGTTATTTCCTTCACTGGAACTCAACATTTCAGTATTTGCAGGCAGACAGATACTCTGAGAAAGTTCTGAACAATTTATTTTGAACAGTGATTTGTTGCTGAAAGGTTAAAAGATATTTCCAGTTATCAGCAGGTTACCCTCAACAGCTCGTTAGCATTGGACTAAAGCAGGGAGGAAACGTTGCAAAGCAGCAAAATAGATGAATGAAAGCTGTTTAATTTAGATGTAAAAATTACACCTTCTGGCTCAAGCTATTATATGCGACTCAATTGTACCCTTGTCGTTCAAACTATTACAACAATAGAAGCTATCTAGTTTTAGATTTCAATATAAAAATCTCACTTTGCCCAAATATACTAAATCCTGAGAAAGCCTTAATGAAACCTGAATGAGGACAGGAAGATTGATTTGGGGTGGTGTTTTTTTTCAGTTGTCATAACCAGAGAAAGTTTATTCAGAAAAATTTAGAATAAAAAGCCAGGGATATACTGGAAAGTTAATACATCACATATTCAGAGGAATTAGAGCTATTTTCCCCAAGGATCCCCTGTGCAAATATTCAGCTGAGAGAGGAAAATAGAAAAAAGGAAAAAATACTTGCCCTTTTAGAAAGTCTGGCCCTTGACTAGTACTTCTACTACAGCTTTTGCTGTTGTATTTAGTCTTATACACACACATGCATGAGGTACGGATAAGTGCAGGAATCTGAATATTAAAACTGAACACCTTTTAGTCTCATAATACCTCACAATCAGCTAATACGAGATGATCACAATCCATTGCTTTCCCTTGCTCTGTACCAGCTTCAGAGAACAGTATTTTTTCAATTCAAGTAATACCTCACTCCCGCAGAAATTCTCATTCATTGTTCTCTGAAGAAATTGCACTTAACAATTGACACAAACATAGCTTTGACAAACCACCATTTTACCCGAAATTAAAGCAGAAAGATCTGAGTGTAAAGGGCCGATTTTATCCTCCGTGGGTTGGGGAGGGTAAGATTTTCCCAAGCCCCCAGAGAATTGGATATTTAGCTCATTTTGATGCTTTTGTTAATTCCATTAATAGACTACTTGACCATTAAGATTTCACAGAAGATATGACTGGCTTTTTGTCTAGTTCAGTATGGTATTGAATGGCATACAACACTTTGTGATTAACAGGTACAAGAAGACCCCCTGTATTATCTCCTTTTTATAACATTTACTTAAGCCATCACTGCTTGTTACACCCCTGCTTTTCAAAGTTCACAGCTGACTTAGAATTTACTTGTGTTTGTGGGTTGTTTTTTTTAGTTGGATACACAATGAACGACCTCATTTTTGAATGGCAAGAAAAGGGAGCAGTTCAAGTAGCAGAAGGTCTCACTCTGCCACAGTTTCTATTGAAAGAAGAAAAGGATTTATGTTACTGCACCAAGCACTACAACACAGGTAGGAAAGCATATTAGTGATTAAAACTGGGAAGAATTTAGCATTTATTGCTATTTTGGAGAGTTGTTTGGGTTTTTTTTAAATATTCTCACTGAACTCACAAGATTAAAACATAGCGGTGCAGATAATGTGCAGGGGGCCTACCAGAAAGCTGGGGAGGGACTCCTGATCAGGGAGGGGAGCCATAGGACGAGGGGGAAGGGTTTGACACTGAAAGAGGGGAGATGGAGATGAGATCTGGGGAAGAAATTCTTTGCTGTGAGGGTGGTGAGAGCCTGGCCCAGGTTGCCCAGAGAAGCTGTGGCTGCCCCATCCCTGGAGGGGTTCAAGGCCAGGTTGGAGGGGGCTTGGAGCAACCTGGTCTGGTGGGAGGTGTCCCTGCCCAGGGCAGGGAATGGCACTGGATGGGCTTTAAGGTCCCTTCCAACCCAAACCATTCTGTGATAATGCAGTCTTAAATTACTGACACAATGAAACAAAACTACCTGAAGGCCAAACAAACTCCTATTTCAGTAAACTTACAAAATAATAGTTGAAATAATTCAGAGGCAATTCAGTCCGGAGTCTTATTTTCACAGCAGGTGCCATGACCACGTCTACACTGTGGGGTCTGAAGCACCAGGACATCCAAAGGTCCATGTGCTGGACATTGACATGGCCTGGCTCAGCCCAGAAAGAGGGCACAGGGGGTGCGGGGCAGCTCTCCCTGCCCTGGCTCTTACAGCGAGGGGGCAACGCAAACGAGCCAAAAGCATCCTTCCTGTGCAATGGCCGGGGGTCCAAAGTAGACATGGCCTTTCTGAGTTGAAGCCTTGTTAAAACTGTGTTTGTTTTACTGTGTTTGTTTATGATATGTTTAATATATCATCTCTGGGATTATTTGAAAAGGGGGGGTTTAACATTAGTTACACAGTTTGGTTTGGTTTCTAGGAGGGTGTGATTGCCTTTCATTTCTCTGTTACAGCCAGAATTATTAACTACTGTGTGTAGGCTAAAAAACTCTAAACATTACATTAAAAGACAACACCAACTAAGAGCTTCTTTTCCCCCATTATGTGACCAGTTTATGACAGATATGTGATATGTGACCACTAATGCACTTTCTTAATGCTCCTGCAATGGGATACCCTTTAGACAGATACCCTTTAGGATACTCCACAAGAAACAAAAATATCTTTTCAAAACTAGAAATAAAGCCTATTTCTTTGGCTTGCAACAGATTAGATTAAAAGGATTCTTTAAAAATTGTTAAACAACTGCAGCTCGTATGCAGAGTGACCAAAGAAGAGAAAAAGAGTTTTCAATTTAAATTCAGTTACAACACAGGATGGAAAGCTTTTCTGAGACATCCTGAAAACAGAAGAAAAACCTCAAAAGTCACCCAGTGAAATAAAAATTAACACAAAGCTTCAGGACAGTATGTGGAAACTCGTCAGTGCGTGTCTCATCGGTGTTTCATGCCCAATTGAAAATGGAGCTCTGTAACCACAGCTTGAAAAACAAACTGCTTCTAAATATAGGCACATCACAGTTCCAGCTACAGCACAGCATAATGGCTCATCAAGTCTTGTGCTCTGAAATGATGCAACATCTCTCATCATTTTCGTGTTTTTGCGTCCACTGGCATATCCTCAGTGACAAATTTGGGAAGTGGAGTCGTAACAACCAGAAAAAATCTCAATACATGAACCAGTCCCATTACGAGGATGGTCTCGCTTTACTGCATCCTCATTCACTTCCTCTGTCACATCATCGCTCCCCTGAGATTTTGGGCAACACTCAATTTTGGTTTCAAGCACAGGTAATTTCAACCACAGCTGCAAAAAGCCCAGTATACGATAGTATGAATTTATATGTAATAACAGTCTAGCAGGCACAAACAGAAATACTCTGCATCTTGGCTTTACCCCTACACCATGAAAAATCTGCACTTGAATGATGCTGCTCAGAACCGTTTTATGTTGATTGATGGGGTTTGGCTCCAAGTATTGGATGTAGTGGTCCTGGAAGCAGCAGAGCTATGGTTGGTACACTCTCCACCAGGACCAACAGGTTCTGTAAGGGATCATTTCAGATAACTCTGTATCCTTGATACAGTAAATCTGTGACCTCGATGAACAGCCCACTTCCTTAACTCCACATTCCCCATTGTCCTCCTGACACATCCATCTCCTACACAATCTTTGCTCGTTATCTCTTTGGTTCCCCACTAAGGTCAAACAAGTTGCTTAACAACCTATAGAGATTGAACCCTTTCTCAGTCCTACCTTCAACTGACTTAATGCCTTATATTGGGCCATTTTGCTGCCAACATGATAGACATCAGGAGATATAACTTTGATGCCTTCCTCTGCCAACAACTCAAACTGCTCCTTGTTTTGAGAAACACCTAAACAACTCTTTTGAGACTACAGCATGGATTTTTTTCATAGATCACTTCTCAGAAAAGGAAGTTTGTACTTTCTGTCCAGTAGGTATTCTATGGGTGTGAAATCTCTGAAGCTGCTCATTCTTTCACTGAAAAAGGAGCAATTATAAACACTTTGAAAAACTAAGTCTACAAGTGGCTGAGGACTTGACCCTCCCGAGACACAGAGAACAGCAGTGCCTGACTCCAATAGGGCATTTTTCTCTGGAGGAGAAGAGACCTCAATGGTCACTCCTGCATTTATCAAAATTTAAACATTCTGCCTTAAAGATGCATTGAATCAAAAGTTCTCCAGCTCTCCTGGAAGTAGAGCCATTACACATCCTTGCTGTTTCTGTTGCTATCAGATCCTCCTTAGTTTTTACTTCTCCCCTCCCTGACCTTGCTAATTCAGTGCAACACCTGATTAGGTTTTCACATCACAAGCAAAATATACTCAATTTGCAAAATATACTCAAAATTGAAATTTATATTTCAGTGCAAATTGCAAAAAGCATCTGGAGACTGCACTTATCAAGTGCTTTTTTATTACCCTGTCTCCTTCTTAGAGAGGTATGAAGAAAATTTCAGCTAACTTTACTTATATGTAATCAATTTTATAGACAATCTCTTGAAATAACCAGCTTTGGACACACACATAATTTATGGTATCTTGTTTTTTTAAGAAATTTTATAATGGGAAGGCCTAAGGACAGATACTATTTAACAGTGTTTCAGTAATAAGTAATGCAGAATGACTCTGAAATGACTGTGTAACATTCTGGGAGGAATGGAAAGGAAGTCTTTTTACTGAGCAATATAAACTCAGTGAGACTGCTCTCCTGGTGGTGTCTGATAATGACCCATTATCATTCTGATAATGACCCATAAATAGAAGAGAAAGTAGAAGGAGCAGCACTGCCTCATGGAAAAGTCAGTTTATATATTTCATTCTCCTTCACGCTCTCTGTGAAAATTACCTGCCTGGATGCAGTCCTGAGTAATGTGCTATAGGCAATCCTGCTTTGGCAGGGGAGTTGGACTAGATGATCTCTAGAAGGTCCATTCCAACTCCAATGATTCTGTGATTATGATTGCAGCCTGATACGTAACACCCAGTACTTTTTCCACCCAGAGACGTTAATTGTGGCCTCATTTTAGCAGACGCAGAGCAGAAAGCAAGCGCGTAACAAAAGGCAGGGGGAAAGTGCTGGTGGTCTATGCCATCCCTCTTATGGAAATAGTTTTATTTCATTCTGAGACCATGTGTTCAACAAAACAGTTATTTCAGTTAGAACATAAAATTGTCCTCAGATAATTTCTTTCAACGTTAAGTACTTTAAAAATAAAAAGCTTTCTATTTGGGGCGTTGAGGCTTTTTTCACTAATCCAGTTTGTCTGAGTAAAATGTTGGTCCTTTTTTGCTTCATACCAAGGTACAGAGAGCAGACAAGAATATTCGAAGCATTACAGTGGCAACTATTAAGGGAGAACTTGCAAATCCAAAGTATTAATCACTAGAAAACAGTGAAAGACAAAAAGTGCAGTAGCCACATTGCATCAATCCATGCAAAATCTGCTTCTCGAGTCCACCTATTGTTTTCCTGTAGAAGAGACTAAAACTTTTGCTTTTAGAAGAGAGAACTGTCTTTACTTTTCTCGCTATAGAGAAAAGCGTCTCAGCTGGCTTTTGCAATATCTTTTCCACATAAAATGAGGAACTGGGATTTTTACAAGTCTAAAAATGGTAAACACTGCAGAGGTTCAGAATAGCACCTAGAAATAAATACCCTAGCACAAGTTTTAAGCTCAGATTAAAGCTGGAGTGCTTAGGATCCTTAGGGGGAGTAATTGAGCTTCTTAAGAAAGGGATTTCCAGAAGACAGAGAAATGGGAGAAGCTCTGCATCGCATTAAGGGATCTAAAGTCAGCCGTTTAGGCCAAGCATATCCCAGCCCCTGAAGAAGTTTCACTCTCCCTTTCTCCTGTCTCCCAGTGCTTAATCTCATGTTGAACCTGTGGCTCTGGCAGTTTTTCAAAGGGAAAAACGCCGTGCCAGAGGAGATTGCCCAAGTTCGATTGCCCCTGGGCTCTGTTAGCAAAGCTCCATAGCCAGCAATATTCTTGCCCTTGGGGTGCCTGTTTGTTGCTGGTAAATAAAACAGAATTGTGTAGTCTATTACAGGTCCACCAGACCAGACTGCTCAAAGCCCCATCCAACCCGGCCTTGGGCACCTCCAGGGATGGGATTACTCACAGTTGGCTACAGCAGCAACAACAAAGAATATGTGACCTAGACACTTGCTCACAAGAAAAGCCACTTATGCTTCCTGGGGGAAAGAAAATCATACAGACTGACTGGAATATACTGTTTTCCATTATAATAGTGGTTTCAGTGTGGATACTGTATGGAAATCATGCCAACCCAGTAGATCTAAGCATGTTACCAAAGAACATGTGTAAGAGAGAAAAATGCATCATCACATGTATATATACCAGTTCACTTCATATACATAGGTACAGCGTAAGTGGTTGCCTTTATCCCACTTGAATCCCTGCTTAGGCCAGACCTACAAACACAAAGAACATTCCTCCTGTTTCAGGAAAAAATGCTTATCCTTTAGGAAAGCCTCAATAGCTGCTCTTTTTCACTACAGAAGTCATCCACTATGGATTGTGTGCACGCCTATATTTAGCTCTGGCCTGAAACTCGTATCGTGCCTTAATTTGTGAATCAACCTCAGCAAAACTACAAAGGTTTCACATCCTCCTCTCAGCCCCTCTCCATGACATTTACAGTGTGTATCAGAGCAAACAAGATCTTACCTTTCATGTGCCACAAATGAATTATGAGAGGAATGCTCTTAGCTGCTTGTCTGTCTCCTCCCCCACTGAGATGGCTTCATGGGCACGTCTCTTCTGATCCATCCAAGTATCCAGTCAAATAGATTAATCCACAGCCAACCTGGTTAGGGATTCAAAGTGGAATAGAGGAAGAGGACCAAGAGCTGGACGCTGGTTTCAGCTGAGAAACAACCACACCACCTCTGCTGGCTGCCTCCGAGCTGAGCTATTATAAATGGCTTTTTTTCCATTCTGCTTCATTAGCCAGGTTTATACAGGTGGTTCTGATCTCAGCCAGGAGGGGAAAAAGCTACCATCAACCCTTCCACACTCAGCCAAGTGCTGAGGATGACCTCCAGCTGCTGCCTTCTACCAGTGAGAAAGCCAAGAGCCAGCAGAGCAGTAACAGAGAGCAGTGACTGCCAGAGTGGCCACCATTGGCCAGCGAAGTTTACTAAAATACAAAAAACAAGCACAAAAATTATTCAGTATAATTCCTGTAATGCATCACTCAGTCCTAGTCCTGGCCTCTTCATAATCCCATCCATTTTGTCTCCTTTTCTGTGGTTACAATATATTCCAGTTGCTCTCCTTCCATTCAGAATCTCTTTCCCTTCGTTAGGGTTCTGTTCCCCACGGCAATTCCTCTCTTCCTCCTTAGCTCAGACAATCCTGCCAAACTTGCAACTGCATAACAATAACCCACATCAGAGCTAATATATTATTTATTGCTCCTTGTTTAGGACCACAGTATTTTTGTGCTGAGGTCTCTGTAATAATTCAAGCCTACTTGAGTGCTCAGGAAAGAGACTCGGAGCTCTCATCCCACCTTTCTCTGGAGAAATAGACAATGTACAAGCAACAACCAATGTTTATCAACACTTCAGTTATGCATATTGATACTCCTTAGTTTTTCTTCCTAATTTGTTTTGAAAGAAGACTATAGAACCCTATAAGAGGAAAATGTTGCATGTTGAACTCTAACTCTTGCTGATGTGGTGCCAAATAAAATGGCTTTGCAAGAGACTTAGATTTGGTTGATGCATTTCTGTCACTCCCTACCGCTGGGATTTAGTGTGGTGGGTGAGAGAGAGCGCGCTGCTGTCCACGGCTGATGAATTTACACAACAAATGACACAAAAAAGACATTTTCAGGGTAAGGACCAGCTTGAAAGGAGCATGCGATTCTGACAAAGGCCAGTCAGAGCAGAACTTCTAGTTCCGTGGGGTGTGCTGAACCGCGAAGTAAAAGAATGATTCATGTAAATATCCTTTTAAAGATCCTGGAAGAGAAACATGGGGGAAAATCCAGGCCTTTTCCGAAGGAAATATCAAAATTCCCCTTCACTTTGCTAAACCGGGACTTAATTCCTCGATTGAAGCAGAAATCAGTTTTGAAGCTGAGGCGGCAGATGGCTGAGCCAGGATTTGGGACACAGATTTCAGGAGTGTAGATAGGATTCAGAAAACACCGGCAATTAGGAATGGAACTAATAACTGAAAAGGCAGATACAAAACTCCTGAGATACAGCATGGCACTTTAAAACTGAACATCATAAATACCGTCTTCCTGAATACGTTTTTTTTTTAGTTCCTTGGTAGAATACAAATTTTATACAATCACATTTAATATGTCATCATAGAAAGAAGTAATGGGCTGGTAAGAGAACTATAATGAAAATAATGAAGTTCAGAGGATATTTCTAGGCACTTAAAATGCCTGGAATAAAAATATTATCATCTGACATTATCTGAAGTTCATTTCTGTATCCCTAAAACTATTGTCACGGTATAACACACAATATATTAAATTAGTATATGATAATCTCACGAATAAGTCCATTACATGAATTTTGTTAATATGATAAAGATTAAAGCAGTATTAACGTGGAACAATTTGCTATAAAATGGCATTTTGGCAAATAAAAATGGATTAGCAAAATATCTATCAAAAAGTACTGGAAAAGATAACTAAAAAACTTCATACCACTTAAGAAATAAACAGCTACGTAGTTAAATTTAGGATTAGGAAATGCTTTCATTCAAATAAGGAAGAAATCAGTATATTTCTTGCTGTGAGAAAGTTTCATGTATCCACTATTAATAGCAAGAGCGTTGCCTTCAGACCATCCATATGTGACTAATATTAGCATCGAGCAGAATTAGAAAATCTAATGAGACCAGGGCAAGATCTGAGAAACAATCTACACTTCAGAGGATACAAAAACCGATCTGGATATGAGGGAAAAAAAATGGTTTTATGGCATTTCTATGAGGAAACAACAGATTTTTTTCTGGTTTGGTTAAACGAGCAGAGGTTGCTTGATGTTCAATATCTGGAAAAATTAGGCCATTTAATCAGCTTCCTAAAGTTGCCTAATCTCAAGTCCTCAATTTCCATTTGAGTTGGAACAGTTTGAATGGGATAAAGGGAGACATTTATCAGAATCTCCTATTGATAACCCACACGGATCTTACTATTTTTTCCCCAAATTCACTGGACTGAAAAAAAACCAAACCAAATTTAAGTTTAAAATTGAACCAAAAGGTAAAGGAGATTTTATGCAATGGGAGAGCAAGCTTCTTCTGCAGTATTTCCAAACAATAAGGTGCATAAAAAGTGTGATGGCACAGAGGAACTCTCCTGTGTCATAAGGATTTGTGTTTCAGTCATCTCTTTGTTTTTATACGGAAAGAAGTAGTCCAGAGCTCATTGAATTCTTAAATTTTCAGGTTTTTGGTCTGCTTTCTTTCCAGTAGATAATTCTGTTATAACGGGCACTGTACATATCAAAAATCACTGAAGAGAAATCAAACCATTCATCTTTCATTAGATAACAAATACGTTTGACAGAGTGGAAGACCTTTAGAGGGTGCACTAGATGTTGACAGTAAAGAACATTCTGTTTCTCTTGAATATCTCTTTTTTGTTATCAAAAGGAAAGTTTACGTGTATTGAAGTCCGATTTCACCTTGAGAGGCAGATGGGTTACTATCTCATCCAGATGTACATACCCAGTCTCTTGATCGTCATCCTCTCCTGGGTGTCATTCTGGATCAATATGGATGCAGCTCCCGCCAGGGTGGCTCTGGGGATAACCACGGTACTGACCATGACAACCCAGAGCTCAGGTTCACGAGCGTCTCTTCCAAAGGTAGGCACCATTTCCTCTGCTTCTGCTGCGTTAGTACGAAGTCATACTGCTGTGTGACAAACACCTTCAGTCAACCTTATACTATGTGTTTTAATTATTAGCATTTAAGCATCTTCTAAAGGAGGTAAATAACTTTGAAATATTTGGGGGGGTTTTGAGTCACCAATCAAATATATTCTATTTCTCTCCTTTTCAACTATTTAGCCAATCCCACATCTGCTAAATTCCACAAACCTCAGCTAGTGATGAAAGCAATGTTATTCAGTACCACATAAATGCTGCTCAGTAATCGACTGGCTCGTCCTCTTCCGCATCCCAGTAGCTGATGTCACCCCAGCAGATATAACTGAATTTCTAAAAGTCATAGATTCCAACCTGCTCTCAATGATATTCCTTTCCCCAAACCTGCCTACACAATGAATTAACTCAGTAGTTACAAACGCATTTATATTAAAATGTAGAAAAATGTGAAGCTAAATAGCTCCAAACAATTGTATAAAGAATGGTTCACTACACAATGTAAACAGCTTAAGGCATATTTCTATGATTAACTATTTAAGCTTTCTGACTTGTTACTGCTTTAAAGTTTTTCTTTTTCATTTTAAGTGTTATTCCTTGACTATCTTCATGTGCAATTGCAATCAATAGAAGTAAAATATATACGATAAAAATACACAAAGTCCACTTCTGTATTAGTTTTAATGTGGTATTTTGAAGTTGGCTATTTTATTTTTTTTTAAGTAAAAGAGGTACCCCTAAGAGAGGAGAGTGTGCCTTCACTTCAGATATATGGATCAGAATGCAGCCAAATGTAACATCAACAGATAAGAAAATGGAATGCTATAAAAACTCAGAAAAGCAAGAATGTAAGAGGTTACCAAGGAGAGCTACAGATGCATTTTGCCACATTTTTGAGGCCTGAAGAGAGCTATGTTGGTTTATACGAGAAGGCTCAGAGAGGGACCAGGCCCTACCTTCCTAGTCCAGGTTATGTCCCGCAGCTGAGCTAGGCAATAAATAAATAATTAATCAATTACAGTTCATCTACTCTCCAATTGATTTTCAGCACTTCCACTGTGTCAAAATTACAGGGACCAATCTGAATTTATATCTTTGATTTACCATGCCTATATTAGCAGAGAATGAACATATCAGAGTTCTCCATCTCTCTTCCCCTACCTAATTTCTATTCCAGGAACTTTAAATCAGATCCATTCTAACACAGGAATTCCCACTGGTCCCAGTATAAGGTATCCTCTGATCCCTTAGGACCATTCACACATCTCAGTGGGACAAGGGAAGGAAGAGCATGTGCTTCTTGTGGATTATTTGGTTCGTGATAAAATACACAGTAGACCATGAGGAACTGTTTATGACATAAACAGTAAACACATTTTGTGAAAGACTACATTTTTAAAAATAATATTTAACGCTTATAAATTTAATTGTTTTCCCTCTTATTACCTAGTCTTCATGTTAAGTTTTGTTTGATAAAAGTAGCTTTGGGCTGTGGAGATATTAATGCACTTCCTCCTGACGTGAAATACTAAAGTTCTCATCTGTGGTTTTAAAATATTTAGTTTTCTGCTCTATTCTCTCCGTAGGTGTCGTACGTCAAAGCCATTGACATCTGGATGGCCGTGTGTCTGCTCTTCGTATTCTCGGCACTCTTGGAGTACGCGGCTGTAAACTTTGTGTCCAGGCAGCATAAAGAGCTGCTGCGATTCCGCCGCAAGAGGAAGAAGAGCAAGGTAAAAGTAATAGTATTCACAAGTCTGAAAGAGCCTGAGATTGATTTATGCCAGGACATAGGGTTAATTTGGTAAACACACCGCAGCTTAAATATAAACAAAATGGCAGCAGGGAATGAAATTCACTACAGGCAGAGGGTCACCACAAGGACTGTGCACTGCATAAATCCAACTCGAATTCTGGAAAGAGGGATTAAGAGGGATTTAAATGAGGCAGGGGCCATGTGGGAGCCATCTGCACAAGCACGAATTTCACTCTGTTACAGGAGGCAGATTATACCTCAGTGGATGAATGTCGCTGGCGCTCGCAGCAGTTTGTGCTGCACTGAGATTCAACAAATAATGTTCCTTAATTTCATTCTAGTATTCAGTTCAAAGCCTTAACAGCTGTGTTGAATGTAAATATTTTTAATACAAAAAAAATTACTTTTTCAATTAATATTATTGGTGGAAGAACTAACATTTTATTTTAAAAGCTGTGAAGTGGTGAGGTTTTTTCTTCTGTCATGTTAATTTAATGTAAACTGTTCATACAAATAGTAAGAAACTTCAATACAGCAATAGTTAGTAATATTTATTTTATAGCTGAAGTTATCTAGACTAGGGTAAAATAAGTCCCTACCAATGTGCAAAGTCAAACAGCTGAGGCTACAGGTTTGAATTCTGAAGTTTGCAGTTATATCAAGCAATAAGCAACATTTCTTACAACAATATGTAACCACAACTTCTGATTTTTCAAAGAGTAAATATTTCTCCACATTGAGTACCCACCAGTGATGCCACGCAGAGCCTTTCCACTGGCTTTCAGTCACTCTCCAGAATAATACCAGGGATGGAAGTCTGACCGTAGCAACATGACTCAGTTCATCCATCCTTCGTTCCTGAAGACTGACCCCAATTCTTGCTTACATCACAAGGGGGAGACCTTCTACAGGTTGTTTCCCTTTTACTTAGAGGATAATGAAAATTTGCAGTGCTGCAAAGCCTACCCAAGCAGCCTCTAGAAAGACTCCATGTCAAAAAGCAGGCTAGACACTCAACTGAAAATGACATTTTCATACATTTGGTGTTCCTGTGTGTCAATTCTGAGGCTTCTTTTGGTGCAGAGAGAAACCCAGGCACTGTAGCCTGGAGGATCATAGAACCATAGAATTGTCCTGGTTGGAAGGGACTTTTCAGATCATCGAGTCCAACCATCAACCCACCACTGACAAAACCCATCCCTAACCCATGTCCCTCAGCACCACGTCTGCCCGGCTTTTAAATATCTCCGGGGATGGTGACTCCACCACTGCCCTGGGCAGCCTCTTCCAAGGCTTGACAACCCTTTCTTTGAATAAATTTTTCCTAATATCCATCTTAAACCTCCCCTGGCGCAACCTGATAGCTCAGGATAGTTCAGGCTGTGTGTGCCTGATTTCAACTTCCGTCCCTGTGAAAAGCCTGCTTTTTCCTTTTCGCTGACAGTAGCAGAAAAAACACTTTCTGAGACACATTTTTGTGATGGAGGGTTGTTTTTGAAATATGGCAGCTCTCTGAAAGCTGCTTAAAGGTTTGGAATGGGGGGAATGGGCCGGGATGGGTTGTCGCACAGGGGGCAGGTGAGCCACAACAAATGCCTCATGTCTCAAACACAAAGAGCTGTGGGGAGTCACGCATTATATGACTATACTTTTAGTCCATTCCTTTTTTCACCGTGTATTATAATGTCTTCTGGATCTCGGGCAATATTCAATCCCATATTCAATTTTAGTGATGTCTTTTCATTTCCTTAAATACATGTCAATTATAATCACAGGGTGGGAAACTGGCAGGTAATATCCCATTCCCTCCAAAGGAACAACCCAAATCTCTTTCCAGCCCCCTCTTAGCCAAACTTGAAGCTCACCAGAGACTCTTCTTCAGCAATCACAACCAATCAGGTTTCAGCTTAGAGGTCTGTGGGGAAGGATCCACAATATACAAAGCACTTCTAAGAGAATCGTAGAATCATAGACCAGTTTGGGTTGAAATGGACCTTTAAATGTCACCCCGTCCAACCCCTCCCCCTGCCATGAGCAGGGACCACTTACAGAGAAGATCACAAAAAAGCAGGCACATGAACAGTCTCACTGACTTAACCATTTTGCTGGGTCAGTCCTTGACCTCGTGGTATTTTTGAATTCCTTATTCTAATTTTACACTTCATTAGGCAGTCTCCCAGCTTCTTCAGGTAGGTTTTCTGCCAGGTTCTCATAAAATTCGAGGATTCGAGGTTGCTGGGTCTATAGTAAAGTGCCAAGTACTCCCCTTAGATTCTGAAGGATGAAGACATGCATTTCAATGCATTTCTTCATAACATACCCAGGGGAGGGTATTAACTATATTCATGGATATACGGCTTTCCCTTCCTCCCCGTATCTCCGTGTTTCACCATGAGACAGGTTTCTCAGCCTAAATTTACCAAAAACTGCTTTGTTCCAATACAAGGTTATGATTTTGACAAATAAAAATTTGGCTGAAAAGATTAACTGAACATTTCTTGACTGACTCCAGTTCTGTGTAGAGCTAGAGCTCCTGGCCAGAGTTAACCTTTGAGAATACACCTTCTCAGGCCCTAGAGACAGCTCAGCTAATTGCTCCTTTTTTTTTTTTTCCTCAGTGTTTTATTAAACCATTCCTTGCCCAGCAAGTATACTGGAACTTGAAACGTTACAACACAGAGATTTTATCTCAAAAAAATTTGGATCGCATTCTAAACCCTCCGGTATACAAATAATAAATGATATCTTACGGAGTAAAGAAAGCAGTTAATAACTAGCCTTCCTCACCACAAATGTTATTATTTATTCACCACAATTTCTAGCATGAAATGTAGGCTCTGGGATCATAAGTCAAATTAACTTGTGTTTCCTTCCTCTTTTGTCCTTTTAACAGTTACTATAGCCCATGATTATAAAGTTCTGTATCTGTTTATTATCCCATTGTACTGGGTCAAACAGCCACTGGCTCTCAGGAGTTAAATTGTATTAATTTTTAAAACTAGCATGGATAAAGAAATGTACGTTTGACCACAAAGTCAAAAGACATGAAAAGAAGTTAGGTTAAAAGGCTGCATTTAAAATAAACTTCAATGGCTTCCTTGAGCATTAAATCCTATTTCTTTTCAAAATGAAAATTGCTATTTTAGAGAACTAGAATAGTTAGGGTAACTTATTAGACATTTTCGCCTTATGTGCTTACCATTCTTGGGACATTTTACTAGGATTTGGTTTTTCTACCAGGTGAATTCCAACCGATGAATGCAGAATGTTTTGGCACTGGCATTTTATCTGCAAGGGTACAGCAAAATTCCTAGCAATTTGACTCTGTTGCAAAAGTCCAAAAATAAATGGTTTGGGAAATGTTTATGTATGTTGACAGAAGAGAACACGTACGAATAATATCTAATTGCAATAGGGCAGCTGAAGAATTTCCAAAGTCTATTTTCTTTGTAATTAAAAAGACATGCTTGTTGCAAGAAATATTTACTTTCACCAAGCAACCCTAGTGACAGTCAGACGATTGAATTTCAGTGCCAGAATGCCCTTGGGAGGCCAGGGAATCCATTTTCCTGACCTAAGTCACAATCAGTTATACCTAATTCATCCCAGCCATAAAAAAATCCACAAACTCCCCTGCAATCTATCCCAATGGTTTAGAAAGTGTTTTACTTGTGCCTTTGTTGGCCTCTCATGGCAAATTTAGAAGGGGCACAGAGAACAGACTACTTCATTCCTTTATGTAGCCATTTTCACATTTCCATTCAGTCTTTTTTTCTTTAAATATTTCCAGTTGGGAATATTATTTTTTTGGCTTATTCTTATTCTCTGGAAATTCTCCTCATAAGTCCACCTAATTCCTCAAAACTGTGTTCACAACATGAATTTTAGCCAGTAACAGTTGAGAGCAGCTGAAGGATCATATCAAACATGTTCTACGCTTTTTTATCATAGAATCACAGAATGGTTAGAGTTGGAAGGGACCTTAAAGCCCATCCAGTGTCACCCCCTGCCCTAGGCAGGGACACCTCCCACCAGACCAGGTTGCTCTAAGCCCCATCCAGCCTGGCCTTGAACCCCTCCAGGGAGGGGGCAGCCACAGCTTCCTTGGGTTTATCCAAACCCTTTTGCCATTTGGCTTTTTAACAACAGCCTGGTATTGACCCATATCAAGATTTGGACCTTCCATAATGCCTAGGTCTTTTTCCAGAGCTCCTGCAGAGCCATTCCCTTTCCACCTCCTGTTTGTGAAGTTGGTTATTCCTGGCTAAATGTAGCACCTTGTATTCGCACCTACTGACTCTTCTCCTGTATTTTTCAGACTCTTTGTCCAAGTCGTTGAATTTTTAGCTCTAAACATATCCTCAAACAAACTTGCAGTTTTTCCCAGGTTGGAATCTTTTGTAAATTTAATTAAAACTGTGGGGTTTTCCTTATCAATGCCGATTAAAAACACAGGAGAACTGAAATCTCTCTCTTAAAAAGCATATGATTGAACTCAGACAAAACCCCTGCAGTAAACGAGTGTAGGAAACAAAATGACAGCTGCTGAGATTCATAGAAAATCATAGTTATACAAAATGTACTTATTTACAGAGCTCTGCTAAGATATTTTGGCATCCAAAGCTCATCTCTCCTTGCCATTTTCTTTATGCTTTTTCCACCTACAGTCACTGCCTCTTTCTTACACCATCAAGTCCATTTGCAGCCTCCCTTCCCAGACAACAGCACCAGCAGCATCAAAGGCGATTCTTAGGTATAACTGCACCCTCTGGCTACCATTTTTATAGTTGTAACTACGGACCTCGCTCAGTAATTCCAAATAACGAAAAGGAAAATTTATTTTCAGAGGCTCAATCCAATTTGCAGAGAATTAACCAAAAAAAAAAAAAAAAAAAGTGTCTGGGATTGTGTTCTAAATACATTTATAACTAAAAACTGTTACTGCAACATAATATGCAGCCTACTCATTGCTGTTTCCCAAGAGCCATCGCAATAGGTACAGGAGATTTTAGAAAAAGGGTGTCATTTCTTTATGAGTACACAAACGGCATAACAAATCCTGGGAACAGAGGAATTTTGGTTCCCAATTTGAGACTTCAGTTGGTGGTCAGTATATGATCCACAGTGTTTTGTCAGAGAAAGCAATCTGGCCAATGAACACAACTATTTCACAAATATTATATTACTACGATGAAGGAAATGTTCCTTCAGAATGAATTAATATCAATTACTCACTTATAATTACACTCTTTTCAGTCTTGAAAGACAAAAGGACAGAACTGGCAGAATTCTAAGTCCTGTGGGGATATTGAAACACGCCTGTAACCGGTGCTTTTTTCTTAGTTTCATTTACACTTTGTGGGGAAAAACAAACTGCGTACATATACTGAATAACACTGATTTTAGATCAGGTTTTAATATATTTAGTTTTCAGGAATAGTCAATATTTTAATTCTATTTTCAAAAAGCTAAAGATCGCCGTATCTTTAGTGAGGAAAATAGAAATCAAACTAGACTGTCTTTAATGGTAATCACACCTCTTTTCTTTTGTTTTCTTTTTGGTCAACCCACCCGTTTTGATGAAAGTATTTTGAGGGAGTTCTTGATGGAAATGAAATCAGTGAATCATTGCAGCATAGCAATGGCTTGAGATGTACAGGACCTATAGACGGGACTTTGCCTCAAATCTACAGTACAAATTTAAGGGTAAACTATGAAGAAGATGTCCCATTTGTCATAATGTGGTACCCAACCATTAACAGAGGCCCTGTCCTTTTGTCTGAAATAATGTCTTCCCGTGTGAACTCCATAAACCTTCATTGCTACCTGTATGTGATGACGTGAAATGTTGATAAAGGTACCTGTTTTGTTAATTTTGTAATCCATTTTAATCTGTTTAAATCTGGATTAAAATACAGTATTAAAATTTTACTTTCTGCAACTTCAAAGGGACAGTGACATCAGTTCAAGGTGCAATCAGTTGCTACCAGATCAGCTTTTAAAACCAAGCTCTTCGTAGTCCAAAACAATTCAATAACACTTTTCTTCACAAAAAAAAAAAAAAAAAAGAACAATAAAAAATATAGTGTTCAAATAACCAAAGCCAAGGCTTCAAATAAGCCTTCAAACCATTACCACAACCTACACGCAAAAGGCTATAGAGATCTTTTCAGCTCTTATGCTGACTGCCTTTATGACTCCTCAAGAGAAATGTATTATTAAATATATGGACAGAAAACAGGATAGTCACAGGGCCACAGAAACTGGCACCTTTCTAATACTTTATAGCTAAGTATTTTGTAGAGCAACACTGATACGAAAATAAACTAATTGAAATTATTTCCTACAGGCCTCCATAAAATTCTAAATTTCTAAATATAGACTGTGATCTAAATTTATTTACATTCTTTAATTACAGTAATTTTAATAGAGATGATGAAATATTTCTATGTAGCTGTATTCAGAATAACTTCCAAATTCCTTCCAAAGCCGTATGTGTGAAAAGCACATTCATATCAAACCTTAGTTAAAGTTCATTCATAAAAAGATTTTAAAAGCTTTATCAAAAATCAATAAGAAATCATTCATTTTCTTTTCTTTAGTGATGATGCACTAAACAAATACGCAAAAGACCAAAACCAAAGCTTTCTTATTATATTTTTAAAAAAAATTCAACCAAAATGCACTTTTCCAGGAAGATTCACTGTCCAGCTTCTCACCTGGGCCATACGGGGCACTTCCATCAGGTGATTTCAACAGCTGTGGACTCAGACACGTGTTATGAGAAATGTTCCCAGTCAGAAAGAGGGACTGTAGCCAAGTCAGTCGATAAAAACAAATGGGGTGTCACCTACATTTTATAAAAATGCCTTCGAAAAAGCACTCAAACATTACTGTCAATAATTAGAGTACCTACGTCTTCCCTGCTGTGTACAAGCACCCTTAGGTATCAACCTGAGGCCAAATTAAGGATTCTTCTGCATTATGAATCTGCTGAAAAACTTCCAGAACCACATTTTGGATATTCCAGCAGGTCCCCCAGAAAAAAAAAGCGTGGTGGTACCTGGCATGTTACAGCGTTCCAGGTGGTGGCCTTTCCCACATGTTCATAGCCCCAGCACAGTGGTTGGATTTGGTAGATTCAACCATCCCACCTGCCCTCATGGAGACACCATCCACTGGGCAGAACTGCTAGAATCCTAGAAGGACCTTCACATCACTTTCCAAGCAAACAAATAAATACTCAGAGACCTGGCCTTCAAACCCATTCCAGAATTATTTTCTGGAGACGAACAGAAAGATTTAAACCCTGAATCATATGTATGAAGGCATTTAAAGAGCAAGCTTAGTGTAAATTCTCACAGTCCGTATATCTGTAACTTCTGTTAATGGGAATACAACGCCACAACTCTCCTGGAATACAACTACTATGAAGATGTTATTTCCCACTCTTTTCTGACAAGAGAGGAACACTATTGCAGAAATATTTGTTTTATCACGTCATCAAATAATGATCCCATCATTTTGTATTTCTGTTACTCATTTCCATATTGCAGTAAGTCAGTGATTTTTCCCTCCTCCTTTTCTTTTGTGTTAATTTTTCTTTACTTTTTGTTTTCGTAAGAGAATTCTAACACAGATTTGAAGCACAGTAGTTTCAGTGAAGTCTATTCTCTATAAGTTTATTCAATTTACATAATTGAAAAAGTATTGCAGTTGGGTGATAACTACAGCTCTGCTGGATGCTCGTGCTGATTGCCAACCAGTTCACTTCAAACTTAGTATTCTGCATTCTTTTGTATTATTTGTTCTTCAAATAATATTGTCAATAAACATCATTGGAATTTTTGTTAACAAAGTAATTAACAAGGGTTCTTCTAGTAAGTATTACTTAATCAGAACTTTAAATGTGTTCAGAATTAATTCTCCATTCCAAAACATTTTCAGATTTTCCAAACGTCACAGGTACTTTCAAAATGAAAAATTTGGAAATTTGGATTTAAACTGTGTTCATTGAGAAATTACATTTGTACAAAGTAAGAGGTTTAAATAAAGCAAAAAAGTTTCAGAATTACTGAACTGAAACACTTATTATTTGATTTGCTTTTGTAAATGAATTTTTTTATTATTTTATTTTAATTTAAGCTAGAAAGAGCTTCAAAATATCAAAAATTCTCTTACAAAAGGAAAATTGCTGCTGCTCAATTCTTTTTTCTAGTACTTATGGAAAATATTTTCTAAAATACTTATCTAGGAAATAACATATACATAATACTTTGTCATACTTCATAGAAGTCTAAGATCCTAAAGCAATTAAGCTAAATTAGACATGAAAAACAGGAAATCCTGAATGTAAAATCAGTATTAAAAAATTGTGAATGCCATCAAAATCCCACGACTATCCTTGCATAGCAAACATAGTGAAAGAATACACTGGAGTATATTTCAGAATGAAACTTGGCCCTGGCTTCACAGTCTATGTCTCACTTATTTGCCTGCATTTGTACCTCTTTCATTACTTGAGAACACCCATAACCAGGAAAAAAGAAGTACAAAATGTGTCTCCAGACAGAAGCCCCATTCTCGAAATGCATGTTATAGAAATATATACATCTTCAGACCATCTACTTTTGTTTCTGTGACACGTGATTAAAAACCACTTTCTCTTATAGCTCCCTGAACTCAGAATGACTTTGCCAGAAGAAAAATCCAGCCTTTAGCTTTCATTCACTTTATTTTAAACTAAGACACTTTCCATGCTCTTCTCTTTATCTGACACATTCACAGGGAACAGCAAAATAAGGCACACAGATAAGATTAATTAAATATATGATAACCAAATAGGCAGAATTCTCACTAATACAATTAACGTGAAGATCATTAGTGCTTGTATGATGAGTACCTCTTGAGGCCAGGATCCCACTTCATTAAGCAACGTACAGAATTAACGACTGTTGTCTAAAAGTTTGAAGTTTGCCCAATTGAAGACTGAGGATATTTACTGTAAATGGGGAAAGTCAAGCCAAATTGGAAGTTGTGTGCCTGATTACCACCAGTTTAACAAGCTTTCTCTATTCTCTAAAGAGATTATAGAATCTAGAAACAAATAGGAGAATTCTGTGCTTATTAAAGCTGCTGCAGTATTTCTGACAGACACTGATAGGGCTGAAATTTCAACCGGTTCAGTCAAACAGTGGATTCAAGAAGTCACTGAGGTGACGGTGAAACACTTGCTATTTAGCAGCTGGTAAGATTTCTGTGAATAAAACAAACTTCTGCTTTTTTTCTTTCCTTTTTTTTTCTTTCTTTTTTTTCTTTTTTTTTTTTCCCAACAGGACGATGACATGAGGGACAGTCAGTTTAGTTTCACAGCCTATGGAGTGAGCCCATGTCTGCAAGCGAAAGACGGAGTGACCCAAAAGGGGCCAAACAACCCTGCTCAAGCTGCACCAAAAAGCCCTGAAGAGATGAGAAAGGTATTCATTGACCGGGCCAAGAAGATAGACACAATATCCAGGGCTTGTTTCCCCTTAGCCTTTCTGATCTTCAATATTTTTTATTGGGTAATTTACAAAATCATCAGGCATGAAGACATTCACCAATAAGGAGGTTAAGGCTCGCGCTACACGTAGCTCAACAGGCGGCTTTCCCTTAGGAATGAGCATCCCAGGAGTGACCGGGAGAGTTAAAGGCATTGAGGGGGGACAAAAAAAGACCCTGCCATGCCCAGTCGCAGCGAGGTGGGAGAATGGCACCCAGAGAAGATACATCTGCTCTTGCAAACGTTCCGTGTCAAACTAAATATTAACTTTTTCATTGTAAATCACTCTCTACTGAAGCTTTACTGCCAAGTATTTATACATACTGTTACATAGTGGTATAATTGTACAGTTCTCTTTGATGTTCCTTACATTTTTTTAATTCTGGTGTATTTTTAACGAAAAAAAAAAAAAAAGGATCCAGAATACCCTAGGTAAATCCCATAGTATTACAGAATAGATTAGCATTTGTAACTTTTACTTCAATTTTACAAGATAATGACAAATTACTGATCTGAGGTTACAGTTTTAAGAACCTTTTCTTGTCTTAAGGACAGTACCTGTGGTTTTGCAATGAGCACACGACACATTTAAGTTATTTATTCAGTGTACTTCATATTGCCATTCTCCTGGAAGGTGTGTGGTGAAATAATCTCAGACAGCACAAGGTATCTATAGCCTAATAGTCTGCATATCACATGGGAAATATATTAAAATTTGTAAAGAACTGACTCCTGCATAGGATTTTTTTTTCTTTTAATTACCTACACTTTGATAATTGAAACTTATAATATTTTTTAATCCTTTTTATATTTTTGAAGGTTTTTTTTTCTCAATTGATAAAACTCATGCAGCTTTGGAGACAGCCAAACTACATAAAAATTTTGCAATGCTTCATTTTGATTCAATGCAAAGCTATCTGGGACCAAAATTAAGAGCAGATAGTCAACTGCTTCCCTGAAACATCTGTAGGATGAGTAGAGCTGTGTTTATGCACATTTATCTCCTACTTGTTACATAAATACAGGAAATTTAATTTGTGAATATGTCAATTTTTCTGTCTCTTTCTTTGAAGCATATTGATATGGCTTGGATACTGGCTAAGAAGCACTTCGCAACTTTGGAAAAACATGTCACTGTTGTAAAACATGAAAAAGGATCTGAATTGTTTTTCACATTTATTATACTTCACATTAATTAATTGGAGAACAACTATCAAAACTCTTAGAGAGATTTTCCCTGTTTAGGATTAAATAGGTCATATTAGTTGCTTCTTTGAATTATAACAGAATAGATCACATTTATGGCAGGGCTTGTAGGCAAGAGTGTTTACTTTTGCCAATCTTGTTTACTGAAAAACAAAAACATGCTCAGATATGGAAATCTGACATTTAGAATTACTGGGTCCAGTAGCTGAGGCTGTTTCTCATTACAAAAATATTTTTATTTTTAACATGTTTTAAATTTTTGGTTTGTTGTTGCTCAGAATGTATGTACAAAAGCAAAATACAGCTGGAGGCAAACATCTGGTGCCCTGCCAAAGGCATGGCGCATATGAACTAACAGAACCATGTATCTCTGCACCGAGGGTTATAACACAACAACCTTGGGCTTAGTTGGGTTTGTTGTTGTTTTCCCCTAAGGATTTGTTAGATTCTAAAATAGTAGTGCTCAGGTTTTGGTCAGCTGTGTCAGAAAGAAGCACTATAATCCTCCTCTATCTTAAAACAGTATTTTTTAATATATAGTTTTGCTTCACTTATGATCTGAAATGGATTCAATCCACTTTAAACAATTATTTTTTGCTGAGGTTGTGTCTTTTTTGTGTTGATTTCTTTATGTGCATGCTCCTGTTCTTCTGTGCGAGAGGGTATAATGAAATAACGGCTGACATTTCAGCTGGGTTACATCTGTCTCTCTCAAAGTTACCATTAGTTGTATCGTATGAAGAGGGATATAAACTCGCTTCTGCTGTCAGCGAAGTCAACAGTATTTTGTTTAAGGACTGTTTGAAGTCCTGGATCCATAATCAAGATCCATCATCTTTCAGGGTCCTCTCTCTTCTTTCCTTCTAAAATTGCTGAATTGCATTCAACAATGAATTGCATTCATTCAATGAAGAATTCTTCATTGAAGGGGTAAGTGCATCAAAAAGATCAGATCAGAATAACTCCTAGTTATTCTAGTTTATAACATGTGAGCAGCTGGTTGACATTGCCTATATTCCAACCATTCTGCTGCTCTCACACGTGCAGTGCTACCCTGCTTTGAAAACGTGAACAAATTTGAGTAAAGCAGAGCTAAACAAATTTAGCCTAATTTCTTTCTTCACTCTTTAGGGCAGAAAAGGTCTATGCTCTCAAAGAGGGAAATCAGTCAGGAAATCTTGGAAGTGATGAAAGAGAGACTGGGTTACAACACTGGCAAAATGCAGCAGGGGGTCAGAAGGAATGTAAATTGCTAAGCAAGAAGGACAAGTTCCTTCATTCATATGTGAAACTATTACCTCCGTGAGGAGGAATAACCCTTGTGCCACATTTCTTTTTGACTCAACCATGCTAATCTAAGGAAAAATTACAGCATATATAAACAAAAAGCATAAATCTACATTCTCATTCTTTTCTGGCCTCCCTAATGGATTGTTACCTACATGTTCTCTTTAAAATAAATGAGATCTGTAGATTTAACGGGCCTAATTTAGTTGGACATAATGCCTGGTGTTGCCTCTCAGGATGCATCTCTCCAGCCATGTGCTATGGTGGGAGAGAAGAGGGGGGTCTCAGACCTGGCCAGTGGCCAGTAGATCCCTTCCTCTGTGTAGTTCTACTTCTCTTTCATAGGCCATTACATTGGGAGGTTGAGCACACCCTACTTCTAAACTGAATATTTACATATAATGCTCGGTCTTCTAACAGGGCACATTGAAAAGAAAGAGAATTAATTATGTTTAAAGCATCATCCTAGAACAATTTATGTTGGAAAAGACCTTTAAGATCATTGAGTCCAACCATTAACCCAACACTACCAAGGCCAGCACAAAATCATGTTCCTTAAAGGACTTGTCAGGAGTGGGATTCGAACCCACGCCTCCAGGGGAGACTGCGACCTGAACGCAGCGCCTTAGACCGCTCGGCCATCCTGACCTGCTATCATTATGAAAACTGCACATTTTTTTATTGTGCAGCAATCCATTCATGATAAAAGTATTTCAAACAGAGGGGAAAAGCAAAAAATGGTTCCATGATGATGTTTTCAAAAGCACACAACATTTGGCATGTTGTTCTGCTGCCCTCAGGTAAGTAAAGATTTTCTATTTTGATATAATGGAACCCAAGTCTCTCTGACAATGATAGGTTTGTGGGTTTTTTTACCAGAACCATAACATTTGCCAAGGTGACAGAAGCCTTTGCAGTCCGCTAAATAATGTGGTTTTCAAAAGAAAGCAGAACATAAAATTTAAATTTCATTTAGATGATTCCTAAATGACTTAGTGTAAAGTCACACGGTAAAGGGACAGAAATGTCAGTTGAGATAAGAAACTTCACCAGTGATGAGGGGAAAAGCCCAGCAATGCCAGCAGGCAGGGCCATCCTCCTCCGTAACAGAGCTGGAATCAACAGCAGCTGTCATCTACTGAGATTAGGCTGGGAGATGGTCCTTTTGTCACTGTATAATGAAGTAGCAGGGAATAACGTTAAGAAGATGCAAGAATGGAAAGGAAATAATCAAGGAAATAATGGTCGAGGCAGATGGTACCTAGCAGGGCTTCTCCTACGTTTGGAAAAGAGCCCATTCCTTATGCTGAAGTAGATGTTACCTTATCTTGCTGTCACTGAACCTGGGCTCTGCAGGGTACAGATCATAGAAACATAGAATCACAGAATGGTTTGGGTTGGAAGGGACCTTTAAAGCCCATCCAGTCCCACCCCCTGCCCAGGGCAGGGACACCTCCCACCAGACCAGGTTGCTCAAAGTCACATCCAACCTGGTCTTGAACCCCTCCAGGGATGGGGCAGCCACAGCTTCTCTGGGCAACCTGGGCCAGGCTCTCACCACCCTCATTGTAAAAAATTACTTCCTTATATCTAGTACAAATCTCCCTTCTTTCAGTTTAAAGCCATTTACCCCCACACAAGAAGGCTTCTTGTAAGCACAACCCCCACATGACAGGCCAACGCAGCTTTGCCCCAAGTCATTATTTGCCATAGGTGCAGACTCCGTGCTGCTCGGGTCATGGTTTGGTGGTCTCCGTAGACCAGCCCTATACTTCAAAAACAAAATTCCGGCACTAGAAGACCATTGCAACACAATGACAACAGAGGAAGGAACTGTAGGATCTGGAGGAATTCTCCTCTCCAAAGGCCAGAAGCTTCAGGACCATGAGAGAGAATAAGAAGGGTCCCTTAGAGGTGCAGGAGAGACACTCACCTGCCACAGCACCAAATTCTGCTTAAATTCTGAATAGAAAAATGCATTTTATCTTCAAAACTATATTCAAATATCAACAAAACAGGCTCGCATTGCTTTTTTCTCCATGATGCTGACTAACTAGAGCAGGCTCGAAGGAGAAAGGGATAGTAGGAGTTTACTATTGAGAATGTATTTATTTTAACACCAAAAGAAAGCACATTCTACTTTGAAGGAGTTTTGGCAGCAAGCACTATCATTTAAGCAGGTTAGTGGAATCCAGGGAGAACGTGGGATTTTATTATTGTTTCAGCTCGATCATATACTGGTTTTCTTTGGATTCTCTTTATTAGACTTTGTTCCAAAACCTTTTTATAGGCTGCTTGATAAAGAATCCTTTGTGATGTGGGAGAGGTGATTCCGTTTACCCACTAGAAAGGCTTATATTTAGGTGATTTAGGTGCGCACTTTACATTTAAGGAGTAAGGTATTGCTCCCGCTTTGTACTATAACCCCCTTAAAGATTGTAGGTTGATAATGTAGATAAAAATAGAATATAATAAACTGTAAAAATCCTTATATTTTTAACATTAGGGAAAGATAAAAAGTCTTCCTTAACTTAAAAAAAGCACCCTATTATTTTTAGCAATAATTTTATATTAGATGGAAATTACTTTATTTATACAGTTCCCAGCCCAAGCTGAGATGGTTGGTGACAAAAGCCAGATATACTTTCTGCTCTCATTTGAGCTATCATAGGAATTATTCTAATCCAACAGAGCAGGATTTGGCCTTAAACTCTGAAACTGCCAAAGGAGCTTTTAATTCTTACAGTACCCCTGCGAGGCAGTAAAATAACTTTATCCGCATTTTACTATACAATCACACGGTTATTTAGATGAGAACAATATCAGCTCATCACAGGTGTTTTTTTTTTCCTTTTTGGGACAACTAAGAAGAAAAATATAAATAACCAAACTAAGCTAGTTGTTAATAATAACAAAATGGAGTATTTTCTTTTGGAGCGGTTATGGAAAAGGTGCCTTCAGGCAAGACACAACACCGACAGCTCTCGGTTGGGAAGGCTTGTGGGAGCAGGTTGGATTCCCAGCAGCAGTGGGGTAAATGCCAGAAAAACCTTGGCTCATCCTCTATTCTTGACGATCTACTGCACTTCTTCACTTTCATCTTTGTGAAATATGCAAGAAACATTTCTGATGTTCGGATTTTAATGTACGGCCGAGTGCTGTTAACGGATGAAATGGACTCTGATGTACCATGAATGTGTAATCGTAAGCTGTACAAAAACAAACTGTGCCATAAGCTTTTGACCTAAAGGTTAAACATAAAATACAGTATTTTGTGTGTTAGTCATCCCGGCTTTTTAAAGGCTACAACAAGAAGAAAAGAAAAAAAAAATACGATAGTGTATCAATAAATTGTCTGTGAGTTTTCAAAATATTCTCCTGTGAGTTCTGTCTGATGGCAATTTCATCTCAAAGTACTTCCTTTTTGGTAAAGCTCTATAAGTGTGTTGTGCATGGATTTGATTAAATTCCTTTTTATTGTATTACAGTATCATATCACACTTAAACTGACATTCTCTGCAGACAGAAGTGTTAAAATATGTGAAATTTATGCTGTCACTCATGTCATTGTAGATATTTTGGTCAAAAATAATAAACTTAACTTTTTTCAGAAACCATGCAATCATTTTTATGATTTTTAAGGCAATGGGTTTAAAGTCACAGGAGGGACCATCAACACCACTGGGAAAAAGGGTGGAACCCTCAGCAGTAGTTAAGGTGCATTTACCATTAAATATCTCAGGAGTGAAAACTTGAGAGAGAAGGATTAGAGTGCCTTTACTTGTTAAATTAATCAGATTAACCTTCAAAATACTTTAACTGCATTAATGAAACGTATAAAGAGGAGTTTCCAGGGAGCATGATGGAGGGCGGTAGGCACTGAATTAGGAGTTTGATCTTCCCAGGCTTCCTTTACAGTGAGCAGATGGAAAGAGGTCTCTCCCGAGGACGGGCAGCTCTGAAAAAAAGCCTGTTCTGAAAACTCAGGGCAAGTTATCTTGATAAATGGCTACTGAAATCAGGACAGCCACTCCAAAATAGTCCTGCTGATCTTATTATCAAAGAGGCAAAGAATTCACTTGCGGTAAAATAGTCTTATGGAAACTTTCTAGACCTGTGGGCCCTCCTAAGCGCTCCTTGATAGAAAAAAACCAGTTATGAGAGAACTGAAGTGAGGTTAGCAAACAAGAATTCCTGTGAGACCAGTCTGAGTTCTGCTAGTCTGGTTACAGCAGGGTTAATATGCCTATGAAGAGCACACAGAATGGTCATCTTGGTAAAGCCATGTGTCAACATGATACCATTTAGGCTAGAAATCCTTTGCAGCCCCAATGCAGAAGCTTTGTGCTCCCAGACCCCATATGACCAAAGGCAACATCAATTACCTCTTTTCAACTTGCTTTTCAGGTCGATGGGATACAAACACAAGACACCTGGTCTGGTGGGAGGTGTCCCCGCCGAGGGCAGGAGGTTGGAACTGGATGAGCTTTAGGGTCCCTTCCAACCCAAACCATTCTGTGATTCTATGACTTTGCCATTCTTCCAAATGAAATATTTCCATATACAAATAATTCAGTTCAGCAACGTATGGCCTGGAGCTCTAGGAAACAGAAATTTTTCAAAAGAACAGCCAAATGTAAGCGAGCCCCTGAGCATGCCCTCCTACAGCCCATGGACCTGTGTGGTCAGCCCCTGTTGTTCCCTACAGTTCTTGCTCCACCAGGTCTGCCCCACCTTGTCTTCCCGAGCCCAAAGCAAAACCGGTACCTCTGGTCTCCTTCAGGTCTGCTCACAAGCCACGATGTTCTGAAACTACGACCATTGCAGAGGTTTTTGTTTCCAGAGCACAAAAATGGCAAAGGCGCTGTACCAGGGGCACAAGCCATTAAACAAGTCAGTAACAGCCAGGTAACCTGGCCCCAGAGTCAGAGAAAAAAAAAGAAGTAACAGACCTTAAAGAGATCAATATGTGATTAAATTCCATAAAGTGTGCAGCCCTTTCAACGCAGAGTTCTGGAAAAACAGATGTCAAACATCTTTTTCATGTTTACATATATAGCTACCAAATTATATCAAAAATGAAATAAAAATTTAATTCGATATGGCCCAAGCAATTGATTTTATTTCTAGTGTCCTACCTTCTCTATACTAGCAGGATCTCAGAACATTTTTTTTCCTGAATAAGCATTATATGCAAAACAGGTTTCCCTCCCCACCCAGTTCTCGTCTCTTTGCAGCAACAGCATCATCACTCAGGGGAATATAAATGACACCACGAGATGGCGCCCTCTCACGCCGATTGAGGGACCTCACGCGTGTTCGCGTTTTGTTGAAGGAGATAAAACTTCAGCAAAAGGCATTCCTCACGCAGAGACATTCGTTATTAAGAAGGAAACGTATAAAGCACAAGCACTATTCGTACTAAAAATCACACTTCATTTTGAAAGTCGTGCAAACGTTTTGAGGTGATGCTTCTTAGAAACAAAAACAGTTGAGAGATTAATCTATTAAGAACAAAACCCAAGAGTTTATGCCTATATATACATATGAAAATGTAAAGGTTTGTGTACCTATTTTATTAAATAGAAATGGCATTTCAAAACAGAAACCAATAATTTATTTTTTTTTTTAGTATCTGTTGATTGTCACTTATTGCTACAGGTATGATTTTGTGCAACAGAAAAGGAATGGCCAACCAATTTTTAAAGCAGTCTTTAAAAAAATAAAGAGGAAATCAATAATTTACACCCCGCTCTCAAATCTGCTAAAGCTAGAAGGTCTTTGGAGTAGATTCCTTGTGCTAAGGATGCCTTCAGAGCACAGGTACAGGTACAAATCCATCAGTTATTAGCTATGCACAGCAGCTATTCCACTGATTAATGACATGTGTGCTGTTATTCTGTAATAAGTGCCGAGAAGGCAGCTCATATAGCTTTCCATCTGCCTTGTGACGGCCAGTTGGGTCACCACCCACTCGCTTCCATTCACCCTTTCGCGTGTTCACTCAAAGATGGGAACAGCAGCCAGACCACCCTGAACTTTGGTCTGAAATGACATCAAGGATATTATTTGAGACAGATCCTACAGAATCGCTGCAGACTAGAATAGATACCGCAGCGTACCACTTACAGCCATTCACTGGTTGTCCTGAGTTTCTCAAGAGACTACAACATATCGATACGGTGCATGCGGCGTACATAAGTTTGGGCAGTGGTAGGTTGACAGTTGGACTTGATGATCTTAAGAGTCCCTTTCCCTGACCTAGATGGTTCTATATATTATCTTTCATTATTTAGATGCTAGTTAAATGGGACCATGATGAAGACTACTCATTTTGAATATAAACTAGTTAATAAATTATCTGCCAAAAGTTAAAGAATTATATACTTAAGGTTCATAGCAGTATTTAAAACTTAAAAGTCAGTGAGTATTGTTTGTTGTTCTCTTTTTTCTCCCCCCACACACACTTTGCAGGCTCTCCCAAATGATGACTCAACTGAATGACTTTGCCATAACAACCAACTGCGTTATGTTTAACTGCGTTGCCAATAAAAGAAACAAGAAGAGCATATTCTCAGTGCAACAGGAAACCTTTCCATTTTATACAAATGCGGTCAGAGGTGATACAGAAACAATTTTATACCAACACACAGTTTTGAGAAGACATATTTAAAAGCACTTTCAAACGTGTCCTCTACCTTTTTCAGTAGCTTCAGATTTACTTCAAGGTTTCTAAGTAGAAAAAAAAAACTTGAATTTTGTTATTGCAAATATATGAGACCAAGCAACTTGTGAGCAGCTTTGAAGCAGTACCAAAGCCACTTCTAGGTGAGGGAACCGGGAAAAGGTAATATTTCTTTCTTCTCTCTCCCTTTCTCTCTCTTTTCTTCCCAATAGCTTTGTATCTCACAGCAAATCTGATCCCTCTGGGAGACTAGGACATTCTGGGAGGACTTTGCTCAATAGTTGCAGTGCAAGATAATGTCGGTTCAGGTCCCACCTGGGCTACTGGTTGTGGCAGGAGGAGTTCAGTGTGCAGGTGAAGTCCTGATGGTATAGAAGGCCCCTGAGAGCTCCTTGCATGCTGATCTGAGTTTATTTCATCCCTGCATTAACTCTTTTATTCCTTAATGACACCTTCTTTCATTTGAGAGGTTGTACTGACACAGAGCAAAGTGTATCAAATTGGTTTGTCCCCTTCTAATTATTTCTCCCCTCTGATTAGCATCAAAATTTCACACAGCTGCTCCATTTGTAGAACAGTTACATTGTCTTTCAGATTATCAAACTTCTAATACTTCCTTTTTACCTACAATACTCATGCTTGTGCTCCCACCCCAGCTCCACCTGTAAGGGAAAGGATGGACCCAGTTTGACATGAAAATCTGTCCTCTTCCCGGGGACCCCAGGCAATCACTTGGCATAAGCATTACAAGAAAATTATTAGATCCCTTCCTCACCTCTTTCCTTCCTTTTTTCTGGAAAAATTCAATCTCAGTTTGCAGTATTAGCGTGTCCAAGTGGCCTAAGGTCTTCTATAAGCACCTTCCTCACAACACATCTTCAAAGTATCAAACCTATGTCTAAACCCTATCAGAATTTACAAAATTTGTTTATTCTTTTCCTGGTTTCACCTGAGGCGTACGGTTCCTTTGGGATGCCCAGAGGGACTGCTGGACCATCTCTGTAAACAAACAGAAAATCCCATACACTGTTTTTGCCTCTCTGAGCTCACGATCTCTCCTGAACCTGTACCAGCTCTCATCCAACCACGTCACATTCCCTACTATTTATCAGATGGCTACAGGGTAATTCCAGTGACTGCTGATCTGTGAATTTTACAGGATTATTTAACCTTTTAAAAATTAAAGCAGAATATTTTACCTGTAGCAAGCAGAGCAACATATCCCCTATGCTTCTTTTGGCATGTGCAAAACCATCCAGAACAAACATCTTTTCCAGCGTGATAGAAAGTGTTAGTGCTTTCCATTGTTTGTTCCACGTCTGACTATGAATTTTCTAACTCAGGGTCAAATTTAAGCCCTATCAAGCACAAAAGTCCAACCTGCTCTGTGTTTGTCCCTGCCAGGCTCTACACACATCAGGCACAGTTTACATATGAATCACAATTTTGCAGCTCCAGACAGAGCAGATGTATTTACAGTCACAAAAATTGTGTGTAGGAATTCCCAAGCTATGGTTACATCTTCATCTTGAACAGAAGAGGAGAAAGAAAGAAAAAGTCATTCTGTCACTGATTTTGAGGCAAGGCTCTTAGCACGGCATGATGTAATTTTCCTGAAAGCAAGTGGTAAAATACCTGCTCGTCCAATGGAAAATAATTCTGAGAAGTTGTCCCCTAAAGCTTTATTTGTGGATTTCTACCTCTGTTTGTGCCTACCCAGAGGTTCCAGAGCAAACACAGCTTTTAGCAGGAATAAAGACAAAGTGTGGGAAGTGCACTGTAAGACACCAGCCTTACTGAAGTGCTGGAAATGGGTTGTTTATATTCCCAACAGAGCACTCACGTGGTACTTTAGGTGCCTGTGAGAGCGCTAACATGCAGAAGGATTACATTTCCAACAGAATTGTCCACCTACATAGCATTTTTACAGAAGTATATGTAAAATAAGTAAAAAATACATGGTTTTGCCATTTTACTTAAAACAAACAAACAGAATATTAGTTATTTTCTTTTAAATAAGCACTCTGTGCTGTCTTCCTGGGGGAAAAACCTCCTAAGGTCACCTCGGAGCAGGAGAATCATGGATGATATTAACACCTTACGAATATTACAAACGCATCCCTGTCCTTCTTAACCTATATAAAAGTCTCCCATGAAAAAGATATAATCAGTTTTCTGGATGGTCCAGTCACTACTTTAAGATCAGTGAGTGACAGAGTTCATCCTGATGTTGCAATTTTCTGAACTTAATATCCTTTGATACAGTTTTAGTGGCGAGAGTTTCTGTGCGTCCGGTTGGAACCAGAATTTGCTGTCAATCCCGCTTGGGTAGTTCCCCACAGCCTTGCTCTATGGGGCTGAAGTCAATGGAAAAACGTCCATGGAAATTGGATGAGGCTGCCCTACCAGCCTATAAAATGCAGTGCTTCTATATCTCATTGCAGCTGGAACTTTAATTATTGCTTTTCCAAAGGAAATTGAATCACCATCTTTGACATAATAATTCTGAAAAATTTCAGTTTCCTGCAGACCTTAAATAAATGTTCTGAGCTCAGGGAGTCAGAACTCAAATAATGAGTCCTTTCCAGTGTTTAATTGTTGTGAGCCTGCAAGTTAAATCAGCTATTTAAAAAATATTCTGTTCATAAAAATAAACTGCAGCAGAATCTAAACTGAACTTGAAGATCTGGCCCAAACTTGGACATCTGTAAAATATACTTGCCATCGCGACTCTCTTAATTCTGCTGCAATCCAGTCTTGCTCTGCCTGAAGTGGAAATAGTCCTACTGACCTCAGCACCAGCTGGGAGAGGCTTTTTAAGACTTATCCAACTCAGACGTGTAATTTCAATAGTTTCAGTTACACTAAAATATTTTAAATAGTAAAATAAATATGGGAAATATTCTCAGAGATGGTAAGATGGTAATTATGCAACATCCAGGCACACACAAAAAAAAATCCATTCGTTGTACAACTCTTTGATCCTCCTTTTATCCTCCAATCTCTCACTTTTTTAAAATTCTCAGGGTAAAAGCCTATGGAAACAGACTATATATTTCTGTTTGTGCTGTTTATATCCAGATAGTAAATACTTAGTAGAGAAGTCAGAACAAGGAAAGAAACACTAAATCCCCTAGCTTTAGACAACGTATTTGAGTTGAGATCTAGAAAAAGATCACTTCATTTCTTTTTATTTACCTTTTAAAGAGGCTCCATAAGTATTCCCAATGGTTTGTGCCTTTGTTCTATTCCCACTTGAAAGTCTGAATTGAAAATTTCTCCATCATTTTAAATCCAGCAAAGGACAACAAACAGCTCCTGCCTTTCATGGACCCCTGGGGAGTAATCTTTATTAAAATAAATCTTTTTTAAATCCCTTGTGGAAGGAAGTGGACACAGGAACAGAGCTGTCTTTAGCACTGCTCTAGTCCAAACACGCAAACTGTCTCCCTGGAGTTTCTTTGTTAATAGGAATTTAGCTTTGATTGGATCTTTCCAGAGCTCACAGAAAAATATGAGATTAAACAGATTTACCTGTATTTTACCTGCTGAAGAATCACTCTTGGATGTTGTACTTTTCTGGGAAAAAAAAAACGCAAAACCTTGGAGACCTTTTCAATTAGCTCTTCTATAGCCTGTTTCTCCTTTATGTGTATGAGAACTCCAACCATTTAGCTGTATTACTATGCTATCCCTAAGATTATCTAGAATTGGAAAAAAGAGGAATTCGGCAGATTCATTACTTCATAGAAGGATGTGGAAATAAGGCTGACTCTTGCTGTGCTTCTCATGGGAGATCAGTTGATTCAGAAGGGGAAAAGGGTACAAGAACAATGTGTAGACGCATTTCCAGCCCTCTTGTCCATACAAATAAATCCATAGAAGGTAATTATTCTTGGGTAGTTAATTTGAAACCCAGCCCAACTAGCCAGTCTCCATGGCTCCATCTACACAGTTCTGAAGGCAGCAGAATCAAAACAAACACTTGTGTTTACTTAACAGGAACAGGTAATTAACTCCATTCTGAGATCATGTCATGAAAGTCATCCCACTTGTGAAGAGCAATCTAAGAGGCAAAGATTAGTATTATTTACAGACTGATCAAAAAGCTGTGAATTCAATCTCTTCATATGGCACCCGGGACAATAGCTCTATGACTCTTCAGTGTGTTTTACAGAAAAAAAAAGTCAGTTAATAACAAAAGAGGAAAAACCAAATCACCTTTCCTATTTCTCCAGGATGACTCCCATGAAATAACTGGAATTGTAGAAGAGAAATAAAGGATAACTTGGGCCCATTCCAGTCTCAAAAATAACCTAATTTCTATTAGTTAGACTTAGGGCCACATCCATAGTGAAGATACTAAACAAACTTATTGTCTTCAAGTCTCAGTCCCCGTTGCTTACTGTCCCTCTGTGGCGCCACAGCTCTGGCATATTAGCTTCATATTAGCAATGGTGGGTACAGACTCAATCTTCACAGGACCCGTACTGCCCAAAATATCATGATATCAATAGCTACAACCTCATTGCAAAGGACAGAGCTATTTTGGGAGACTGAAAATAGGAATCTTTCTTTCTCACAGTAACTGCCCATTCCCTGACCTCCTCCTCCTGTATCTGGCAGAATGTTGACAATCTGAAGAGCCTTCAGGACAAGACAGAACTGAGACCTCCTTCATTTTTCCCTCCCCATGGAGGGGGTATTGCTTTTTCTGCCCCAACTCAACTTGCTCTATGAAAAGCACCCCCTGCATGCTTTACTGGCAAGAGGGAATTTACAGTAAGTAATACATTTGTAATTACATTGAGTAAAACTCTAAATTATAAAATTATTATTTTTAGATTATGTATCTTAAATATTCCTTAACTACATGTTTAATCTAACAAAAAATTATCTAATACCTTTTATATGATGGGAATTCATATATTCATTCCTTGTCCCTAAAATTTGCATTTTAAGTGAACATAGAATCACAGGGGTAACAGGGACTTCTGCTTTAAGATAGAGTCAGACACGTATGATTGGACAGACACTTGTTAAACCTGTTTTTAAAGAACTTAAATTATGTCAACTTCCCACTTCCCCAAGGCTTTACTGTAGTACTTCACTATTCTTACTCTTAGAAGTTTTTTTCCTAAATATCAAATAACTTTTCCTTTTTGCAATTTAAGGCTATTATTTCTCATTCTACCTATGACAAACAAAGAAAACTTATTATTCCCTTCTTTGCTAATGGTTTATTTACCGCATTCCTTCTCCACACCACATTACACGATTCTTCTCTTCTTTTAGACAAAAAAAAAAATCCAATTCACTTCTTTCCTCACAGATCATGGTTTCCAGACTGCAAATCACTGCTGCTGCTCTCCTCTATGTGTTCTTTGGCCACTCCTCCACTTGTCTTGGAGAGCCCAACACAGAACTGAGCAAAGAATTCAAACTAAAGCCTTGCTACCAAGGTGCAGAGGTATATTACTTCACATGTTTTGGATATAGGGTTTTGTTTATCCATTTTCCTTTTCATAGCAGCCTCTGTTGATCCATGTTCAGCATGGGACCCATACTAGCCCATAGACTCTCTTCTGCGCACAAATATTCGTTAGTCTTCATTTGCTCACTTGAGCAAAATATTTTGCTCCCTTCTAGCCTGAAGTGACATGAAAGTAATGTAACTTGAATCTTTTCCAAGGAACAGGAGGCCCCTTTTAAAATTCCTTCCCCAGCTTCACAAGACCTTTCAAAAATGTTTTAAGACCGCGTCGGTGGAGCTCTCCCCATCACTCAATAATAATAAAGCATCCCCATCACAGCCAAGCTACATAGCATTCATATGCTGTCATAACAGTGCTTTTAAGGAAGAAACATGAAGATTTCGAGTAAATATTCATTTGGTGCTATTTCTTGCTTTCAGAAAATAAAAACCAGATTTTCCATCCTTCCCTTTCCGCACATGTACACTCACAAGCACAAATTAATTTATCAGGCAGGATTCTGTCACTGTTAGGGAGCTGTTAGAATATGTTCCGCACACAGCAGGTGCCTAAAGAAGACGACTTTCTGTTGTGGAATGGAAAATTTTTGTGGTCAAAGTTGGAGGAACATTTTAGATGTAATTACCCAGAGTATTTCAGCTGCGTGTAACACTAATTTAGAGAAAAGAAAAAAAATTAGCAATTGCTGATTGAAGCACATGCTTAGGTCCCAGGGACCCCTAAAGCAAGGGAGTCATGCAAAAAACTTGATTTAGCGGAGACACAGAAGGTCACCAAAATGCAGGGGCAGAGTCCAATGAAACAAATAAATAATTACTCTATTATTTTGAAAATAATTGGATTATTCAATAATTTCAAATAAATACAAGTTACAGGTTCTATGTCCTGTTACTGCCAAATCAATTCTGTAATGTCTCAGGAACAACAGCTAAAACCAAGCTAATCGCCCTATGGAAACACCACCATTCCAACTGATGTTATCCAAAACCTGAGAGCAACATTGTGTTGCTCTCACATTCACCCTTCCCTGAACATGTCCTTTGACTTTTCACTGGCTCAACAGCCGAGCTTTTCATCTCTGGTTATTAATGTTACAACTAACAAGGAATTAAAAGCAGTTCCTGAGGAGTGCCTTCCAAACATCAAACGATAGACAAGTGATTTATACATTAGATCTTCTTCTAGTAACATAAATATTTGAAATCTTTTAACATCAAATTGATTTACATTGACAATTCTCAATTTAAGATTTTTCACCTATTGATAACTTCAGATACCTTCTGGTGGAGGCAGTCCCTGGTAAAAGCTAAGCTATCATTATATAAAGGATTTCTCCTAAAAATACGGAGTTTCTTAAGGTTATTTTACTTATTTCTGAGGCCATGGTTGGCAAGCTTGGTGAAATTTACTCTCTTACAGCAACTCGTTTGTTAGCATTTGTTTAGCAGGCTAAGAGTGACCTTACAAGCACCTGACAAGAAGAGAGAATTTGTCACTGAAGTCTTTTAATTGTGGTACTAATCTATAAAATCAATAATGTAAAGGTATTATTTGTGTCAGTGTTGGGTCGATGGTTGGACTCGATGATCTGAAAGGTCCCTTCCAACCAAAACAATTCTATGAGTCTATAATTCATATAAAAAATGAAATGTTAGGGTTTCAGAACACTAGGAAACTTGCCATCATTGGATAAAGGCAACACTGGCACCATGACATCTCATAAGGGAAAGACCAGAAAACAATCATTTCCAATAAGCAACTGAGATGTTCTAGCCCATTTTCATGCATCTAGACCCAGACTCTGGGAGAACCCCCCGTAAATGAACCTCATTAACTCAAGTGGCAGGACCTACTACAAATTGGCAATAAAGGTAATATGGATTTTTGGGATAACTTTCATTCCTTTGGGGGTGTTAGTGATGAGAATATAAACCATTCTTGCAGCCTCTGTTGCCCAGCACCTTTCTCCACTCATTTGTTGATCAAAATGGTTTCTATCCCCCCAAAGCTTGACCCGGGGAAGGTGGAGAATAAACCAAGCACAGGTTTTTAAAATGACATATTCTCACCTGCGTAGCACTGGCTTATTCCAAAGACAGCCTAGGTTTCCTTATTGCAGAACCCTTGTATTTCCTCTAAATAAGTTTCAGCCATTAGCTAGTAAGGGAAGAAAATATAATTACAACTTTACAGCATTCTTTGACCACAGTCCCAATATTTATGTTGATGCTATCCCCAAAAAGCAGTGTCATTTCTGGAAAGAAAAAAAAAGCTGTATCTGGTGCAGAAGGTGGATTCAGGAAATCCATAGTACTGCTATGGACAGCTGTGTTTAAAGTTATTCTTCACCACTCTTAAAGAAGATGTAGCTGATTTTTTTGAATTTTTGTATAATTGCAGTAATCTAAAATGTAGTAAAATATAGTACAACAATTTAATATCCTTACAGCTGGGTTCACAATACTTCTAAGAGTACACCCACACTGCGCTTTGTTCCTTCCTGTTGCTAAGGACAACACGGTCAGAATCAATACTTATTTCTAAAGGACATTTTTCTCTGAACTTGCCAAACTTTTCAGCATGTCAAGAATTATTAAATGGGATTGCCAGTTATTTCAGAGAGCACGAGGGGAAAAAAAAGACCTAGATAGTCTTCCAAGATCCTGAAATGTCAGCAAATCCAAATGCTTCCTTTGATGTAATTTCAAACATCTGAAAAACATTATTAACCCAATGCTAAGGATTCCTCTTAAATCATTCAAGACACAAAGAAGATAACAGACCCAATTCTCACTGTCTTTTATCTCATATAGATACTAGCTGTATAAAATGTGTACGCAAGAAGATGCTAATTTTGAAATTGAGAGGGAGGGCAGTGAAGTATTTCATCTATCAAAAGCAAGCGTAAGTTGGAGGCTGATTTGATATAAGCTGGCTCATGTTCACTGTGGAATATTTCTTCTGTTCAGCACTTTCTAAAGAAAAGACATTAACTATTAACTGGTGAAGCTGACTTGTCCTTTTTCTTCCCTCTTCCATATCAGTTCCATCTCTGATTGCCGAGTGAGAGGGAATACGAGTGCCCTCTGGGAAGTACAGTAATTAGCCATTAATATTATCTTGAGAATTTCAAGATTTCAAGAAAATTCACTTGCTCCCTTCGCCTGAATTTATTTTTCTAACAAGGTTTTTGGTTTGTATAGTGGTTCATGCTTAATGGCTGTCATGGTTTATTAGATATATTGAATTATGTGACAGAATAGTATTTCAGTGGTGCTATATCTGTGGTGCAGAAAGAGGCATGCTCTGTTGAAAAAGGAATGCAGATACATTATAAATAAATACATTATAAAGCATGGTAGAAAGCATTCCCTTGCCTTTTATTCTCTTATTTCTTTTCCCAAGGCATTGGGAAAGCTGGCATTATTGTATTTACTCATACCTCATTCAAGAGGCTGCTGTTATTTTTACTTTGCTTTTTTTCCAGGCTTGCAATAGTGTAAATGACTGCAAAAATACAAGGTAATAGAGAAGAAGGAGGGCTGGTTGTGACCAGGGACGAGCCTGGCAGAAATTCTTAAGCCACACAACTGTGAGGGTGTTGCTCTGAGGAAACCTCTGGGAGGAGAGGAAACAACTACTTGGAAATTAATAGTAAATTTATAGCTATGTAACCATTTGTTTTGATATTTTTTAATTATTATTTTTAAGCTACAACTAAAAAGAGACAGTGAAAATACAAAAAGGCATAACTGGCTGAATTTTCCATATGAGGGAGAAGGCTCAATAAAACACATTACACTGAAGGTGGAAAATCCCTGGGTGGTTCTGGGCTCCTGTCACGCCAGAGTCATTATCAAATCAGAGGTGTGTATATCCCTGGTAGCAAAAACTCTTTCCAAGAAGTAAATGCAGTTGATTAAGTTACATTTAACAGCTACTGCCCAGTCAAACCTTTGTGTATTTTAGAAGCACAAGGCATGATGCCAGGTCAGCATTACCAGTCCGCGTGCTCTATCACAGCGACTTCTGCACCTCTCCATTAGTGCGCGGCTTAAAATTCTGGTTCACAGTTTCTAAATGCAACTGTTTGGAAATATGTAAAACAGTTTCCATAAATTTCTCAGTGACCTTGTATATTGGGGAACAGAGGAAAAGATTTTCATTCAATAGTATAACACAAAGTCTTAAAATTCTGTGGTAAACTGGAAGCTGCTTAGCTGGAAATGCCCAAGAAAAAGGATTTAAAGATGACCATAGAATGATAGTAAACTGTCACGTGTTGCAGGTGAGAAAAAAAGGCAAAAAGAATCCTAGGAAACATCAACAGATACATTTTTATTAGGAATAGATGCCGTTCAACAGTCCTGGAACTGCTCTGCATGCATATGTTCAAACACCTAAAGCAGATCCAGAGGATGACTACTTGGATTACAAGAGGAATATGAATTTTTTCTTTCACATGAGAAGGCTCAAGGAGCTTAATTTTTTTAATCTGGTAATAGAAACAGCAAGGATGTATGACTGATCTCTGCAAACAGAGCGTGTCCTTCTGATCCTGTTCAGGGACAAACACCCAGAGCAAAACAGAACTCTTTAAGCTAAGAAAGAATATCAGAAAATAAGAGAATAAAATTAGGCTTTCTCCTTACAGAAGAGTGAGTTCTAACCTATAGAGCATTCAAGATCTGGAGCAGACTTCCAGTGAAAGCAACAGGGGTAAAAGCCTTCAAAAGGAGAGCTCCTTCTATGGAACATAATGTGAGTGCCTACAGCAGGATGGGATTTCTCTCAATGACTAAATAACTTCCTTCTCATCCATTGTCTCCATCGCTGGGTGATTATACACATGTACACATACATACACACATACATGTAGATAAAATCTCCAGCACATAGAAACTACACGTTATGGTACAATGTATTTTATCCACTGCAGTGTGTAGTATTTGATCTGACTACACACACGTGATCAGTAAATAGAGATATGTGAAAAGTTGGCTTGGAATTAAATGTCATAACCTCTTATCACCACAAAGCAAAATATGTACTTTGGGTGTAGAGCCCTGAGTCAGTATTTTTATTGATGCTAAGCTGTTATAAAATATTTTTATTTTAGATAAACACGAGGGCAAAGCAAGAACAAATATATTTTTCCAGGAACTAGTTAGGATCTAGTGTACCTTAGTATCCCCTGAAAAACAGTGTATAATTTAGGAGTGACTCACTAGGGCACCAGCTTTGGAGAATATGTTCAATTCCTGCTCTGGACTTACAATTAGTCAGGTGAAAGCCAAGTGGGGCCTATTTTTACTATTGTTAGTTCAGTCCCAGTGTTGATGGAATTACTGAAATCAGTGCTCACTCCCTACTATACTGTAGGCTCAGTCTTCAAGACTGCGTGATAAAAATTAAGTCAGACCAGGAACCCACTGGCAGTGAAGAAAGGGATCTTCTTCCTTCCCCTCTCCTCCCCGATGCCCTCAGAAATCAAATTCACTATTCCTGTTTTACCAATAAATCCAGGGAAGGAACAGTCAATCCCAGCTGCTCAAAGTCGTGGGAGACAAGGCTATGTCTTTTAATATACAATATTCTTCAGTTGGTTCGGTCATCTGGAACTGCCTTCACAATCGTCCAAAGGGATGAAAAACACTATTTCGCAAGAGAAATAACACCGTTTTCTCTTTTAGGTAATTGTTCTGCTAAAATGCTGAGGAGCAGGAAGGAGAGACAATGTGTTCAGGGTTATACCCAAGAACGCACTCATTGACATTTAGTATATTTCTAGTAAACTATTATTCTTTAGATCTAAATTTCTTCTGGAGAGGTAAAAATGTGCATGTATTTGTGAGCATATTGTATGTATATAAATAAAGAATCGAGTTACCATTTCATATGTCAAAACCCATTTTTAACATTTACAGCCAAAAATACCTGTGGCCTTGGTGAATTTCTGTCCTGGATAAGGAGGGAAAGGAGAAAGAATATACACAAACTGCTTTGTATAATTCTTTGGGATTAGATTTGTCTCGCACCAACAGGAAATGCTCATGAAAGAAGCTGGTATGTTGAGGAGGGCTTATAAACCTCTAGGAATTTAATCTTGGTGACAACTAGCCAACCAACGAGGTACTCCATCACTGCTACTGCAAAACACAATCTGGACATCATCCCTAAAAAAGCTGAGGTTTTTTTACATTATATTCTGCATTTTTGTAATTGCATCTAATTGGTTTACAGGTACAGTGTCTTTTCTACAGTACTAACAGCTCCATTTGTATTTTCACAGTACCTCTGTGAAAAAAAAAGGATTTTTTTTTTTTTTTCCTATTTATGAACACAGAAATGATGAATAAGTACCAAGAGAAATTATTTTAAAGTTGCAAAATGAGAAAAAACCCTGAAGGAGGCCAACAGAGGACCTTACACTGAGTCAATATGAGCATCAGGCTCCATCTTTGAGTTCGTAAGTGGCGCGCTGGTAACACAAGAAACACTGGATCCATCTAATGCTTTACTTCCCTGCCTTCACCCCTCTTTGTTGTGCCCAGTGGCACTGGGGAGAGCAGCGTAGTCTCAGCCACTCCCCACAGAAAAACCCAGTAAGATGTAGGCAGTTGGAACAACCTTCCCTTCTCTTCCTAATGACTCGATGTGCATCCGAATAACGCTGTTTTTCAGTGCAACGAGGTAAGCTCATGTGGATTTATTCACGTTTTTTCTTCTCTGACAGAACAACCCCTACAACAGCAGACTCCGCACGTGCAGCTCTACATGACTTTATTCAACAGCAATTTCACTGGTTTTCTTCTCTAGTTCTCCTTTCTAGTAACATCGTGTTGCTTGTACTTAGAGAATTTTATTCTTTGGCAAGGAAGTCTCATTTCTTTTATTTTCTGGAAGGCTAAAATGACTCGTTATCATCAGACCCACGGGTCCACAGATTAAGCTACATTTTTGTGCCTCAGCAAACAGATTGCAATCAATTTTTTTTTTTTTTTTTTTTTTTACGAGCACCATACACTTCTATTTCCCCTATGCTCTCGAGTTCCCAGTTCCACTGTTATTTTTGTTGAGAGGTTTCCCATCGTGAAGGGAATTACATGAAAAGCACAAGCGCTGGAGGTGTTCTGGGGAAATATTGTTGTGCTTTGTTATGAGTCAGCCTGGATGGAGTCAAAACACACAACTTGTTCTTAAGAAACACTGGCTGAAAATAATGGAAATCCCAGATACACATCTGCTTTTAGGGCCTTTATAACATCTGGGCTGAAATCCTTGTCATCCAACTGCAAGTGATAAATATTCTCTTTCCCTTCCTTCATTGGACCTACTCTAAACTACAATTTATTTATTTTTTCTTAGAAAACATATAGAAAAATCTGGAAACAAACTTCTGTGTAAAATTTATGATGCCTACAGCCAGAATAGCTTCTTTTGGTTCCTCTTTCACACAGAGCCAGTGGTAAGCTTTTGTGTCTTCACATGACACATCTATCTCACACTACAGTAAACACAAAGTCCAAAAACCAAATTATAGATACCAGCTTCCCTATCAGGGTAATCAAAGCTAGTGACCTTTGCTCTTCTTTCTCTCCCAGTATCTTTAGCTGTACTCTGTGCTTGCTGCTGCTTCCTCCTTGGCTTTGTCTCATCAATTCCATCCCTTTTTCATATCTGCATGACATGAGATGTTTTGGAGTGGTTTATGACACAAAAAAAAGAATATCATAAAATTCAATTTTCTCAAAAGGGCTGAATGTAAGTATTTGTGCAATTTTAGAACCTTGCTTTCAGACCTTGCTTTCCCACAATCACGGCAATTGCTCTTCAGAATATATATAGTATAGGAAAGGGGATTGCTGTGAGAGGGGAGGAAAAACTGGAGACCAAGATTATGGCTGAAATTTTCTGTGGAAATTGAGGGTTTTTTGAAGCTTGAAATGAATTATGCTCTTTAGGTAATTCAGAATTTCTTCTTGAAAATGCAGAAAGACTTCACTTATATTTTGTTGCCCTTTGTTTGTTTAGTTTAGTTTTGACGTTTACCCTGGAAAAGCCTGAAGGATCTGCCTTCTCCATTGACAGAAAAAGTGATATTTGCTAGATTCTAGTGGTTTTTAAGAGAGAACATAGTCCAGGAAGTCAGTGTACAAGAATTTGACTTCACGTGTTGGGAGGGGAAGACAGGACAGTAGTGGTGTGCTCGAGAGAAATAAAATATAACAACTACAAATCAGAGAACACAGATCACTTCTCGTGAACATTTTTCTCCTCTTTTGTCATTACCTCACCAGCTTTATCTGCTCATTTGAATGACTTTTCAGCTTTGTATCAGAGGGCTGATGGACCACTGTCTCTCACTTGATCCCGTTACCTCAAAACTACATAAGGGGCAGGTTTTGGTGCCACTGAAGAGCCTTCCTACCTACAATAAATAGCTCATTTCACATGGTCTAGGAACAGAGGATGGAGAACTCTTTCACCCTGAAAATTCACGTGATGGAGGAGGAAAATAGTATACTAAAGATTCTGCAAAATTGACTTGTTTCTTGTGGTCTTCTGCTCAGTTAAAACAAACCTCTCTCAAGCCTAAAGGTATCTCCTAAATTTAGCATTCTCTTTGCCCTCAGTTGTGTACATATTCTTGTGGACAGTATGAAAAACAAAAGTACAATAAGTTCATTGTTACATGTTAAATTTACACTCAGTAAACTTGCCAAGAGTGTTTCCAGTTGACTTAGAAATACGTCAAGCTATTGCCTTGGAAAACAGGATATTAAAATGCTTGCTGATAATTTCATTTCCCCTGAAAAACAAAAATTAAGGAGAAGCCTTCCTTGAACTGTCATATGGTGATAGTGACTATGTGTTCCAAAGCACATTTAGTTTTTGTTAAAACATTCATGAGACTGATGAATTACTGATATGTGTAACCAATTGTGCCTGCTGAGTTCCAAAAATAAAAGATATGCTTCTTGGTTCAAAACATCATCAGCTCCAAGATTCATTATGCTGTGCTTCTGCCATTTTGGGCCCATCATTACTATTATAAATAACTATTTTATGCTATTAGACAAAGAAAGTAATCAGTCTAGCTGAAAATATTTAAGAATATGAAAGCTTAATAGGATTTTCATTTGTTTTACAAGAGTGACATATATGACACCCTGTTCATACTAAACACATCGTTGCTTGGGGACTCCATAAAGCAAGATTATTTCAGGTTTTACCATCCCAATGGTAACTATAACGAATAATCTCACTATTCCCACCCTTCAAATTCTGCTTTTTATAAATTCAGTAGTTTCATATGGACCTGATATATGTCATAATTGACTAGAAAATTAATTCCGCTATCAAAAACTTAAGAAATATTCATAGAAAGGAGCCTTCATGCCACAGATAGGTATTTTCCCCTCTAAAAAAAACAACAAACCTTTTTTTGAGTTAGACTCAGAGGCTGAAGTTAGTCTTTGACAACACCTTGTTGCACTGTGGCTTTCTGGCTAAAGCTAGCCATATTGAGACTTTTAAAATTATGTTTCAAAAGAATCATAAATATATTTCTAACAACAATGAGCATGACAGAACTGCTATTCAGGACACTGTGCATACTTTCCATAATCAACTTTTTTTTTCCATAAGGAATCAATCTTCTGCATAAATTTCATCTGTATCACAACATGGATGGTAGGAAGGGTTGACCCGCAAGGTAGAACTTGCCCTTCAACACACAGTGACAAAAACTCATACGAAATTATGTGAAATCAGGTCATCTTCTCTACTACTTGACAGGTTTGTAAAAATTACTCTGGAATGGAGCTGAAATTATAGTTGGTTTTGCTTCAGATAATAATAATTAACAAATATATCTAGAATTTTCTAAAGGCTGAGAAAAAAGATTTAAACACAACTGAGCCATGCGACCTTAGACCAAAGGTCTCTGTAGTCCAATAGTCTGTCTGCACCAACAGCCAAAAACACATGCTTAGAAAAAGCATAAGAACAGGAAAAGCATATAAGACACTTTCTGTGAGTATTCCTGATCATCCAATTGTGTGCAGGTATCGCCAAGTTTTAGGTGATTTCTGCATATTTAGAAATCCCTACTGGAGTCTTATCTTGTGAACTTGTTCAAGTTTCCCTTGGAATAGATAAAAATCGTGATATCTTTCACGGTTTAACTATGCATTGCATGAAATTGTGCTTTTGATTGGAATTCAGGAGTTATGACTGATTATAAGACCAAGAATTTCTTAGGTATGGATTGTTTTCATGGTACAATATGGGGTTTGTGTTGTTTTGTTGCATTCATACATCCAAAAAACCCTAAATTAGAATAACGTACATTCTTTAAGTATCTCAGGTCACGTGCTACATAAACATCTGTAAGTCAAGAGTACTAAATTGCCTTAAAATAAAGTAAAATTGGACTCCTCGCACAACTGTCACATTTCTGTGTACTTGTAACAATTCTGGGTTGTCTGGGCAAAACTGCATCGAAGACATAGAGAACGTTCTTCAGGTGGTGCTAGTAATGACAATATAAATTCTCCAGAGATCCTGCCTATGTGCTGCGGTAGCAAGTGCATGGAAAGCTCATATCACTGCTGACCACGGCTAATATCTACAGTGCACATCACTAGATAAAAACATCATCAGTGTGGGACCATATGCTGAAATTCCAATTTGATTTTGTGTACAAGATTTCCTCCATTTAAAAAAAAAAAAAAAAAAAAAAAAAAAACAGCTTTTTTTCACCTCCAAATATATTACATAATATCTTTTTTTTTTGTCTGCTGTGATTTTGTATTCCTAAGAATGGCCGGGCCATGAGGACAGCTCTTGTTTTCTAAGGCAGAAGTAAGTAAAATATTGCAACAGAAAAGCACTTGTTTCTCATAACACTTCATCTTTTCTGTTGCGGTCAGTTCCTGAATCCAGCATTAACCTCTCAAACACATATGGTTTATCTCTGTGTGTTGAGAAACAGTGTATGAAAACATAACCCGAGAAAAATGTCCCTTCGCTGTGACATTAAGGTCACTGTTTGAATTTACTGGACACACTCCAGTCTCTAATCTTATCATCTGTAAAACTTCCAAAGCACACACAGCTTCCCCCCCTGCCCTGGGTTTGATTCAGCAGTGTTATTACTACTGAAAAAGCTGTGGAAGTTGCATCAGGCCTTAGATACAGGCTCTAAAACATAGTAAATATCTCAGGATCACATAGGTTTTTTTCTTCAGCTCATTTATATAAACACAAACCAGGCTAAAAAGCATCGAGAGTCCTTTCTAAAATTCCAAATGCACCATTAAAAGCAGGATTTTCCTCTATGTCTCTAAAAACCAAACTGAGCTATATCCAGAACCAGCAAACAAACAAGCTGACACAATGGCATCAGGTCCCAAACACAATCAAGTATAGGAACTGCTGCTTCACCCTGTGTGCAAGTCCCTGTTTAATTCAGTTCTCCCTTTCCAGAGATTCCAGGGTGATTCAGTCTCACCAGTTGGTATTTAGCCATTACACAGACTAAATGAAATTACCAGCTATCATATGATCTAGATTTTTGAAGTCTCTGTGTACAGGACTTTAATTTAGAACACCGGCCATGCCTCTGACGTGATATATGACCCTTAGCAGATAATTACTCTGGGTTTTACAACCTTGAATGGCTCCTGTCAACATAAACACAGCCTCCTACATAGAAAAGCCCTGTTTATTGGATAATTTGACCAAGACAAGCAATGGGCTTAGACATTTTTACCAAAAAAAATATTGTAGCCAAAAATCATAGAAAACCTCAATATTTTAAATAAACCCTTTCATTTTCAATTCATAAAATACAACATAGTCTTGTAATTTCAAGGAAATAGAAGAGAAATTCAGAATAACATCAATTTAAAGCTTTGTTTTACACAAAAAGGAAAACGCAACCCAAAAAGTAAGTATCCTTATTTCTCTACAAGAAGCGATCTACACCATACCAGCATGATAACACTACAACATCCAAAGTAAGATTAATAATAAAATCTTCTGGTTCCAAATGAGAACACACAATTTAAAACATCTATCTCCTTTATGTTTCAATCCAGTCTAATTTTCTTTCAAATAACATCTCTACCGAACAGTTCATACAGACAGCTTTTCAAGAGAGTGCATTGTTGTTTGTTGCCTTTTTCTTAACTTCCTGACCCCTTAAAAAAAAAAAAAAATATATATATATATATATTTGCTTGGTCTTACATTTAGTTAGAAGTATCTTCCCTTCTGCAGTCAAACAGTACTGCTTAAAGCAAGGTGTGTAGCGACACGACAGCAATATTTGGGCAGGGAACAATATCAGATCAATTTCCCCAACTCTACACCCTGGATGGGCTCATCACTTTCCTGCAAAAGGCCAGTGTCACCACATGCACACTTATCCCACCAAACCTGTACCTCTCTGCCAGTCACTGCTGGAGCTTTCACTCACAAGTCTCTCATTTGCTTTTCCCCAGCAGGTAAATCACTTCAATCAGAAAATGTACGAGAGCATGATTTATTCTGTGCTGATATTAACTGCTATTTCAACGCAAACAAAAGGACGTGGCAGTTGTCAAGTGAAACACACAATGACAAAACCATTGCCTGCTACGTTTCATGGCTTGATTCTACTCTGTGTAAAGCAAGAGGATATTTTGAGCCATCATCTCACAATCGTCTGACCAAAACCCCACTGCAAGCACCAAGCTGGATGTTGGATACACCCCACCTTGTTTTACCAGCATCCTCCAAGACTTTATGTGAGCCAGGGTGGATGTTGTTACCCAAATTTTACCAACAGAGAAACCGAGATAAGCAAGAGCTCTCACCAACAGGTTCTTGCAACCTACACACAAGTCAGAGCAGGTCCAGCAGCTTCTCTTAGACCAAGGTGTTTTACTATCACCAGAAATAAAATGACCTTGACTTCATGGTCTCGTCTTAGCATTCTTTTCTTTCTGCTCAAGAAAAGATCTTTCATAAATCGAGTACACATACAAACATCCATTACAGTTTGTATAATACCTTCATGGAATCAAAAAACTCTCTATCACCAGTTTTGTACAGATGCCTATACGTGCTAACTGCTTTTTGATTAAAAATACAATAAACTCTTGAAGGTCTCCACGTATTTTACACTTGCCTTTCTTCTTGGATGAGTGCTAAGAGCCCTCTCTATCCTCCCAGGATAGAGCAACAGGGAGTTAAAATACTGCTCCAAGATGTTCTAGGAGTGAAGTAAATTAAATTAACTTCAGCACACGTAGCATTTAACCTTGAAGGAGCAACATAAACTATGTCTTGTTCTCACTACAACTGTTGGTCTGAAAAGGTGAGACTCTTCAGCACACCTACATCAAAACCAGGAAGGGTTCCTCTATTTGGGAAATATAATCCATCATGCTAAATGTTATAGTGATAATTAAAATGAAATGTTAAGCATAATTAGATAACTGATAACAGACTGACCTGCTGCTGTGCGACCCCTGATTCAAAACACACCGTCTGCAAGAAAAGAGGAGAAAAAAAAAATCAGTTTATATAATCTTAAGACTAAAATACGTTGTTTTATAAATAGTATTAATTAATAGTCGTTGTTAATTTCATTCAATAGAATAATTCTTGAGATTTATTATTTTTATCAGTTTATGCTTTGTATAAATTTGTGGAATTATTGACACTCATAAAACAAGGTGAGAAAACAAATGGCTAAATATCTCCTAATTATTTTGAATTGTACCGTTTACATACATCTACGTATGTGTGTGTTTATATACACGTATGTAAACAGTACCACACATATTAGCTACTTGAAATCTTTGTTGTTCCTATAGGCCTGCAGAAGACAGCAATTATTTAGCAAGAAGTTGAGAACTTCACTCCGTATTACCAGGAGACTGGGAAGGGTTGGCGCTGTGGGCAAGTTACCACTATATAATTCACATAGAAAAGGTGTGATTGGATTAATAATTTCTATCAGGACTATCTGCCCTAATTGCAAGAGAATTTTTTACATCCTCAGCCTGTTCCTACGTCCCCTGCCTACTCACAGCCACAACCAGCAGGGCCAGGCAATGCTCTCCTGCCAGGTTTGTTTTCAGTCTTCCATAACAGAAAAGAAAGCGCGAAGTCATGCATTATATTAAACAGTTATTGCAAAATGAATCATTATCTGTCATACATCAGAAAAAAGTCGTGAGATTAATCATGGCATGTTCTAGCTACAGCACTTGGAATCTTGCCATTTGCTAGGTTTGTTTTCAGTTTGCTTTCTTGAAAACAAGTTAAAACCCACCAGTTTTGTTTAGATACTGGTTCCTATCAGCTTTCTTAACAACCTCAGCCGTGTTATTTCTCTGCCCTGTAGCATCATGACTATTTGTTCTTTAGGTTCCACAAGCTTTCTACCGCAACATGAACATACTCTCAAACAAACAAAAAAAACTGTTAAAGCAAACAAAAACAAGCAATCTCTTGCTAAAAGGAAAAACATTAACTGTATAAATTAAACAAAACCCTGCTGCATACAGCTCTCTAAGCAAAACCTGTAAAGGTCCGCATAACAGAATCACAGAATGGTTGGGGTTGGAAGGGACCTTCTGGAGATCATCTCATCCAACCCCCTGCCAGAGCAGGGTCATCCAGAGCAGGTTGCACAGGAACATGTCCAGATGGGGTTTTAATGTCTCCAGAGAAGGAGACTCCACCACCTCTCTGGGCAGCCTGTTCCAGGGCTCTGCCACCCTCACAGGAAAGAAGGTCCTCCTCATGCTGAGATAGAACTTCTTATGTTCAAGTTTGTGCCCATTACCTCTTGTCCTGTCACTAGGCACAGTGAAAAGCCTGAAAAAAGACTGGACCCAATCTCCTTCCCCACCTTCATAAAGGTCTTGACAGCAGGCTCTTGCAAACCGATGGGGAAGGGCCCCAAATTCCAAAATCTAGGCTGGGAGCCTCAGAGCATTTAAGCAGCCGCTTAATTGGAAGCGGGCACATAGTCTAAACAATTCCAGCTCCACCTGCCCACTTACTGCCCTGCTGAGCCTTTCCCGAGCACGGGAGCTCTTCACATGGAGAAGAAGCTCCCATGTCCTCTTCTTCATTAGGACACCAGGTGTGTCTTCACCTGTGCCTAATAAATTCCTAACGAAGACAGGCAATTTGCAGCTTTCCCCCATCAGTAATTGGCCCCTGCTGCAGCAAAGGTCCAGCTCAATCTCCAAATTCATGTTGAAATTATGAACCACCTTATCTTCGTTAAGGTTTTACCTCATACTGGTAATCTTCCTTATCATATTCTAGCCACACTGAGTAATGAACACCTTGATTTTTTGGAGAAAACAAGATGTAGGAGATAGCTCATCTGTTTACCTGAGGTCTAAATTAGGACTCATCCGAAAACAAAGAAGTCTGCTAATGATTACATTGAGAACGGTCTGGTGATCTTTATCATCCTGGTGTTACAAAAGAAGGAAGTTTCTCAAACTGTTAGGATGCAAATAACTCCTAATGACGCCTTGGGGGGGGGGACGGAGGACAGATGACACACTATGTGCGGGGATAGATGTTGGCTCCTTGCCAAGGACCATTCTTGGCAAAATTGGCTAATTAGACTGAACTGTATGGGGGTTTTCAAATATCATAATTTTTTTTTCCTGGCAAGAAACCTGCAGGTTTACATTCTTTTAAAAATCTAAGCCAGGGTTCTGGTGATTTGCCTGATTTTCCAAATGAAACACACACGTAATTTTCCTAGAATCCGGTTTGTTTTGTTTTTCAGTGAAGATAATTTCCTGCTTTATTTCTTTAGAAAACGGTAATTTGAGAGGGGTTGTTTTTTATTGCTGTTTTGCTTTGCTTTATTTTTACATCCAGCCTTACAGGCCTCCGCTGAAATAAAAGCTTAGCAGAGGCACGATCCTTCAGTTTTGCCTTCAGGTAAAAGAGCTCAGGTCAGCAGTATGCCCTCAGGTCTCTCTTTTTATTTTTAATATTTATTTACCTGGTAGAAAAACTGAAGTTCCTTGTCACTGCATGCATTTTGCTTGTAGTAATTACCGCGAGGTAAAAGCTTAATACTTAATAATGAAAGCCAGCCTAAGGTTTTTATAATCATGGTTTTTGGAGTGGTGGCTGCATGGAGTTTGTAATACAGACTATGAAGTCTGGTGCCTGCTCTGGTAGTAGTCTGAAATTATTACTCTCTAGTAAATACTAGCAAGTTCCATTTTCCCTTCCAAGAGAATGTGACATGGAACCAACTTAAGTTTTGTGCTGCTTTCAGGTAAAATTCTAAAAAATTCTGCATTTTATCCTACAGTACCACACCTTCACCATGGCTCCTGACCAGAGCAAGCAAAGTCAGAATAAATCCAAAAGAAACAACTGCACATAAAAATTCATACACAATAATTATTAAATGGACCTTTTGCATATAAGTTTAATTAACTTAGTTCAATGGCAAAGGTCATCCAGTAATTTCCAGTATATAAGTACAGGCCTCTTATTCACCCTCCTCATTAATCACATGAATAACTTTGACACTTTTCTTCTCCGAAACATGTAAAGCAGAGGTTGGCAGACTGCTTGGGCTGGGCATTTGGACAAATTTGTTAAGAATGCCAGTGGAAATTAATCACTTCTAATAAAAGGACTACTGAAATGTATTAATGCAGAAACTAATTTTATTTACAAGAATAAATATAAATAAGTAATAACTGAAGTCCAGAAAACTCTGAGAGCGTGGGTTCAGAGTAATGTCAGAGTCCCAGCACCCTGATTCTAAAAGACAGAGGAAGCAGAAGGGGAAAAGCAGGTACGGGGCAAGCACAGGTTGTATTTTCTCTAACACTTACCTGCCCACAACCATTTTCAGTTTATGGAATTTCTTGATCCCGATGTAGTTTATCTAATTAATAACCTCTCCCAAGTACTTGCATCACATTTCTAAGTATCTTTACAGTTGTCTGCTTGAGCCCATGCTAATTTTTAGAATATAAATCATCCTTTGGCAAAAAGTTCAAAAGATATACAACCCCACTGCATGCTCAACCACCTCCTCCTGTTTCAAAATGGATTCATACCAGCTTTATTCATTACCCCCTAGTTCTTGTACTGTAAGGGACAATGAGGAGGTCTCTCTAGCCTTTCCACGACTATCTCCAGATAGTTATGGCTCTCTAGAGCTTTACCCAGTCATCTCTCTTTCAGTCAAAAATCATTCAGTTTAATCATTGCTCACGCTGAAGCTATTTGATATCTTTGATCATCCTTGTTGTTCTTTGAACCTTTACAATTTCTGCTGTAGGCCTATATTCTGCTGTAGTGAAATGAGAAAAGATCACAGTATTCTAGGAGAAGATGAAAGTGGCATAAACACTTATTTAGCATTTGCTTTTTCTTCCCTTTTGTAATAATTCTCGTTTCTAATAACTAAGCCTCTGTTAGAGGAAGAAGTTGGAAGCAGCTCTCATATGAAACAGGTACTTATTCTGGAGGACTGGAGGAAGAGCGTGGTATTTGGCAAGAAAAGTTTTCAACATCCTTTGGTCTCACTCTGAATTCATGTAGTACAGAAAGCCAACAGCTGGGAAACGTTGTGCCAGAAGCAGCACCAATTGGGTTAAAGCAAGAAGAGGTTATTTTGCCTGAGGCTATAGGTATATGACAGAATAAAATCAAAAAATAACACAAAAAAAAACCTTAAAAAATACACTAGAAGATCTGTAAGCCATTCCCAGTCTAATTTCTTCTTGGCAATTTTGCAGAGAAGTGGAGGTGATTGGACCAGCCCTCCTCATACAGCTCAAGGCTCCAAGAAACAATAAAGTAGTAACGGATTTAAAAGCTCTGTTTTGATTCCCAGAGAAGCTAAGATTTCTCAAAGCTTATAACAGCCTTTCATCAGATGTAATGGTTATGAACGTGCTTTGGTTTTGATAAAGTCTTCAGAGTAATTACAGACTATCGTTTTTTACATATAGGAAAAAAGCAGTAACACCAGTTTGTGTTACAGCAGAGGTAAGAGGCAAGAAATGATGTATTTGGAAGTACCAAAAAAAGATGTAGTCAGGATGAAGCAGGAGACAGGAAGAGGAGACTTTAGAAAAGACTGTCACAGATATTGATTTAGAATGGAAAAAAATAATAGTTATTAGCAGGGTCTTACAAGACATAGGCACAGAAATAGAAATGTCCCGTGCTTAGAACTCTTCCCAGCTGAAAGCATCCTAGAGAGCATCACAGCACTCAAGAGTCAGGGGTTACCTCTAGAAGAGCTTTCTATTTCAGACCAAAAGTGCCCCTGATGAAGGGCAATAGCTTACACGGAGGAGCAATGCCTGTGTGTTATAGATTACAAGTACTACGTTTTGCTCAGCCTTCAGAGTAATGTGTTGCAAAATTATAAAATTAAATAATTACACTTCCATACACAGAGTTGAACAAAGTTTACCCGTAAGGTAATACCCAAAACACATGGATGACATCGAATCTGATTAAACCTGCTCTCAGAGCAGAATAATGCTGAGCAGGGAGAGCAGTGCAGTATGCGCAGCAAATCTGTTTTCCACACTTTAATAATCAAGACTGACACCGGGCCTGAAGTTAAGTTTCTCTCAGTTCAACTTTTGAGTCAGATGCCCAGGTGCCACCTACTTATAACAAGTGACAGTTCCAAGCCAAGTCCCTCAAACACCATTTAAGGTCAAACCTTCAGCTCTTTGTCTCTGAGACTGAGAAACCACACCACCTTCATGCACGTGTTGAGTGTCAAGGCAGCCAGCACGCACAAAAAAATCCAATTGCATGATTCAAGCAGCCCTTGCAGGCCTGTAAATATGCCAGCAGAGTGCCTAGATCAGTCAGTCACTGTTCTCAAGCTTGGCCAGAAAAATAACCTCTTTGCAGGAGACAGACTCAAAACTGTACCCAAGCATCTCGTAAACGAAGGTCAAGGCCAAAACGAACATATCCACAAAGGTTTATAACTTAGTCACAGCTAAAAAACCTGTAATTTATCTTAATCTCAGACATTTTAACAGGTCTTTTCTAAGCACTATTCCATTTGTTCACAAACAGATGTTCAGCATAGACTACTTGGTGAAAACATATTTACTCTTCTAGACAAAAAAAAAAGACTGATATTGGCAAGTCTGTTTAAATGAGGAATCATCAAGACTATGGAACTCCTGAGGCAGCTACAAGGAAGATAACATCTAGCTTTTGGAATAAGGGCCATGAGGAAATTGTTTCAACAAAGCAACAGTGAAACATATGGAGTTATTATAGACATCCACATAATAGCTGAGGACATGTTAATTACAGTGTCAATCAAGGTGGAACATGATCAGAAACAGAAGAAAGGGAAGGCAAAGATCCAAGCAGAAAATATTAATTTAATTCAAGTGAAGGGCTGAAAGATGGTAAACACAAAAGGAATCTAGACAGATGAGAGCAAAGATGAAAACTTCAGCAGCAGCGAAAATGAAAATTTTATAGTACAAGAAGCTCTACCAAAGATCGTGCAGATAATTAGCCGAACCGCAGAGGGCATGGAAGGGAGGACAGCTCTGCTGAGACAAGAGGGTGACTTGGCAGTGGCCAGAGAGACACGTAAAGGTACAAGTGAGCTCTCACTGACAGAGAGTGAAATTTTATAGAAACCGAGAAGGAAAACCGCCGTGTTTACTGCTAGAAATTTTAACACACCAAGCTTCAACAGCAGAAAATGGGACAGATGTAACAGAGGTGCTTTGCTGTTATGTTACCATGAACAGCACCTCATGGACTACTGTAGAGGATGCTGAGAACGTTGATCTTTGTTACGAACTTCAGCTCTCGCACTGAGTACCATTTAGGTGAATATGCACACATGAAAATCCTGCAAAGCAAACCTTACAGAAACCCGAGGCCAGGTTGTAGAGCAGACTGCCAGAGGAGCCCAAATTTGCCTGGGCCTGTGCAAAATACTCTTTTATTACAACACAGGTTGTAGGTAGCAGATGACTCTGTGCTTCACCATTTCCATAGCTATAGCAAGGCTTCCGAAGCAAAAGATCTTGTACTGGGTGATGATGGACTAGATGATTTTAAAGGTCCCTTCCAACTTAGGTGATTCTATGCATTGATTAGGTAGGTATAACTCAACAAGGAAATTAATTTATTGCTGTATTACAAGTAGAGGACAATTAATCAAAAAATATGTTCTGCTATGATGAAATGTCAAATTAACAACTACATAATGCAGTATGTTTTTCCAACATAAGCAGCTCTTGTGATCAGCTTTTGTGGAGAACTTGGAAAAATCTTCCACACTTCAGTAAGTCCATTTTCTGTTGAGCAAGTGAATACATCCCGTCATTGTTGAAAATCATATTTAAAAGACAAGGGATTCCTACAAGTTACTAAATGCCTGCAACTTAATGTTGAATGGACACATTTTTGAAGTCATAGGGAATGAGATTTATTCATTCCAGGTCTGGATAATGATAATTGCCAAATGCCAAAGCCAATGCTTCTGGAGGTGGATACACAACACAAACATGTTTGAAGCAGAGGACTGCCTCACCAACAAGTATTTATTGCTTTCCTGAAAGTCTGCTCGCAAGTAGGACTTTTTCCTGTGTGATACACCACGCTGCTGTGATTCACAAGGTCTCAGTAAATATACGTGACAGTACAACATTCAGAGGTATAGTGTTCTGTGCCAAAAGAAGCAGCCAAATGGTTTATCCCACACAATATAAAGACTTGCACGACAATCTCAGGCGGGCACTCACAACCAGACTGAGCCAGTGATAAAGGCTGAGCTCAGATGAGTTAAGCGTTAACAATCTCTAACCTATACAGGAATAATCAGCAGGTTGTCAGAAGAATGCCTTGGGCCTAATGATGAGGACTTTATTTGTCTGAGATATTTTTAATGGGAAATGGCAGAGGCAGTGTATTGTGATACCATCTTTTGAAATTAGTCATGTATAATCATCAGAAAACTTCCATTTGGGAGAGGTCTCATAAGTGAGGCAAAAACTGGCTCAGAGTCTGCAAGACTGGCGTATCTGTACAAGCCACTGTCAATTAAAAAAAAAAAACAAAACAAAACACAAAAACAAACAAAAAAAAGTTAGAAGAGCTCTGTCTGGAACACCGCATTCTCGGTCTCACTGCATGTCTGGTGGTGGTAGAGTTAGGAAGAGCAATTAGAAAGTAGGGCAAACAATGGATCACATCCTAAAAAAGCTGAATTACAAAACGTAGCGGACAGAGTAAGGATCAAATCACAAGCAGGTGTAAACCAGAAGCCACGCACAGCAATATTGACCCAAGGCTAGGATCTAGAGGGGCATTACGATGAAGAGCTGTTGCTACGCATGGACTCCCAACTCAGCATCAGAAAACTCTGGTGATTTTGTCGGGCTTTCCCTTCACAGTCACTCCTGACAACGAAAGCACAGTGGTGTAAATAAGATAAGCATTATGGTCCTGTTTTGGTCTCTTTGCTGTGTTTGGCACTGCTTGTGTATATTCTACTTTGCAGCGGCTTGGGTGTTATTTTGTGAAAACAGGGTTTTACTTGACACACCATGAATTTCACACAACTGCATTGAAATTGGTCTCATAACAGGGAGAAAGAAGACAGTTTTACTTTACTCCTTTTATGTTTTTCTTCCATACAAAAAGGGGAGAAGGGAAGAGGCATAAGTGCTGTTTCACCTCTCAGGAAACAAGCTGCTTCCTTGGTCTTACTGAGATCTGGAAGTTTTCCATGCCAATACAACACTTTTCTTTCAGTGCTTGAAAGAATATTTGTGATTTCTGTGCCTAACCGTGCCCACCTCACTGAAATAGGTTTAATTTTGCCAACTCAGATAAAAATTGTAACATTAGCAGGATTTTCCATTAAAATATATTCTGTACAGAAATAACACAGATCTTAAAAGAGCCGGGATAGTCTTCTTTTCCTAACATACAAATTCATCTGATTTTCTGTCAGTAATCTAAAGAGAGAAAGTGCTATTATTTATGCCATGTTTTCATTTTTTTCATGTTGTCACAGCTGTCTTAGACTAAACAACGCTGTTCTATTTTAAACTAAGAGACTTTGCATATTTATTTTAAAGAATTAACAGAGCTTTTAGAATATTTGTTTTTAAGCAGTCTAATGGGAGATACAAATATTAAATAAATATAATAAAAGATAAACACATCTATTGTCTAAATAAAAAACAAGTTAGAAGAATAGTTTGGCTATATATTTATTTAAACTCTCATACACAGCAAAGATGTTAACTATTTAAAATAATGGGGAGGTTTATTATTTTATTGTCCAACATACTGTTTTATTTCATTTCCATTTCCACATATTATTCATAAGGAATAAGGGCATGCTATTTATGCATCTATATTTCCCCTTCAGTGACACAAATTTAATAAGTCATAACTTGAGAGATAAATGCACTTTTAATCACTGGAGTGAACTGAAGGTCTGTGCTTTGAAACACCAATCTCACACTCCACATTGGCTTTAGCGAGGTTCCAAAAAACGGGGTGAGGAAAGCTGGTAAAGCATGGTTTGTATTGAGTTGGTGTCAATTTTATAATATGTTTTAACAGGAAATCGTAAACAGGGATCAACAGGTCTCTTCCTCAGTCTGTGTCATCTTTCTTGGGAGGCTCATGATCATTCAGATATCTAGCAAATTATTTCTGATATATGAAGACTAAATGGCAGGTTTATTACCACATATATTACATTTAACTCTGTCCATTTGTGGTGCAGAATATTGACACATACAGCAGTGCCCAGGAAAAACCAAACTTACAATGAATGGCTGCAAACACTAAGAAGAATTACCTTATATCAATTAACTCTGGCAATTCTATTACTGTTCAAGGCTTTTACCTCTCGCTTTCACATCTTTTCTACCCTCGTATGACATATCAAAGCATTTCCCTGCAAGTTCATCTCCCTGTTTTAACTTCATACCAGTTTATGTCTTACTATATATTCTGTAGATGTTTAGATCATGCTCCTGTACCTTCTTTGTCATCATAATCACTATTATGTATAAGGCTAAATTAGTTACAGATCAGCATACACATAAGAAAAATGGTATTAATTCAGATACTATGACTGCAAATAACGTCTCAAAGGACTTAAATTTACAAGTAAACATACAAGAGAAGTTCCATTGACCTGAATAGAAACTGCTTAACTACTTAACTTTAAGCACGTCTAAATGTTTGCAAGATCTGATCTTTAGAAAATTTCTTTAGAAGAAGAATAACTTTGCATAATAAATATACATTAAGAAGACCCCTTGAGTTTGTTCCTGAGGCTAAAAAGGTTGTGACCTGTTCTGATTACTTGACAAACCAGCAACAGTTTTCCAGTTCACAAATAAGACCGATTTCAAAGTTATTTGAGATTTGGAGATAGAAGAAACACGAACTCCTGCATTGCCCTAATATTCTCATAGCGCTTTGGGCATAGTAATGGGTGTTTTACAAGAGTTTAACATACGAACAGAAGTTTTGCTTCAGAATTTATTGTACCACATGAATTTTAAGTGTTATAACCCTGTGAAAAATCTTTAACCATAATAACTTAAGCCAAATTCTGCCTAAAGAAGTGTAAATCTGGAACCTCTTTACTGAAGTCAATGGATGTGTTCCAGATTTAAACAACTGCGCATAAGACTAGAGTTTGGCTTCACGTCTTCAGTCCCAATCAGACATTTTAAGGAGTATATTCTGCAGACTATTTTTATATAAATTTTCCTTCCTTTGGAAGGAAATATTTATGGCTGTTACACTGTCAGTTAGAAAAAGAATGGTCATTTATTCTTACCCTTGCAAAATGAGGTCGATAGCTTTGCTGCATAGGATGAACGCAAGACTGAGTCATGGTTACAGTATGTTGGGTGTGGCTGCAAAAGAAAGAAATATTCTTTACCTTAACAATATTTGTTGTTAATTGGGGGGGGAGGGGGCAAATAGGAGTGATTTTATCAGAGAATGGGTGTGTTCCCAGCAAATTAACTGTGTATGCCTGCTGAACAGAGTTCTCCATGAACATCTGGTACCAGAATAGTAGCAGCAATGGCAAACAATAAATAGTCTAATAAGGAATCACTGGAAATCCTGAAGTTATAGGAAACCCCTTAGAACATACACTAAGTTTGAAAGTCCCTTAAACAGAACCATAGAATAGCTTGGGTTGGAAGGACCTTTAAAGAGCCACCTAGTCCACACCCCTGCCCTGGGCAGGGACACCTCCCACCAGAACAGGTTGCTCCAAGGCCCCTCCAACCTGGCCTTGAACCCCTCCAGGGATGGGGCAGCCACAGCTTCTCTGGGCAACCTGGGCCAGGCTCTCACCACCCTCACAGCAAAGAATTTCTTCCCCAGATCTCATCTCAATCTCCCCTCTTTCAGTGTCAAACCCTTCCCCCTCGTCCTATGGCTCCCCTCCCTGATCAAGAGTCCCTCCCCATCTCTCCTGGAGCCCCTTTAGGGACTGGAAGGGGCTCTAAGGTCTCCCTGGAGCCTTCTCTTCTCCAGGCTGAACCCCCCCAACTCTCTCAGCCTGTCCTCACAGCAGAGGGGCTCCAGCCCTCCCAGCATCTCCGTGGCCTCCTCTGGTCCCGCCCCAACAGGTCCATGTCCTTCTGGTGTTGGTGCCCCCAGAGCTGGAGGCAGCACTGCAGGGGGGTTGGAGCAGAGAGGCAGAATCACTCAGGGAGGGACAGTTTTTACAACAACAAGCATTTTTTCCAGGTTCCTGACGATCAGGCTGCTGGATTACATACTTACAATTACCATTTGTCCATCTGTAGTTTCCAGATCATCTACCACAATCCAGAGCAGCCCAGCACAGAGCCATTATCCTTTACCATCTCCAAACTCGGCTCCTGCTTGTCAGAAGAGCACAGCAGGGCCTCCCCTGGTGTCCATCGTGGCAGGGCCCATCCTGCCGGGGAGGAGGGCAGGCCGGGGCAGCAGCGCAGCCCCAGCCATGGGGCAGGGCCTGGCAGCAGGGAGGCAGCCTGTGGGTCCAGCCAGAGCCCCAGGCCCACAGATGGGCCCACTTTGGCAAGCAATGGCTCCGGCGCTGTGGCAGGCACAGACCCAAAGTGGCTCCTGAGGCCCTGTCATGGCCTCCCCACATCCGCCAGTGGGACAGGGCCGTGATGGGTGGCCTGGGGGATCCACTGACATTGAAACGTAGTGGGCGCACACACAGGGGTGAGGCACTCCCTAAGAGGGGATCATGGCGAGCTGAAGAGCCGTTCTCCTCTAACCCCAGCATCGGAGGGGGATGGAGAGTCTCCAGAGGTGTACAGAAGCAATAGGGCAGTTACAAAAGGTGGCTCCTACCTTGAAAACTGTGGTGGGTTGACCCGAGCTAGATGTCAGCTACCCACCAAAGCTACTCCATCTCTCCTCTCCTCAGCTGAATGGGGCAGAGACCCCATAAGTCCCTTCCATGAGGTGCAGTCCTTCAAGGACAGATTGCTCCAGCATGGGCTCCTTCCATGGGGTGCGGTCCTTCAGGAACAGACTGCTCCAGTGTGGGTCCCCCACGGGGTCACAAGTCCTGCCAGCAAACCTGCTCCAGCATGGGCTCCTATCCCCATGGGGCCACAGGTCCTGCCAGGAGCCTGCTCTAGTGTGGGCTCTCCACAGGGTCACAGCTTCTTCGGGACATCCCCCCGCTATTGGCATAGGGTCCTCCATGGGCTGCAGGTGGGTATCTGCTTCACCATTAACCTCCATGAGCTACAGATGGATAACTGCTCCATTGTTAACTTCCCCAGGCGCTAGGTAGATATCTCCTCCAACGTTAACCTCCATGGGCTGCAGGTGGATATCTGTTCCACTGTGGACCTCCATAGGCTGCAGAAGGATAGCCTGCCTCGCCATGGTCTTCACCGCAGGCTGTAGGGGAATCTCTGCTCCAGCACCTGGAGCACCTCTTCCCCCTCCTTCTTCCCTGTCCTTGAGGTCCGCACAGTGGTTGCTCTCACATATTTTCACTCCTCTCTTAGGCTGAAATTGCTGTTGTGCAGGAACTTCTTCTTCCCTTCTCAAATATGTTATCCCAGAGGTTCTCCCATCATTGCTGATGGGCTTGACGTTGGCCAGTAGCATGTCCATCTTGGAGCCAGCTAACATTGTCTCTGTTGGATTTGGGGGAACCTTCTAGCAGCCACAGAAGCCACCACCGTAGCCCCCCCACACCAAAACCTTACCATGTAAACCCAATACAAAACCAAATATTATTTTTGTTTGTTTGTTTAAAGTAATCTCAGTGTTTGGCCCATTCCTTATTCTTCCCACAATATCCATGTTCTGGATGATGTTCTGGAGATGTGGGACCTGCTTTGTACAATCTCAGGGAAGTCCTAGCAGCAAGTAATCCACTTGGTGGTGACCGCTTAGGTTTCTGGGCTTTTTTTGCTTTAAATATCACTAGTGATCTGTCTAACCTAAACTGAAAAATTAGGGAGGGATACTAGGAATACTAAGATACGTTTGATATATCTTGTGCATGTATCTGAACAGTACATTCTGCATCAAACCGCCTTTTAAAAACTCTATTTGAAATAGGAAATGCTAAGCAGCCCTTTCCACGTGGTTGCAGGCCTGAAAACAGCTTTTTCTCTGTCAGGGCTCAACAGATGGCAGGTTGGCCGAGATGAAACACAGAGCACAAGGCAGGTGCCGGAGTTACAGCTTGTTCTTCCAGATCTCTGGGGAAGAACAGGAAGCTCTTAAAAGTTTGTCTCTCTAACATTTCCTTTATTAGCACACTTGTTCTATATTTGTTTTTTTATTCCCCTCTGCCAGTAAACACCTTTCAGCATGACTCCTAGCAATAAATTTCCTTGTGAATCGGGATAGTTGGGAGGGATTTTAAAGTGGAAGCTGCCTTTTACCAACTTAACCCAAGATAATTTTCAGCCCACGTAGTGAACACGTCCCAGAGAAATGTCTTCATGCCAAAACTCAGACCTGATGCTTTTCAGCTGAAGTTCTGTAATTTAGTTCCCCTGTGAAGCTTCTCTCTTCTCCTCTGAGGAAGCAGAAAGGCACATGTGAGGGGGAACTCAGGTTAACATGACTTCAAATCTCTCTTATTTCTTTCAGGCTCTTGCATCCAGCACACGCTGCCAGGTCACATGAAACCCTGCAGGGCTCTTCCTAGAGGACTCCGGCCACACAATGCTGCAGAATCACAAATTTTCAATTCTCTTACTCATTCTTGCTAATTCTTTTTAGTGACACACATACACACAAAAAAAATGCAGACAAAACATTGGGCACCAGTCAACTTTGGTACAATGAAAAATTTCTTCTGGAGACCAAAAAAGCATTCCCAGGAACCCAGTTCATATTCTACTTCCGCAGCATGTTCAGGAATATAGGACAGGGAGCACCACACTGTGCTGGGTGTTTCACCTGCTGTCAGTGAAGAGAACTGGAGTTATTTCGGACAAGTTGCTCCTCCTGATTTCCCTCAGGTTCCACTTGATTTCCTTGATTTCCTGAATTCCCCCTCCTTATCCCATTTTAAAAGCACAGTTGTCATTTCATCATTAAAGCAGCACATTTTCTAAAAGAGCATCTTCATTAAGGTCAGCGAGAAAACTTTCTGTACTTTCTTGATGTCTGATAAATGCTGAACGTACCGCAGCTAACTGGAGGTACCTTTGGGTAAGCAGCTGCATTTAAAAAAAAAAGCATGTAAAATTTTTAAAAGCATGGTAATAAAATGAACTTTTCTATAGCATTTATAGCTTCAAGGACATCTGCAACCTTGAAGTAAAGAGCCTGTTCTCTGGTTTGTGTTGGAGGATGCTGATGAGTCTGCAGTAGAGAAAGGAGAAACGTTACTTAGACGCTGTCAACACGCCACCTTTGTTCCATTGATCTTTGTGGAGGGTCAGGCATCAGACAGAAGTCACACTGGGGTTACATGAGGTCTCATCTCGGCAGCAGGAGAATCGGTGGCTTCATGCCTTAGGGAAACGGTCTTCCTCTCCCTCAGTAAATTCCCATTTGTGCCTGTGTGCACCAGAAAATCCCATATCCCTGCAGGAGATATACACTGTTTTTCAATTTACTGCTCGGCAAATGCTCATTCAGTGAAGACTGAGCAATTTGAACTGATTTTCACCTGCCGTCTTTCCTTTGCTTCCTTTCCTCTGCTCTCCCGCTCTGGCTCCCAGTTTCTTTGGGAACAAGATTTAGGCAGGTGATAAAGCATGATCAAAAATGTTTAAGGTTCCAAGGTTTTCCATTTCAAAAGCATACAGGTAACTTCTCTTTTGCTGTTGAGTTTACTTTTACATTTTCAAAATATGTATAAAACGCTATTAAAACAGCTATCAACACGACTAATGAGTTGTCAGAAGCAAGCAGGACAACAGACAATACTTTCGTAGAATCATAGGATTGTTTGGATTGGAAGGGACCTTTAGGATCATCAAGTCCAACCATCAACCTCACATTGCCAGGTTACCATTAAACCATGTCCCTCAGCACCACATCTACACATCTTCTAAATCCCTCCAGGGATGGCGACTCCACCACTTCCCCGGGCAGCCTGTTCCAAGGCTTGACAGCCCTTTCCGTGAAGAAATTTTTCCTGATATCCATCCTAAACCTCCCCCAGCGCAACTTGAGGCCTTTTCCGCTTGTCCCATCGCCTGTCCCTTGGGAGAAGAGACCAACCCCCCCCCTGGCTACACCCTCCTTTCAGGGAGTTGTAGGGAGTGAGAAGGTCTCCCCTCAGCCTCCTTTTCTCCAGGCTGAACACCCCCAGCTCCCTCAGCCGCTCCTCACAAGACTTGTGCTCCAGACCCCTCACCAGCTCCGTTGCCCTTCTCTGGACACGCTCCAGCCCCTCAAGGTCTTTCTTGGAGAGAGGGGCCCAAAACTGGACACAGCCCTCGAGGTGGGGCCCCACCAGTGCCCAGTACAGGGAGACCATCACTTCTCTAGTCTTGCTGGCCACACTATTGCTGATACAAGGATGCTGTTGGCCACCTGGGCACACTGCTGGCTCATATTCACCCAGCTGTTGACAAAAACCCCCAGGTCCTTTTCCACCAGGCAGCTCCAGCCGCTCTTCCCCAAACCTGTAGTGTTCATGGGGTTGGAGTGACCCAAGTGCAGGATCCAAAACTTGGCCTTGTTGAACCTCAGACCAGTGGCCTCAGCCCATCGATCCAGCCTGTCCAGATTCCTCTGTAGAGACTTCCTACCCTCAAGCAAATCTACACTCCTGCCCAACTTGGTGTCATCTGCACACTTACAGAGGGTAATTTCAATGCATTTCTGTAATTTTTTAATATAATGTTCAATGGAAACAAGATTCAGTGGGAATGTGTTGTCGCTGTATTTGTTTTTGCCTGTTTGGTTTCTCCTAATGGCTCTTGAACAGTTTGGTGGATTTTAAACAAATCTCGTAGAAGGGTGGAGGTGGTTTCCATGAAGATACACGGCCAAGGGAGAAAATCCAGACCATGCAGCTTTTCAAACTTTGAGAGAAGATGCAGAGTCAGTTCGTACATTATTTAACACGAGTAAATCCGCACGGGACAGACATCGTATAAATATAAAGTTGCTGTCACTTTTAGAAACCCAAACAAGGCAAATGTGAGGCCCACATTTCTAGCAAAACAGGCTGATCTTTGTGATCACTGAACTATCTGGACCAAGAAACCGCAATATTTTTGAAAGAAAGTAAAAATATCTACCGCCTTTTTGTGAAAACAAGGTTTTTGAAAACAGGCTATTCCTTGCTGGACAAATCAGGCATTATTACTCGCTGTCACTCTAAAAGTTATGTTGATCTTTGTAAGAACCTAAATTTATTTTGCTTCTTTAACCGTTGGTTTATGCCCAACCTAACGTTTGCTGGATTGATTCACTGGGTTGTAAATCATCCAGGGCGAGGACACAATTTAAATTTTAGAAAGTGCTATTCAGCTTTGAGTTACAAAAAAATTACTAAGACCTCAGTGATATGTTAATTCAAGAAAAGCCGGTAACTAAAAGGCTTTAAACTTTATTTTCTTCCAGAAACGCATTTTACTTTCATTTATATTCACTTGTACTGTTCTCAATGGACCTTATCTTAGCTTTTTTTTATGCCAACTGTTTGCCCCTGTGTCTCTGTTCCCCACAAAAGTGAAGCAAAAGTGAAGATAGCTTAGAAAAAGTCTTCAATAGCTGGATTTATTTTTCCTCAGTAAAACGCTGTCAGCAGAGCGGAGGCTTCACCTGCAAGGAAGACCTTCCAGCGTATGACACGGCATCTCCTATTTGTCTACTACATAAAAACCAGGTGGTTTTAAGTTCATAACCCCTAATTTTCTTCTCCAATGTAACTGTGAGCAGAGCTCTAAATCTTTCATTAGTGACAGCTGAAAGTAAATAATCTATTGTAAGTGATGTAATTTTCGAAGCCTCTTTACTTTCTCTTTGCAAATGTCATAACAAAGCCTGACGGCAGCTTTTATAGCTGAAACCTCCCAAAATCCCCCTTGGCAAAAATAATTTGCCGTGTTACAAAAAAAAAAAAAACTACTTATTATCTATAAATACCAATGAAACCACGGGCTCCAGTGAACTTCTGGTCAGGTCATCCACAGATTAATTGGCTTTAAGAGTAGAGGAGACTATGAAGATCGTTTGCTGTGACCTGATACACAAGGCAAATCGGCAGCAGATCAGCAAGTAAATGCTGCATCGAGCCAGCAGCTTGGCCTTGAATGGGAATATATATTAGAGTATGAAAAATTCAACTTCTACCAGTTAAATTAGAGGAGCTTAATAGGAACATGGGCTGGGAAAACGTGCTGGGGAGAGAACTTGGAAGAGAGTCTTTACACCTAGACCTTTCTTAATAAAAGCAACACATCATCAGGCTCATTTGGTAAACCACATTTAAAGGGGAAAAAGCAGGTGATAGAGTTTTTGCTTCTTTTGAGCTACCCATCCCCACCCAGAGACATGAATCCCTTTACTTTAACTGTTTTAACGTGAAAGAGGGGAGATAGAGATGAGATCTCAGGAAGAGATTCTCTCTTGTGAGGGTGGCGAGAGCCTGGCCCAGGTTGCCCAGAGAAGCTGTGGCTGCCCCATCCCTGGAGGGGTTCAAGGCCAGGTTGGAGGGTCTTGGAGCAACCTGGTCTGGTGGGAGGTGTCCCTGCCCAGGGCAGGGGGTGGCACTGGGGGGGCTTTAAGGTCCCTTCCCACCCAAACCATTCTGTGATTCTGTGACACCTCAGGTGCAGGTGCATGCTGGTCATCCTCGCAGGATGGCTGGGACCTCTCACAGAAGGCTTTACTAAGAGTTAGCAATATTCTTTTAACATCCAGCCTGAGACTTTTCAGGGTCAGCCTATATCTATTTGTTCATGTGCCAACATTGTTCTTTAACTTAAACAGATCCGTTCCCTCGCAGTGTTTATCCCCGAGGAGAACGATCTTGTCCCCTCTCAGCCTTCCTTTCGCAAAGTTAAACAAGTCCCACCCTTCCCCCTCCTCTCATCAGTCAGGTTCTCCGTTCCTCCTGTCATCCCAGTGGCCTTCTCTGCAAAGGAACTCCTTTCAGTTCATTTTTTCGCATGTGCGTGACTGGATTTTTGACTGTCCTGGGTGACACCAAGGCCCAGCACCATCGACCCGCTCCTAGGCTTTCTCCTGGAATTCTCCTGCTGAGGAATTTTTTGAAGGCGAGCTTATGTTTTTCCATGGCTTCATCCCGTTAGAGATTCACAGCCATGCCGTGATCATCGATAACACCTCTTATTCCTCCTCCTTAACTATTTCCAGCTAAGGAGGTGCAAACTTTTTTTTTATCAATCAGCCCCCAAATCAGGTTCTTATTAACCTTGGTGAAACCCTTGATAACCCTTGATGAAACTCCCTATACACGACGTTCTGGACCAAATTCCTGTGGACAGATCAAACAGTAGCCAGAGACAGGCATGCATGGGTAAGAACAGTTCAAGATGAAAGCGTGGAACGAAATTGCTAAATCTCTTCATTTAACCACAACAGGATTAAGCGTAATACTTACTCATACAATAATAAGCATTGAGAGAGAGAGAGAAAAAAAAAAAAACCAACACAGACTTAGCAGCATCCAAGTACAGAGAAATATAAACAAATATTGCAAATGAATCCGCAGTGGCTAGATCCCTTTTGTCTGGTAAAATGATCTAAGTTTGGTAGGCTTTTTGTTAAATCCCAAAATACCCAATGCAATGAACTTAAAAATTCTGCTTTCATACCTTAGAAAAATGCTTTAATCCCTTAGAATGAAGGAAAGGATGAAACGAAATACAATTTTTATTTCCCAAAGTTTGAGCATACGAACAGCAAGCGCCAGCCTGCGTAGAGAAGGCTGTTTGAAATTAAACTTGTGAAAAATGGCTTCGCGATTTGCTGAGTGTTTGTAGCTCCCGCCTCCGGAGTGAACATCCTTAGCAGTGGGAGGCGCGCTCACCCTCTCCTTGCGAACAATAATAATCAAGATAATGAAGGGAAATAGGGAGTAAGATGCCTCCTTTCTATAGTGAATGTCCCGATGACCAAACAGAGTCACTCTGCTCCTTGTTTTGTGTCTCTCGCTTATTTTTCTGCAGCGCCCGTAAGACACGGGGCAGGATTTCAGAGTCTCTCAGGCAGAGCAGAGCACCCCACGCACAGCCTACGTCTGAACTCCCCAGCCACCTGGCAACAGGAAACAAGATCTTTCCCTGGGTTTGTGAATAAACCGCCTTCCTTTCTTTTTGCTTTCCTGACAAAACCTGGAAAGCCTTCCTTCGGAACAAAGGGTTTTGCTAAGAAGTGGGGGAGGAAAAGTAAGGCTCGAGCTGGTTTTGGTGCAGCAAACAACAAAACAGCTTTGGATTCAAATTTTCTGGTTGAGCAAGGAGAAAACAGCACTTTTTTTTTTTTTTTTTTTTTTCTTCCTTTTCCATGTCTCAGTCACCGCGACTCCCCGCAGCCGTGTATTTTGACACTTTGGCAGAAGCATCAGGGTCTGCCCCGTGGCCCAGGGATGTGAAGCACCGTCCCAGCCATGGCGTCACAGAACTGCTTATCAAAGGGGAACTCCCAGCTTCGGCCCGAGCTAAGTTTTCCCTTACTTTTCCGATCCTTACATCTACAACAGGGGAAGAACTGTTCTGCAGCGCCTTGTTTCTTACGTCATTTCTTATGGCAGCTCATTGCTGCCACTGGGGAATACTTTGGTCAGAGTCTATAGGGAACATTGTTGTTATTTGGAGCACTGTGTCCAGTTCTGGGCTCCCCAGTTCCAGAAGGACAGGGAACTGCTGGAGAGGGGACAGCAGAGGGCTACAAAGATGATGAGGGGCCCAGAGCATCTCCCTTACCAGGAGAGGCTGAGGGACTTGGGTCTTTTTAGTCTGGAGAAGAGAAGACTGAGGGGCATCTGATCAAGGCCTATAAATACTTACAGGGAGGGTGTCAGGAGGATGGAGCCAGTCTTTTTTCAGTGGTGCCCAGGGATATGACAAGAAGAAATGGGGACAAACCTGAATATAAGAAGTTCCATCTAAACATGAGGAGGAACTTCTTCACTTTGAGGGTAGCAGAGCCCTGGCAGAGGCTGCCCAGAGAGGTGGTGGAGTCTCCGTCTCTGGAGACATTCCAAACCCACCTGGACACGTTCCTGTGCAACCTGCTCTGGGTGGACCTGCTCTGGCAGGGGGTTGGACTGGATGATCTCCAGAGGTCCCTTCCAACCCCATAGCATTCTGTGATTATTCTGTTACCTGTTACAGAGTTTTACCTTGGGCACAGCCTTCAGCTCTTTCAAAATCTGCAGCTCATCAGCTAGAATTTCCCCCACAACAAATTAAAAACAAGACGACTGCGTTTCCTTTCTCATTCATGCAAATTTAAGGGCAACAGACTACCATGTAAGGAGGATTTATTTTGACAATTTATGCTAGATGAAGTGGACCCTTTGGTCTCCCAGATCAAATCCTGGTTCTTTTCTTGAGTTTCTTCACATCACTGAAGAAACGTGCTGCGTTTCCATCGACCCCACCTTCTGTCTTCACAGAATTTTTTGTTGATCAAAGCCTTTTTGTTCAGAACTGTCACATCAACAGGTCCAGCTTCTTTAATAAACAGCCCTTCAGTCCCTTTGGTTGTGGCCTGGGACACTTTCAACCCCAAACACACCTCCTGGCACCAGACGTCCCCCCAGAGAAAGCCACCCCTAACTTCCCCAGAGAGGGTCACCACTTGAAATGTTCATTACGAACGTTTTCTCAAGCAGCATGAACTGTGTTTTCAATATTAGACAGCTTAGTTCCTGTTATTTTCTGTACAGTTCGCCAGGGTCCGGGAGGTTATCTATCCTGTGTCCCGGCTCAGAGAATGTGCTGTTGTCAGCAAGCAGGTTTGGCGACAGATGTAAGTCCAAAGCCAGTTCAGCCTTTTTTTTTTGGGGTATATATGATTTTTAAATTCTTATCCATCGCATATTAAATCTGCATTCTCCACAGAGCAATGCCAGCCTGTCAAAGCACTGACTAAATTTGTGTTAACTTTAAATTCCAAAAATAATGTTTCGCAAGATTAAGTTTTTTTTCAGACCAAATCATTCCTTGGATTTGGATAAGAACAGTGTAAGCATGAAGAAGAGTTTTCAATTGCACCATTCAGCGGTGATTTTTGTAGATGTTCTGAATGATAATTTGGTATATTTAGGATTTCTATTTCCTGAAACATTTTTTATAATTGTGGTTGTTGTTTTCATTTCACAATTAGAGGGTGGTGCATGAATTTGCTTTGACTTGACAGCACAAAATTACGTGATGCAGTGTATATGATTATGCAGTGTATATGATTATGATTGTGTCAAAACCAGGAAAAAAGCAGCGGGAGTAGGAAGAACACATCTTTTTAGGCCCTTTTCACGGTCCCATCCACAGGATTAGAACGCAGACGTGTATGGTGCTCAAGCTACAACCAAAAAAAGTTCAATATAGGTTTTGTAGCAAAATCTAAAGACTAATATTGTCTGACGCAGATACTGTCTTGAACACACACAGATTTCAGTGATGCCTGTCAGGGTTTTTTTGGACTTTTTTTTCTGCTTCCTGCTGAAGGAAAGGAAGTAGCAACTGATCCATCAAGGTTTTAGCTGCTGAACCTCAGAAATGCCAGTTTGCTAGAAGAGCAAATAATATGACTCACTTTGGGTTTTAAAGCGACATCATCCACCTGGAAAATAGGTCTACGTACATTTTAGGAAACTTCTCATTTGTCATGCTAAAAATTTATCATTTTGCACTGTTTTATTGTCACATTCCAAAACCTCAGCAGAAGCTTATCAGACCTGCTCATCCATGACATTGTGCTTTGCCATGGACGCTGTTGGGAGAGTGTTGTTCTTCACCTGTTACAAACGCACCACTTAATAACTGTTCTTCTAGGGCCTGCTCTCTTTACCGTATGGTTTCATTTATTTGATCCCAGAGGCCGTACCATTCTCCAGACAGTTGTTGCTGTGGTAGGTGATCAGTTGTGCTCTTCCCGTGGGACCGCAGAGCCCGGCAACTGCCCTTTTTTAACAAAAGAGACTATGGGGAACCTCCCACTGGAGGCAGCAGCAGCAATAAAGCATCTAACATCTCTGCTCTTCCCAAAACACCTCTGAGGCCAGCATCCGCACACGTTACATGGCCAGGTCCATGGCTCCGGGGTGTTTATAATGATATTTTGCTTGCCTCCTTTTCTCCTGGAGTAACCTTCGGGGGCATATTTGTTCTGTCATTCTTTTTCATTTGCTTCTTCGTACCTAAGGTTCCCACCCTTCTGGGATCACAGCCAAAACATCTGCAGCAGCTGGCAAAGGGCCAGCGTGCCATTCAGTAGTGTCTGGTTCGAAAGCTGGCCGAATTGAACGGTAACAAGTGGAGATGGTCTCTACCAGGTCACATGTGACTTGATCTCCTGGTAAGGAACTCGTCTGGTGAGGTGCTGGGACAAAAAAAAAAAAACACTTTCTTGGCAGAATTGAAAGCGGACAACTATTACAGAATGAATTGGTGATCTCTGGGAAATGGTGGGCAACTGCTGAGACTTTGGAGAAGTCACCTCAGGTGATCCCGGACCGATTAGAGATGCTCTTCTTCTCCCACATCATCAGCGTTCTCAGAGTGACAGGCTGTGCCTCAAGGTCGGAGTTTGGCTTCGGCTAATTCATATTCATGAATTCTTGGCATTCATGTTGCAAAACTACCGAATGAAGCTGTTCCACTTAGCAAGAGGTGGAGGACTTCCTTCTGTTCCTCATTCTGAAGCGCTGCTGGGAGGAATGCTGCCTGTGAACAGCCCACACTGCTCTTCCTAGAACCAGAAACGCCGCTTGTGGCTCTGGGAACTGCAAGGCTGCCAGATCCAACACCAATATCACGTTATCAGAGAGAGTCCTCTCTCTTCCTTGAGACTAGGAAAATTGATAACCCCCCATTCTCTTTTTTTTTCACTCAAAAAGTGTAGTTATGTAGGCAATCACCCTGCTCTTGTAGATAATTTTCTTCAGCGACCGCTGCTTCTCCTTCTCTTCCTCTGGGCAGCCCCTTCCCTGCGCGACTGTAAAAAGGCCCAGTTTCAAACAGACAAAACTACACCCACAATAAGGGACAGACTTCAAGTGTCACCTCTCTTTGCCGCAGAGAACCCCGTGTGTCATCGGTGTGAGCTCCCACAGCCAACAGCCACGTGCAGCAACACGTAACAGAGGCAGAACTTCCTGAAATCAAAGCAAAATGAAATGGTAAAGCCACAATGGCACCAAATATTTTTCAATTAGCTCAAGCGTGATACTGGAATTTTTTCTGAAGCCAGTACAAATTACGTGGTTTCTGTTCACCGGTGTTTTCTGTGGAAAAATGCCATTCATGAAAAATTTGGACCAACTTCAGTGAAAACTTCTTGCAGAGTGCAGAATAGATTCTTGAAATCCCAGAGCTCTGATCTCCAGAGTATTCTCTAACCGCCTGAAAACCCTGCCCTCTGCTCAGGGGTGACACAATGGTGTTAGGACTGAGGAACACAGTGAGGAGCTAAAATCCTGCTAAAGACACGTGAGTGAATAGTCACTTGATCGTACTTGTGCAGGAAAGAATCTATACAGCAGCTATTGGCATACCATCTCCACAGCTAAATTACATGCTAGTAATGAATCCATTAATTAAACCAAAATGAATAATAGACTCTCATGTGCCAGAGGCAACATTTTTTTAAAATCTTCCGTCTTCCAAATACAATCTCTTCTTGGAGTCATCCTGAGGTAATAACTCATTTCATACTCTGTAGCTGTAAACATCCTGGTGTGACAGACAAAATATTTAAATTATTTTTGATTTATCACCTTATGTTATTCCACGGCGAGGATGCCTTCAGCATGAGTTGCTCCAAGGTGAGAGAGCACCAGGCTTTGTCTAAAATTGCTCCCCAATGGATTGAGGGTCAATCATTCGCGTGATCTCAAGCGTTCCGTGTCACCGTGAACTCGTTAACTCCTTGTCCCCACCTATGCCTATGCATGACACACAGACACATGCACGTAAGCGCTCGGTCACCTCAGCGTAATTCTCGGACCTCAGGACTGTAAAGACTATCAACAGGATGTGACAGTCTTTAAGCCACGGAGAAATTTATCTATTTACAGGAAATCTCCACTTTTTGCATTCGGGCAGAGTTGTGTCCCAGGGTGACATTCACGGTTACGTTTTCACTGCTGCTCCTGAAAATCTGGATTTCTTGAGTGCCCTATGTCACATCTGTCAACGAGTCTCTAAGATTCCTTAAAGCATCTAAAATGATGCGGCTGCTTATGTTTAAGCAGCAGGATCCTTCCCATTATTGTCCCTAAACTGAAGTAAAGGGTTATATTTGTTTTTTGTGGCAAGGTTTTGGTAGCAGAGGGGCTACAGTGGTGGCTTCTGTGAGAAGCTACTAGAAGGTTCCCCCATGTCCAACAGAGCCAGTGACAGCCGGCTCCAAGAGGGACCCACTGCTGGCCAAGGGCAAGCCCATCAGCAACGGTGGGAGAACACGTTTAAGAAGGGAAGAAAAAGTAGCAGCTGGAGAGAGGAGAGGGAGGAGAGGGAGGGTCAAAGAGGGAGCTCAGCACTTGGCCTTCGAGCAACAACTATTTTGCTGCTTTCTGTCAAGAGTTCTTAGGGAACGGAAGATCATACCAGAATACCCACTCTTCAAAAGTCAGGGTATTGGCCTTCTTCAATGGTACGTGTAGACAAAACCCAGGACAGGCTCCCTGTTGTCTCTGAACTGACGGAAAAAAATAGCCCTAAGGGGTAAATCTGCATTTTTGTTGACTCGTTTATTTGGCAGTGACTGTACTAAAGACCATCTCTAAACAAACCAACTAAGTTCTTACAATTTGAATATGAATTTGGCATTTTCTGACATATTTGAATAGTTTGATTTCTTAAACATCTGGGAATAAGACATGAGCCTATTTTTTTTGGAAATTTGGAAGAAACAGAGGTTTAGTTGCAACTTCCCTCCCACAGGATAATCCATCTGTATTTCACCTTTAGGATTTATTCAGTTGTGGTTACCACATACTGTGTGTTTATTTCCTTTCCTCATTTTCTGGCTCTTTCTCTCCAGTCCTGGTTTTCTTATTCGACATTAATTCTGACTCCATGTGCCTTTCATAATTACAGCACTGAAAATTCAGTTGGATTCCGTGACCAAAAAACGCTATCTGATTCCAGAAGAACAGAGAACAGTTGTCTCAAAGCAGGCTGATACTCAGCTGTATTTATTTACCTCTTTTTTTCCCCCAAAATACCCTTTTTAAACACTAGTCACAACGAGTTAATGTCATGATAACTGCCATCTACTGTTGATACAACTTATAGGTCAAATGAAAAACAACAACAAGCCCAAATAAGAATTCAGTAGACTCTTAGACCTTTCTACTTTATTTCTGCATCTATCCCTCTTACTTCCTTCTGTGCCCTTCCTGAAGTCCATGTCAGCAAGTTCTATATGCAATAATTAATCCCCACTTAGGACAAGATGGGTTTCCTAACTGGAGTTGATAATTTCAGGATTTGTTTTATTCCCCACAGGGCGAGAAAGCAGCCCTGGCAAGGAATGATTTAGTTTAGAGTTTAAATGAATCGCGTCGGTATGTGTTTTAACTTAAAAGCTTAAAAACAAAGAAACAACAAAAATACCTCACGTAAGCCTGGCCATTCCTGCAGCTACATAAAATGATCGTTTAGTTTAAAGTACCCAGCTCATCTCTCCTACTTCCCCTGTAAATTTAAAGCAAGCGGCCAAAACAACCATTTTTTGTCTGAAGTTAATGTGAAGCAAGACAGGCCGATTCTTGGGCAGAGAAATGCCGATTTTCAGGCTACCGATTAGATTTGAGTTTCAAACAACGACCAGTCTTGATCCAAACAAGACGTCAACCACTGAAGGGAAGAGCGGAATCTTCTGCATTAGAGGAGTTTTACTGCCAGAAATATCGTCCCTAACACTGTTCAGCGGGGTTTTGGGGAATCACAGCCTTGGATTTAGATGCTTGAGCCACTTTTGGTGCTTTCATATTTTTATGGACCTCTTCCTCACTAACAGTAACGGTTGGAAGAGGTAGGGTGAAAGGCTCGTACAGACACACCTCTGATCCTTCAGCCTGATTATTTGTTCTCACAGCAGCAGAAGGAAGCCATGCAATGAATTTGTGCAATAAATTAAAGGTGTTAAGCAAAGTGTTTTCCCAATAACTGATGTTTTCTCCAACTTTGCTGATTTCTCCATCTCTCTCTCTCCCTTTTGAGTTTGCTACCGTGTCGGCTCTGCCTGATTACTCATATACTGGAGTGAATCAGCATGAAATAATCCATGTGTGTCTTAGCTTCATTGGATTACATTTAGTCATGCAATATTTGATTTGTCTTGATTCCTAGATTCCTAGTGTATGATTTTGAATTTGCACATAGTTACTCTCTACATTTTTGGCCATCTTTGCCGGCTGTTGAGACATCCTGCCTTGAACTTTCTCTGCTCCACATGCCAGATGTGGTTAAAAACTTTGAGCCAGAGCCCAGGAACTAAAAAAAGGCCAAAACAGATATGGAAAAAAAAAAAAAAGGAACTGACAGTGTTGCCAAGATCCACCCTCACTTTTCATGTGTAGAAGGTACTCTGAAAGCTTTGAGCAAACAAATGCTCCATCCACAGGCCCAGCGCTGCAAAAAAAAATGACCTCAGAAAAAATCCCAAAAGGAAAGCAGGAGGCTCCAGCCCAGCTCTGCCCTTTGCTGGGTTTAAATCTACAGCACCCACCTCTGGGACAACACATACGGAGGCCACGGTTGTGCCTTATACCTGGGAAGTCCCTACATAACTGATTTAAAGAGAATGTGTTTCTGCCATACAGAAGACAGACGTGAATTTAATAAAAAGGAGTAACCAGATTTACTTGTAAAAAAATCCATATAAAAATCCATAAATCGATGTATTTAGGAATAGCCCATCCAATGACAATAAGAGGTGCTGTGCTCTTCTCCTCCTCCTTTGTGAAAAACACTTATTCTTTTACATAATTCAAGCAGGTCAACAGGCATTAACAGGGGCAGAGAATACCTTTAGCATATTTTTATTGCCTCAGAACTCTGTAATTTGTGAAAATAACACATTTATGAAAGTCTTTTCCAACCAGTGCTCTTCTCTTCCTTCATGCCCTATAAAATATTGGCTCTCTGTTGTTTTGAACCGTGTTAGAAAATCTGTGGTTGAATTGTCTTTATTGTGTGGGCTCACGATCATACCAGATTCTCAGTCCTTTGAAGCATAAGAGCCACTAAATGCCTCCAGCTTGTCTGAAATTCATTTGGAATCACAGAGAAACTGGACTTGACCTTAATCTCATTAAATCCAGGAGGAGAAAGAACAAAAACTCTTACTGTAAAAGTGCTAAAACTTTCACATATCAGAATTTCTTTCTTCTCATTTAAACAAGAGTTTTTGTTTTTTTGTTAAGTTATAGAATCAGATAAGTTCATTAAAAGGTACTTTGAGATACATATATATGCTTTTCTTGGCACTGAACTCTATCAGCCCCACCTAATGTCACCTAAGCCAGGAAGAAAAACGTAAACTCACTCTGTAAATATTGTTGCCCTTTTGCCAGGTTGTACCAGTTTGGGGAGTTCGTAAAGGGGTAATTTATCTTTTCAAATAGAAATAAGTGATACGGGGAACTGGACTATTTCCTACGTATAGAAAGGTATGCAGGATATGCATGTATGTACACACACACATAAATATATTTTGATTATTGAATGCATATTGACAGAGAGAGAAGGACGGAATGGAATATACCTAAATAAGGTTAAAAAAATTCACACATTCTTCAAAAATAACCCGTTTTCTCCTGCAAAAATGTTCTGAAAAAGGTATGGAATAGATTTGGTTAACTTAGTAGACATTACAGTCCTGCCAGAATACTGAAAACAGGATTGTACTCGCTCTAAACAAAGTCCCACATATTCTAAAATCCTATCTTTGATGGTAACCAGAACAGAACTTATACATATATATACACATATATATGTAGTAATTCTTCCATATTTTGCTATCTCACCTTCAATGATGGTAATTTGGGGTCTAATTAACCTAAATTTGGTTGATCATTTTTTCAACCCATGTAAAATTACCACTACATCCAATGGCAGCGAGTTCCACAGTATAGTGCGTGTCATAGTGATTCCACCCCCACTAACATCTGCCTTTTAAGTAGCCAAATACTCCTCTCTGGTGAGACACTGGTGCCAAGAAGGGCTGGAGGAGCCAAATGAACAACACCCAGAGCACAGGGCTCACACCTATGTGATATGTAGAATCACAGAAACATGGAATGGTTTGGGTTGGAAGGGATCTCGAAGAGCATCCAGTGCCACCCCCTGCCCTGGTCAGGGACACCCGCCACCAGACCAGGTTGCTCCAAGCCCCCTCCAACCTGGCCTTGAACCCCTCCAGGGATGGGGCAGCCACAGCTTCTCTGGGCAACCTGGGCCAGGCTCTCACCACCCTCACAGCAAAGAATTTCTTCCCCAGATCTCAGCTCAATCTCCCCTCTTTCAGTGTCAAACCCTTCCCCCTCCTCCCATGGTTCCTCTCCCTCATCAGGAGTCCCTCCCCAGCTCTTCTGGAGCCCCTTTAGGGACTGGAAGGGGCTTGAAGGTCTCCCCGGAGCCTTCTCTTCTCCAGGCTGAACCCCCCCAACTCTCTCAGCCTGTTGTTCTTACTTGTAAGCTCTGAGCAGCTCAGCAGAAAAGTTTCCCCTTTAGATCACCCACCTCATTCGAACGCCTCACTCACGTGATCTGGATCAACCAGCTGGGACTGGGTGCCTCCTATCTTGGTGTTGCATCGCTTCCTTGGAGGTGGTTGAACAACCATCAAGTATTTTGGCCATTAACTGGAGACTTATACAGGCGATACGTATTTACACATAACAGCGCCAACTGGCATCAGGAGCCTGAGAAAAACTTCTGTGGACGTGGACTTCTTTAATTTCAGCGCTGGGTTATGGATATCTTCAGATCACTAGAACACTTTAATTAAACTCTGTTGAAGACTTCTGCTGCAATACTCTAAATTACCTTCCGGACTTTGCTGTCTCAGCTGCTTAGAAATGAATGATGTAGTTCTTTGCACCTCGACGGCGATTCACAAGCCAATACCCAATTTCCCTCCAAAACTGGGAGGAGGATGTTTTTATCATATCCTGGTGTAGCTAATAAACATCTGTACAGCACACACTGCAGTATCTTTTGGGAGCTTCATGATCTAAAGGAAAAGAAAAGGCAAAAACTGGAAGACATTAAAAATTATGGGGGAAGGTTTCACTCCTGGGATTGCAGTCTAGTATTATCTAATATTATCTGTATTTGTTCTCCAGGCAGACAATCCATCTAAATGCATTTGTCTAATAAGCCTGGCTGAGAATTTGAAGTCAAATTTAATAGAAAATGGTCACCTTTCACAACTACGTTTATTACTATAAAGGAATTTGTAGTCAGGAAATTTCACAATTATTTGCAGAATATGAAATTGGAAATTCTGGGAGAAAACTTGTAAGAAAATCAAAACATATTAAGAAATATTCTGTATCACAGAAACTACACTATGATGTCATAACACAACTAATAGAATATAAAAGCCCAAATAAACAATAACAAAGCAAATTCAGAATGAAACACATTCATTTTGCCAAAAGAAATCTTAGCATTACTAATAAAACAAGAACAGCCTTACTCTAATGACTTTTTTCTTTGAAATTTGTCAAAATAAATGTGATTCCATAAGAGATTTGGACTTTCCTATACTGAACCACTGAACCACTGAGCCCTACTTAGAGACAACAGTGACTTGAAACGTGGTGTGGTGCGGGGAGCTAGAAAGGTGGAATGATCCAGTCTGATTCACTTCACGTTTATGAAAATACTCAGTTCTCACCAGGGCTCATTCTGGTCTCACATGGCTCACAGTTTTTTGGTAGAGTATTTCCCTGTGTTCATTCTCATATTCTTATTTTGGATTTTTAAGTTTTCGGGATTTTTTTTCACTTGCCTTTGTTTTAAAGAACTAAGAATTGACCCTTTGCATCTCGACCATTATGCTGGTATTTTGTAGTGTTACAGGGCGTGAAATAATTCAAATAGAAGCTATATTTCTCTCTTAACTGATAAAGTATTTAATAAAATTAGAAAATTTTATTTAATAGCATAATGCTAAGGTATTGACAATCACCATTTGACAAAATGCAATTGAGTCATGTAAGGATGAAGGTCTAGATCCATAAAAAAGGATGCCTATCTCAGTAGTTATGTATATGTTTCCTTTATATAGCGCTGTTGACTCCATCAACAGCAGTGCATCATAAAATACGGGAGGAAAATGAGGTGTCCCAATAAACAGTCTGCCTACATTAACACAGAATTGCTCAGCTTGTTCACTTTTCTAAAAAATTCTATTCTTAAAAAAACCCTATTCTATTCTATTCTATTCTATTCTATTCTATTCTATTCTATTCTATTCTATCCCATTCCATATCTCTATTCTATTCTTTAAAAAAAAACTATTTCTAAAAAATTCTATTAATTTCTAAATTTGTCCAAAGGTGGTAAGTAGGAACCAGTAAGAGGAAGGTATTTGCTATGTCCTTACCTTTATATTTCACTTCGTGTCTGGTCTAATGAAATGCCATCGTTGCCCCGTATCTCAGGAACGTTGGAGGCACTTCAGCCCTAAAGTGGCTTAAATTGAGGTGGGTAAATGACACCCCTTGAAAGACAGAGCTATGGGTTGGAACCTTCCCCTCTCCCTGAGACGAAAAAGAAATTATTCAAGGTTTCTGTATTAAAATTGGAATTATTTCAAAAAGTAGGGGTTGCACAGCAACGTAACTGCTGGGATCGCAGCACACGGGACCGCTCCGGAGACTGGGAGATTTTACCCCCGTGGGTTTATGCATGTTCCCAACAAAGATTAACACACAGTTTACACATTAACGCTGTCAGTGGGAGCATCCTCTGGGTAAGAACAAAACCATCCCCGGGAGCAGCAGCCGAGCACGTGCCCGAAAACTCCCGGGGCCCGTTTGCAGAGGTAGCTCTGCCAAAGCACACAAAGGGCACCCAGCTGAGGGAGACAGGCAGGACCTCCCTGTGTTTACATCTGTGAAAGGTCACAGGAATTAGGAATTCTTCTCAATCGCCTTGTCCCGTGCTGCATTAACAGTTTGCGTACACCAGATAATGCATTTAATCCGTAACACGTGATAAGCAACATCCTCACCTGGTCACGTATGTTCATCTTCTCCAAGGCGACCACTGTTCCACAATCTCAGCGTCGATATATTCCTCACTTAACCCCACCATCAAAAAACAAAGGTTGTTGGGTTTAAATGGAATATCCCCGTGTTAAACTAATTTCCATTCAAATATCTTTATGATGTACCATCTTCACCTTATCTATGTCTTCATTTTATATTTTTTTTTATTTTAATCCTCAACCTTCTAACACACTCCTCCATAGGCAGTTTTAGCACTAAACATCATCTTCGAAATGTTAAACTAAAGGAAAGGTTCAGGAAATGGAACACTATTGCATCATGCATTTTATCCCCAAATAAGAGTTCCCTGATTTATTTGTTCAGGCTCATCCAGATTTCTCAATGCTGCAGTGAAATAACAACCAAAACAAAGCAGAACTGCAAAGTAAAAAATAACTACCAAGGTTGTATAAGAAAATAAGGCAGATTAATAAATACGAAAAAAAAAATTGAGCTAGCTGTCATCAAACACATTTATCACAGAGAAAATATCCTTTGTACGATGTTTTTTACAGGCACTGGAGAGCCTTTTCACGCAGCTGCTGAAGCGTGGGAGGACAGAGCTGGGATTGGGGCTCAGAGGGAGGAAGGAGCAGGAACGCGGAGCCTCTGCTTTGCAGAAAGAGGTAATGATGCATTAATTGTTCCAAAGCAACGGAACGATGGGGACTGGGAAACTTCCAAGGCTTCCCTTCCTTTTTCCTTTCCCTTTTCCCTTCCCTTCCCACAAATCTTCCTACCTGATTTTACTAGTCTCTAGAAGGACCAGCCCCTCCACCTGCTGGTGATGCTCTGCCCAGCGGAGCCCAGGAGGGCGTTTTATCCACAATTATTAAAATCACTGGGAAAAAAAGCTCACGGTCAACTGCACTGGTACTTTATGTTGGCTTGAATCTATTCTTAGGTCTTAAATAAATTGCTTTACTTCAGACCACAGTCATAATAGAGCATTATGCATCTCCCTGGAATTCTAAAATTCCAGGTCCTCATTTCTTTCACAATAATTCTTTATTAGGTTTTCTCTGTTGTCATTTGAAATGACATCCTGGTGACCTTACTGAACACCTACACGTGTTACTGCAGTAGATGGGGCTGTGGGTTCTGGTTTTATACGATTTCTGAAAGGTCTTGGAAGACTTATTTATACGGCTTCACAAAAAAGCTTTTGCAAGGCGCTATAGATTTACCATCCCAGCAAAACCATGGGTTTCCAGTTTCATAACATAGCCAGAGATATAATTTTTCCAGTAGCAAGAAAGGCTTTTAGATGCCTTCAATTCTGAAAATGGATATTTATTTCTGCACGTTTGAATCGCAGGAATATAAAACGGCAGAGAGATACCCAGTTATTTATATCATCTTAGAGGAATGTACTTATTAGTCAGATTTCCAGATATCCGCGTATGGAATGGCCAATTTGAACTCACTTCAGTAATTACATTGAGGATTTCAGTTTCTTCCTGTTGGTCATGTGAAGTAAACACTATTACACAAACGGGAACTAATTAGTAGGTCTCAGCAAATGAATTCAACGTGTGCCGGGGAGGCCTGATTTCCACATAGATTTGTACTAAATATTTCAGTTAGAGCTTTTCATGCGACAGAGGGGCGAGCGTGGCTGCATTTAGAAAAAATAAAGGTGTTTATAGCAGCATAACATGCTCCTTTCGCCCAGCTGCGCAGATAAACTCTTTCAAACCCCGAGTGTAACTCAAGATTCATCTGAGCATCTCCACTAGAGAGCCCATAATACGTTGTTCTCAATTGACCAGCAAATACAGTTTATTTTATACTTGTAAACATTCTAAATGATCAGAAATAATATCCAGTAATTGACATTAAACTCCTAATAGTTCAAATACTTCACAGACAGGCTACGGGGTTATATTTTACATATTAGCTACGGTCTTCCCTTTGACGTGGAACTAATTTATTACACATTTCTACAGAATTTTTTTAATAACTGCTGCTATTTTTAATATCTACATTCAAGGTTACATTGACCATGCCTGAAATAAAGATTTATGGCCTGGTTTGCATTTTCACCAACTAATATCAGCAGTTACATTTCCTTAAGAAACTGAGAACTCAATTCTGGTAGTTTTATGTAATTTTGTTGTTACTCCGTTTCTGATTCAATTCCATGTATTTCATAACACTAAGCATCAGAATTAATTTAACAGCATGAACATCTTCTAAGTGCCACGGTGTTGACATTGGGGATTTTAAACTAATTTCTTAATTTAATCTTAAGAGATAAGTGTCATTTCTAGTAAGCACATCGGTTCTTTTTTCTTCCTGTTTCATACCTTTTCTTTTGGGTTTTCCTTCATTTTTCCATGTTATTTGTGAATGTTACCGCATCGTTCTTCTGAGCGGGAGGGAATCTATAGCACATTACAGTATTCTGCAGCGCCGCCAGCTTTCTGCACTTAAAACAGTTGGGGAAGATCCCCGAATTCCCTAAAACATATAAATAACAATCGCTCTGCAGCACAAAATACTCTGCCCACCTCAAAAAAAGCTCTGTGTGTGATATTTTTTCCCTAAAACAGAACGCCAAGACAGGGTAGAGAGTAGAGAAAAAACAGGAGGGAGCCAAAACATTAGCTTGAAAGACAACTATCATCCCCAGACCCTACAGAAATCTGGAGAGCAGAATAAGGAGGATTCATTGGATTCATGGCTCCCTCCTAATTCCTTATTTTTCAAAGTTGGAAAGAAGTTTTTCTGGGATTTCTCTTTTTTTTTCTTCGGTTCTTGCTTTCTAAAAGTTAAAACCTCATCAAAAACATATTCCTTCTTCTTTTCAACTGGATATTAGTCAGAGAAAGCACAATAGTAGTATCTATGGTATCGGTCAAAGAAAGCACAATAGTAATATTTATCAAATAAGGTAATTAATAAGGCTCCAGCATTTCACCAAATGTCAAAAAGCGTGAGGTTTATCTCTGTAGGAAGTAGGCAATGATTCAGTCGCACTAGAATTACACAGGTCTAAGAGACACCAGTTACTTTCTTGGGTCTGATTTTAATTGACTGCACTCATTTTTACAGTTTGAGCGTAAGCGCGCAACGATTTCTATCCAGATGTAGGGATATTTGCGCTGCTGGATGAGTCGATTATCAAGTAAATCGGGCAGAGCGTCCCTCGCACAGCGCGGTGCCAAGGCTGCGAGAGGCATGGGAGGGGCTCACATATTTCTGTTTGGCTGTTGCTGCCAGCTGTGGTGCTTAAGGACGGTGCCAAGGACGGGGTTTTAAAGGTTCTCCTGTAATTATATCAGATAGAGAAAGGGCAGGGCCTGCTTTAACGCTGAAACCCTCCCTTATTCACGTGGAGCCTCCAGGAGCCGAGCACCTTGCAGAGCTGCCTCCCTGGCAAGGTCCTGCTGCCCTGGCCGGGCACCCGCGGGCTCCTCTGCTCCTTCTTCCAGAGGACTTTTATATTTATAAATGTGTTATAGGCTCTCAGGCATGGAATTAACAATTTGGTTGATGAGAAGCTCAACACACCCCGGCAACGCGCCCTGGCAGCCCAGAAACCCCCCGCACCCTGGGCTGCATCCCCAGCAGCGTGGCCAGCAGGGTGAGGGGGGGGGATTCTGCCCCTCTGCTCCACTCTGGGGAGACCCCCCTGCAGTGCTGCCTCCAGCTTTGGGGCCACCAACAGCAGAAGGACATGGACCTGTTGGAGCGGGACCAGAGGAGGCCACGGAGATGCTGGGAGGGCTGGAGCCCCTCTGCTGTGAGGACAGGCTGAGAGAGTTGGGGGTGTTCAGCCTGGAGAAGAGAAGGCTCCGGGGAGACCTCAGAGACCCTTCCAGTCCCTAGGGAGCCAGGGAGCCTCTTGGACCAGGTCTCCAAGACTGGATTCCTAAACCCCCTTGTCCTCAGTTTCCCAGGCAGCTATCTCCTACCTTTTTTCACAAGGTATTTTGCACTACTTTTTCTTTACTCCAAAACCTTTCTTTCAGTCACAGTAGGTGTTTCCACCAGCTTCACATCACCAGCGAAGCGACGGGAAGCTCCATAACTCTCAGATGCCTTCCCCTCTAGTGTCAATTAAAGGCAATTTAAAATCCAGCCATCGCCTCTCTTACCCCTCGTATCCCGTAACACCCTCCCACAGGCTCTGACAAACCTCTCACAAACACTGCACGCTTTCTAGGTGTCCTTACAGGCTAGGAAATTGCACTGGACAAGTTTCTCGTCCCCTTTTTGAATGTCTCCAGTGACTTCCTTTTTCCATTTTATAAAGAAAACGGATCTAATCTTCACTTTATGGGTTCTCCTTATGCCACTAACCCAAGCCTTTTTCTTCTCACGCGCTGCTGCGGCATTACATTCCATTTCTATTCTGTCGATACTACCAACTTCAGCGGCTATTTCTCATATTTTCAAAAAAAAAAATTATGCTTTCTCCTCCCCTGCCTGCTATTTTTGAAAAGGCAGACAACCACGGAGCTGTTTGGTTTAGTGTCTTCCCCCACATCTCACCGTGGAAGTCTTGACATCTTGAGTAACTCATATTGCACGAGCCCCAGCAATAGATTTTTCGTAACTATTTTCTTACCCTCTGCTTTGATGTAGCCCGTGGTCTCTTATTTTCCCCAAGTACAGGACGTTTTTGTGCTGTTGTCCTGGATAAGCAAAATAATCAGACCTAGCCCGGGCTGATATGATGTGGTGCTGGAAAAATGCATTTTGGCAAATCTCTGCGCCTGTTGTTCATTGAGTCTCTTGCCCTCTAAGTTAGTTTGACGTTTCTGGCAGCTGCTCTATCTGCCTTGAATTATTTTGTATACACGGCTAGGTATAATATCTGAAATAAAGCCTCGCTGCATAACCTCATCTTCTCCTCCAGTAATTGCTGCCTTTCTAATGCAGCCCATACAGAGGGATCACACAGAAACCACATTATGGAAAAAATTCTCGGACATGGAAACCTGTCTTATACTCGATGACCATTTCAGTTCCTCGTTAGGGAAGGTTTGGCCCCCCCACGTTAGGTATGCGACCTGAAATCTGTCCCTTAATTGCCCCATGCGAAGGTAGGCATTCAGGGCGTTTCTCCAGCTGTGTTTTCCACTCATTTCTCCCAGCAGAATCACAGAATGCTATGGGGTTGGAAGGGACCTCTGGAGATCATCTAGTCCAACCCCCTGCCAGAGCAGGTCCACCCAGAGCAGGTTGCACAGGAACGTGTCCAGGTGGGTTTGGAATGTCTCCAGAGAAGGAGACTCCACCACCTCCCTGGGCAGCCTCTTCCAGGGCTCTGCCACCCTCAAAGTGAAGAAGTTCCTCCTCATGTTTAGATGGAATTTCTTATGTTTAACTTTGTGCTCATTTCCTCTTGTCCTGTCCCTGGGCACTGCTGGAAAAAGACTGGCCCCATCCTCCTGACACCCTCCCTGTAAGTATTTATAGGCCTTGATCAGATCCCCCTCAGTCTTCTCTTCTCCAGACTAAAAAGACCCAAGTCTCTCAGCCTCTCCTGGTAAGGGAGATGCTCTGGGCCCCTCATCATCTTTGTAGCCCTCTGCTGTCCCCTCTCCAGCAGTTCCCTGCCCTTCTGGAACTGGGGAGCCCAGAACTGGACACAGTGCTCCAGAAGTTCGGGAAAAGCACTAAAATACTTCCCAAAGTACCGCACTGTGGTGGATGTCGTTGGATGCCCTCCTGAACGCCTTGTCTGATAGTCCCTTCACAGGTGTGACATCATTTATTTAGTTTTCATCTACAACTCGAATAGCACCATGCCGAGAATGAAGAGATGGTACCAAAAATGAGGCCTGGGCTGCTCTTTGAAATACTCTATTTGAAGGAACAGGGTGACATATGTCAAGGAGACCATATTCCCACCTCGTTTTCAAAACCAGATGACACCCACCTGGAGACTCCACGCTTTGATGCCGCTCTGGGCTCTGTGGAACAGCATAAGCCGTGGGACCCGGAAACGAATCCGTGTGAGGGGAGGGAAACGGAAGAGGAAGCGACGCAGCTGGAAAAGGAAGGCAAAAAAAAAGACATCGCCTTGTTAGCCAAAAGGGCTACTAGGAAACAGTAAATGAAATCACGTTCTGCACACAAATACCATGCAAATGTGAATATGCATTTGCAGGGGGAGCGTGTGTGGTGGGTTTAATCCAAACAGCTTCATCATCTAGGACATTAATTAGTATTATTGTTATTTCTGAGCTTTGAACAGAAAGCCCAGATGGCCCATATGGAATTACTCGTCTCTCAGAGCACCCAAATCAAACATTCACGGAGTCACTTGATATCTTTTCATGCCTCTGTTTTCCAATAATAGTTGTTTGGGATATATTTGAGTCTAACTATTTGAGTCTAACTAGTCTATCTATTGGATACCAGACCCCTAAAGCAAGCGTTAGTGCACCTTTGGGTGAAAAAATCATAAATGCGTTGTGGTTTGGTTTGACTCTGTCACTGAATAATGCAACAGCATTTTTAGCTATCTCACATTTTCTTCAAAGAGCACATCAGCTTCTCTCACTCACAGAATAAAGTGCCCAAAGCATACACTCAGCCTTCTGTAAGTTGGCCACTTGGGAAGACAGGTCTGCAGGCTCATGGCGTTGCTTGACCCCCTCCCTGACAGACTGATTTAAACTGTGCCCACAAGAGGTGTCCAAAATCATGGGATTTGTCCCAAAAACTTTCATGTGGGAAAGTGTGTAACCTGGGGAATCGGGAAGGAGGTGGAACATTAAAGAAAGTACTTTGTAACCTGGAGAGCACGAGAGCATTGGCTTATTTGGGTAGAATTAGAGTATAAAACTGTAGTTTTGGTGTCCCTCTTTCTCGTCTTCCCCATCGAGGCCGGGAATTCTGTTCCTCAGGCACCGCGATGAATGTCGAGCACTGGAGCTGTTTTCTTTGCCCTGATTTTTCCCTTATTTTCCCTTTCCCTAAATCCTGCGATGAAACACGCTCTTCCCTGCTCCCTCCACACAGGCTTCCTCCCGTGCTGCCCAGGATTACGCTCAACCACGCTGATCGGCGGGACACAGACTTCTAAGATTTGTTTTCTGGAACCACTCAGATCCCAAAGCATTCCAGCCTCTCCGAAGAGCCCGGATTGTTCTGAACATTTGCACCGAGTTATCAACAATTTAGAAAACAGCTGCCAAAGGTCATTCCAGCTGCAGCTGTTTGGAAACACGGAGGGGTTTATTGATCTTTTCCCTGGAAAATCACTTTTAAAAAAATATAAATATGTTGTGCAAATGAAGACGGTGACAGAGGTTGACCACAACATGGCCGAAGGCTGGGAGAGGGGGGGTGTTACCGGGGTTGGGCTGAGGGTGAAAGACTCCGCTGTGACGCTGTTGTTAGGTCCCTGTGTGGTAACACTCAGCTCGGCGTGTGCCTCTGACCTGGCACCGTCCTCGTCTCCCAGTAAATGAGGGAAGCTGGCTCAGCTGGTTGGGGAAGAGCTCACGGTGGCACCGATCTCACTGCTTCCCCGGCGACCTGGAGCCCTCCCAGAAATACAGGTATCGCCGTCAAACAAATCACTCATCCCACGGGCCGGCTCCGACGGCTTTTGTGAAGCACCGTGAATCATGATCTTTAGGAAAACTAGATGGCTGCGGGCCAATTTAGCAGCTGGATTATATTAGTTCACATTTTTTAAGGACAAAGGTTATAATAACAAGATCTTGCGTTACTCAATTTACTCAATTAGGTAACGTAGTTACCTTAATGGTTCTGTAACAGTTTGCTGGTGGCAGGAACGATATAATTTGTTTCTTCCAGGTAATACAAAAGAAGGGAATTCCATAGAAGGCGGCAGCCTGGTTGAAAGCGTAAGAAAAGGAGCAAAGCTGGCTCACTCCTGCTGAGAATTAAAGCAAACCGATAACAGACGTTAATGTCAGACAATATATCTGAGTCAGAGAACTTCAGGGCCTGGAAAGCACAAGCAAAAAGTTTAAACTTGATGCACCACCAACAACAGAGAACCCCAAAAAGCGTGTCTCTTAACACTCACACATGCAGGCACACGATGCACACAGGGTTACAGAGCTTAGGTCGGGAAGGGTGGGTTTTTCCCGTCTACCCAACACTCCCCAGGATCGTGTTTTCTATGGGAGAGCATTTGGGAATCTCTAGTAACGGGCTAAAGAACAAGAAAATTGATTTCAGCTGTTGGATCGCTACGGTTGCTCTTATTTCTATTGTAGGGTGATATATCTCAGTATTGATAAATTTTAATTTCATGCAATTCCCATGGTATTGCAGAATCTGGCTTATAAACTGTAAAAGCGGTTAAACAACTTCTCAAAGGTACAAGCTATGCCGTCCGCAGACCTGAAAATTTCTAGAAAGCAGACCCAAGTCCACAATGTTTAGTGGCAGCTTTTCCAGACCAAACAACTCCACTTTGCTGGAAGCCTGCAGGGGGGCGGGGGGGGCGGTATTTCGAAGCATTGAAAAAATGAAAAGGCTCGTTGTTTGCTCTTTTAAAAACTGAACTTTCTTTCCATCCCTCGCCCCGCTGCTGAAGCGACCGGTGCCAACCACAGAGCCCTTCCCAAACCTTCCAGCGGCTTCTCACGCCACCCCTGGGGGCACAAAGTCTGTCCCCCCACACTTCGAAGGGACCCCCGGCTGCCCCGGACCCCCTTCCCTCCCCGGGGGGAAGCCGCTCCTCGCCGGGCGGCCCCAAGGGGTGAGGAGGGGATGGAGCTGCTCCCCCCGATCCCGGGGTTCATCCCGGCACCGGGGAGGGCGCGATCCCGCCCGCCCCCCCCCGCGCTCCGCTCCCCCCGCCCGGGCGGCTCCCGGCCCGAGGAGGAGGAGGAGAAGGAGGAGGAGGAAGAGGGAAAGAGGGACGGAAGGAGGGAGCGAAGGAGGGAGGGAGGGAACCGGGCAGGTGACACCGCGCTCGGTCGCTCCGGCTCGGCGGCGGCGGCGGCGGGGCCACCATGCACGTCAATGGGAAGGTGGCCCTGGTGACCGGCGGGGCTCAGGGCATCGGACGGGCGTTCGCCCAGGCGCTGCTGGGCAAGGGAGCCAAGGTGAGCCCCGGGAAGGGCCCGCTCCCCGCCTTCCCCACCCCGCGTCGGCCGGGACCGGGCTCTCTCCGTCCGTCCGTCCGTCCGTCCGCGCTCAGCCCTTCCCTCCCTCCCTCCTCGCCCAGGTCGCCCTGCTGGACCGCAACGCGGAGGCCGGCCAGGAGAGCAAGGCGGCCCTGGACGAGCAGTTCGAGCCGCAGAGGACGGTGTTCATCCCCTGCGACGTGACCGAGCCCGAGCAGCTGAAAGGTAAGAAGCGGGGACGGGGCAGCCCCCGGCCCCCTTCGCCGGCGGCCACCCCCGGGCTGGAATCTGCGGGGAACCCCGGAGCCCGGCCCCCCGCGCCCCCCCCCGCTCCCCACGGCGGCTCGGGAAGGGCTTTGGGCTTGGTTCGGAACCTGCAGCTGTGAAGCGTTGCCACCAGCCCGCCTGCTCTGCACCCTCCTGCCCAAGCAAAGCCAAAGAAATCACTTCCACGGAGCACCGCGCCTGATAGCTTTGCATGAAAGCCTCTGCAGAAGATAATTGTTATTTTGTGAGTAATATACATATATATGTATATATAAACTTTAAAAGCAGGGAATTGCTTTTTATGAGGCTTCTATACAGACTCCAAGCTGCATTCTCTCGTCATAGGAGTAATAAACTCTGCTCGGGGTTGCAGTGCTCTCTTCCTGTGCTGCTGTAGCCGAGAGCAGAAAAGCAAAAACAAAACCCAGCAAACTGGGGTAAAACACGGGCTGATAACGCTTCACACACAATTTGCAGATGCAGGGAACGGCGAGGAGCTTCCCTCGTGCAGGATTTGCATCTATGTTTTCACTTAGTGGAGTAAATAGCGTTCCCTCCTGAGTTCTTAGAGTATCGTGTAATGTTGATGCACCCTTCACCATATTTCCTAAGAGGCACACCACTTCTTCAAAGTTTCATTATTAGTGAGATACATTCATAGGTAGTGACTCAGATCCCGGTTTTGACATCACTTTTGTCCGTGCCCTTTCCCCAGATTTGTTTGTGTCAGGCTGGATGTCAACATTTTTAGTTCTGCTCGTATCCCCTACGCTTCGCTGCCCGCTTTCTGAGCGGCGCTGATTGAGCGTATCCATTGCTCTTTCCCAAAGCACTGCAGCCCAGGATTCAGCAATAATGTTCACTAGCGTGGATTATGCCCAATTCCAAAGATTTACATTGTCTGTCTGTGAGAGAGATGCTGGACTTCAAATTTGAGATCTGCTCTAATCAGCAAACAAAGTGTTTTTTATCAGTTTAGGTTGATTATTGACTATTTCTCCGAGTGGGAGGAGTGAGCTAGGAGCAAGGAAAAGCATCCTGCAGCACACGTGTCACAAATTTGCAACCATGTCTTACAATCCTTTATGGTTTCTGGGGTATTTTTTTACTGGTTTTATTAGTTGGTTGGGGTTTTTTTTTTTTCCTATTTTTTTTCACTTGTAATTGGAAGCCACCACTTAATAAATGTAGATTCATTTCACTCCTCGTGTTTAAAGCCCTTAGTGGATGCCTCAAGTCCCTGTCGTGGCTTTTCATGTTAAAGGTCGTGTGCGTGAGTGAAGTTCCTCTTATCTTAACTTTAGCCCTTTCGGTATGAACAAGCCACGGTCCTGGACCGAGGATCCGTAGGTACAAAAGGCTGATGGGCAGGAAATCAGCTGCTTCATCGACTTCCAGGTCTTGCCTGTGCTTTTTTCTCTGGTGGCTCTTTCACACAGTCCCATCCCTCCCTCCCCCCAAAAAATCTTCTACCTTGTCCTACTTCTGAAAAATCCCCATACATCTACGTTTGCTTTCCATGAATGTTTAGGAAGTTCACGTCTAACTGGTGTTGGTACTTACTTTCCACTGGTTTTCTTCCCTCTCCTTTGAAATGGATCCTCCTCTTCATTTTTCTTCCTTCAACATTCCATACGATCATCTGCTTTTAATTTTCACGATTCCATACGCACTAACTAGTGTGCAATGTAGGCACAGAGTTACTCTGCATTCAAAAAGAGAAGAACAAGTCAGTTTACACTGAAGCGTGGATGATATAACTTTCATTTATAATGAGATCCTTCTTTTTGTGGGTAGGTAACAGATGGGATTACCGTAGGCAGGTAAACTTTTACCAGAAATATATTCCAAATTGGGTAATCATTCTTCATTTTAACATAGATACGCAAACAGCTCGAAAGCATTTGGCTCTTTTCTTGGTGTCTAAACTAGAAAACTACAATTAGTCCAGACTTTGTGAATGTAATAAATAAATAATTGGCAAAAGTACTAGTATCTGTGGTGGGTTTTGAAGGCAAAAGCTTCTATTAAGAATGAGGTTGATGAAAGACGCTATTTTGGAGAAGGCTTAAAAGGGAATTAGAGTTTCCAAAATTTGGAAGCTGATTGAGGACCCAAACTGTGTTTATTTTACTCATTGAAACTAAGTTAAAGAATCGGTTCTGTTCCTAATTAAGCCAAAGGGTTTCGCTTGCCCTTGCTGAGGCAGGATCGGAAAGAGAAGTGACTGAAGAGTTAAATTGAGAAACCGGAGAATGAATTAGCAACAAACATGACAAAGCCAAAAAGGCAGCCTGCCAAAAATAGAGGCTTTAGCAATATTGAAATATTCTAGTACGGAATAAGAATATTAGAAAGATCTGTACAATAAAGGCAGTTGGACAAACAAAACCTTTCCCACCGGCCGCCCAGCCCTTGTTGTGATGACAAGACGATGACTGGGAAGGACCTGCAGGGCTCAGGCAAAGAAAAGGCCACCTGGTGCCAGAAAAAAACTCAGTAAATCCCTGCAACTGCTGCAGAAAAACAGGGCAGATTTCTCAAAGCTGCTGAAGATCAGGGAATCAGGATGGTCCTGGGATCACCTTTTAGTGATGTGGTTTCATTAAGGCCTGCCAAGCATGGCTTCGGGATACCTGAAATACTCTAGGTTTTAAGTCAGTCATCAAATGATGCTTTTTAAAACAATATGGGGGGAAGGATGTGTCTTGGTTTACATAATAATAAATATTTAGTGAGGAGGAACAATATTTGAAGGGACAAAAAGCCCAAGCTATATATATACACGTCAGATAACGTCTGCAGTCATGGAAAATCTTAGTCTGGAGGGAACACCTGGAGGTCATCTCATCCAACCATCCTCTCAACCTACCCCAGATAAGTTTGCTCATCAGTACGACGTCATCATGGTTTTCCATACGCATCTTTTACCTTAGTTCAGACACCGTCACCTGGGAGAACACAACGTCGTCAGGGAAGTTTCCCAGCTCTTTATTTTGATGTTCTTTGGAAGGCAGGTCACTGTTTTCCTCAGCAGAAAGAAGAAGGTGTGAATTTGAGAAACGCATTGTTGAAGTTACCTGACAAGCAGGATGTATAACAATTTATTCATAAATGGATAAATTTAAACAAGAATTACAATGAATTATCTGTAGTTGACAGATTCATATTAGTTATCTCACCGAGTAAGAATTGCGTTCTTAGGTTAAATTCAGACTCAACCAAGAAAATTGCTCTGAACACATGAAGCTTCTATTTTTCCTGTAAAATAGATGGTGCCAAATCTTGAACTCACTGGCTATATCCACCTGTTACAAACCAAGCTATAAATGCTTAATTTATATAATTAGGGTGCCAAACATCCTATCTAATACGAAACGTATGGGTGCTAAGAGCTTTTGTTAGCTCCTGTTATCAGGCATTATAAAACTGAAGGAAAAGGTGATGATGGTATCTTAATCCTTTCATTTTTCCTCAATATGTTTAATATCGGTGAATGGATACAGCGTTTCATTGCATGTTGCTCATTAGTGGTTAAGAAAACAGCAAAGACATTTCGGTAGAGTAATCAAACATTGATTTATATGCATGCATTGTATTTTTATATCTTACTTTCCGTAAGTTCTAACAAATTTCACCCTTGGATCTTACTACAGGTGCTTTCAAAAAAGTAATCGAACACTTTGGAAGGCTGGACATTGTGGTTAACAACGCTGGAGTGAACAATGAGAAGGACTGGGAAAGCACTATCCAAATTAACTTGGTAAGAATTCTCTCCTTTCACATGTTCATACTTTTATTTAACGCTGGAATACGCTTAGTGGTTATTGTGCCAGGAATGGTTGGATTGGGAAGCACAGCTATTGTTGCAATAACCAGGTAACCACAGATGTTCTAACGAATAAAGCTATAAAACCCAATGAAATCCCAGGTAGGTGGAACAATCATAGACTGGTTTGGGTTGGAAGGGACCTTAAAGCCCATCCAGTCCCACCCCCCTGCCCTGGGCAGGGACACCTCCCACCAGACCAGGTTGCTCCAAGCCCCGTCCAACCTGGCCTGTGTGGCACCCAAAGCAGTAGAGCTGTCTCTACAGAAGAACCATCTGTTTATTTGATTTATTTAGAACATTTTAGTTACTTGTGAGACTGAGCCTGTGCTACAGAATAAGTTGCCATTTGTTGGTATTACAAGAAAACTCGTTCAACCAAGAGCTCCACATTTTCTTCACCAACGAAGCAGGCATAGAACCTGAGCTTTTAGCACAGGCCCTTTCACCATCGTTGCCGATAGAAGCACATCACTTAAGAGCACTTACTTGCTAAAACCTAGTACATTCAGTGAGCCTGCAAAATTTATTTTCATAGGGACTATTACCAATTATAATATCCTAACATAGAGTGACGTTCAAGCAATTGTTCAATGCCAAGAGCTTCAAACAGAAGGCATCAAGAACCTCCGTCTGCTATTTTTTCCTCTTGCTGCCAGTGATGGGGCTGAAGCAGAGCAGAGGTGGGGTTGAACCATCTCAAGGAGCAGAAAAGCGGGAATCCAAGTCTTGCAAATCTATATGCTTAACTATCAAGCTACTGCCCCTAAAAATAAAAACTAAAAAAAAAAGGGAAAATTATAGAGTTTATAAATTATTGTATAGGTAAATTCACTATAAATGTCCTCATGGCTTAATTCATAGTTGAAAGCTGGTGACTGGAATAAGAACATCTAAAGTGATGAAGCAGAGTAGAAGTACAGCCATGCGGCTTAAATCAAGGACACACTAAGATCTAAATACCCTCGTTTATCTTTTGATGTGGATATTCTTTCCCTGTCTAACCCCGAGTCAACCAAATACCTTATTTCCATAGGGCATTTCTAGTGAGTTACTGTAATTTCTAAAAACCAAGATACAACATTTGGTACTTTTTGCTTTTTAACTATAACAATTGAAGAATAACTGCATTTAATATCTTACATTGGTTGGTTCCATAAAATATTTTTTGCTTCTTGTAGACAAAGGAGCAAAATATGTACGAAATACATGAATTTAAAATGTCTTTATTTCACCAACATCAGACATTTTAAGTATCCTTTGTATTATCCCTAAGAACAGGAAAAACTTCTACAGACACACATTTTGGTACACATTATGCACATATTTTCTACTTTTAAAAAGGGGAAAAAAAAAAACCCTTCTACATGCCAGTCTTCATCTTAATGATACCATTTATATGTTGATACCACAAATATTCCCTGCCCCAGTACAAAGTACAGAAGCAGAGCAGGGCAGCGCACGATAAATCAGAGCAAACACGTGTGGGGTGTGTTCTTTATGGCTAAAACACTCCACAGAACCGGTTGGTCTTTGGGAAGGCTTCTAAAGGAGTGTGAGGAAGTTCCCTGGTAGGTAGTGCTTGAGAAAGCATGAAGAACAGAACTGAAGAAGCAGGTTCCAAAAGTGGGGCTTAATTTAGAAGGAAAAAGGGGGAATAAAACACAGTTCCTACTTGTCTCCATTATAGTTTCCTGAGAGCAAGAGAAAAGACAGTTTCATAAAGATGGGGGGGAAAAAAAGAGTATAAAGAGCTAAAAAGAGCTTTCTGTTGCAGCGCTTCCCGCCGTTTTGCTGTATTTTGTGCAAAAGAACGTCCACCTTTTTTGTTACTTCATTAATATTTCTATTAAATTTTTAAGTTAAATATTCCAGCAATGCCATCCATTCCTCACCTCAAAACCCCAACGCCGATAGCATTCACTTGATCACTACCAGCTTCATCAATGGCAGCTTCAACTGCTCATACTCATACAAACTCTGGTTATTATGGTATTTAAAACAATATCTTGGCAACCATTCAGCAATTCCATTTTAAATGAAGTGACCCCTATAGTTTGAACAGCCCATGATGTGCACACACACCCACGCACAGAAGGGCACAAGGACACGACACGTACGTTCTTATTGAGGTCCTACCTTCAGTCCTCCAGCACGACCAGGACAGTGTTTCTTGCATCCAACTTCATGAGAACTTATGCCAGAAATTTTATAATCTGACTTTTTTTCCTCTTGAAGTTCCTAAAGAAAGAAAAATGCCCACATCTTTATGAGCCCGGAACATATATGTTAGTTCAACACCATTTGGGGTTCCAAGAAGCTTCCCAAATTTTATCTTGTGTTGGTGACGTAGGCTTTACGGGAACCACTGTAATTATAGTGGCCTCTTAATTACAGTATCTCTTCTCTTTACAAATGCACTTAGCACATTTTACACTGAGACAATCCCAAAATTTATTTGGAGGTTCCTTTTTTGTGCTCATATAGAAAGTTTCTGAAAACTGGCAGTTAAGTGTAGCAGTACTGGCATCGCATATTCTTACATTTTAAATATTCCCTGAATCAAAAGTACAGAAGCACTTTACATAATATTTTGACTCTCTTATTGTTTTCTTATGCCAACAAATTATTTTGCAGGTATATTTAAACCAAGTCCCCAAAGGAAATTAAATAGACTCAGTAAAGTGACAGGAAAATCACAATTATCTCCTGTTTATGTGATGATTTTGCACATCTTAACACATTATTCTGGCAAAACTGTAAATTGCAGGCCATAACTTGGGCAAGCCAAAAAAAACCCAGTCATATGGGATCCATTATCTAAGTGTTGCCCAGAGAGAAGCAGAACTCAAATACACACGTAGAATTTGTTCAGGTGTTACAGTCTCATCCTTCGTTACTGGGCAAAGTGTGGCAGTACCCAACAATTCCAAGTTTTTGCATTTTTCATGGGTTTGTGTAGTTTATCTCCAAAAATGAGAAAGGTAACACGTTTCTGTGAATTTAGGAAAGTCCTTTTCTTAAATGAAGTCTACCTAACTTGGGATTTCTCCCTGCAAAAGACTTAGGTTGGTACCACAGAGCAGAGAATGCAATGCTGTGTATCTACGTGTGGCCCCAAATGTAGCCCATGGTGACATAAAGGTTCCAGCAGCTCACAAACCTTCCAAAACCAATTCATTTGCTCATCCATAAGGAAGTAATCCTCAAAAGGCCAATTAATGTCTCGGCAGAAACCAGCAGGCTAACTAGGTAAACTTCAAAAGTTGTTAATTTTATTTATTTTGAGGAAAAAGACTTCATAGTCATCACAAGGTCCATTGTACAAGCCATAAAAGGGACCCCTTGGGAGAACACTGCAACCTTCTTCTAGTCCAACCACCTTGCTCTCCTTTCCCAGTGGACCAGGAGAAATGACAAGGGGCAAACTTTCCTCTCAAAATATCATGATCAGGACACACAGCTGGATTCAGCACGTGGGCATTACCACCAAGACCCCCAGTACAGATAGGGGCCAGGACTGTGGCTTAATGCTACCAACACAGAACCAAAAGGTGGGATCTGCAGAAGACAAAATTATATAGGTTAGGAGTTTAACTTGCACTCTAAGACAACGAGGAACGGAGTAACTCTGTTGTTCAGTGGCTTAGTTGCTTATTCTTCAGCATAATTTGATGTCAGGAGGAGGACTAAGTCCCTAGGGAGAGATGCGGCCACCAAAAAGTGACGAGTACCGCTTTACCTTGAAACCAGTGGCACGAGGGTCAATCCTCCAAGTGCATAAAGAAGCCTCTCTATAGAACTATTTTTATTGTCCTTCTTGCACGAGAAAGAACACAGACTTACCTTAACTGCGCAGTCAATGAAGCTGCCATTGATCAAAGTCAATGAACTTACAGAGCTCACAGTTTTAACCTGGGTTTACAGTAACCAATGCTGAAATACAATGAAAAGCAAATTTCTTTGAACTAAGAACTCCTTAAGCCCAGCTACTCGAAATGCAACACTATTCCCGTGTCCTTCAGGAATGTGTGGGGTGGGGAAGTAAAGAAAACTGCACAGTAAAAAAACCTAAACCCCAGTATTTCACTCACTCCCACGTTGTACAAAAGCTGCTGATTTCGAGCAAATGATCAAATCCTACTGCACATTCCCTTCTCCTTTCTGCTCTCCCTCCCTGGGCTGCTTGTTTTCCACAGTTTGAGCTGGAAATTCAAAATCAAGAGCCTGCGATTTCATTTTATATAGCAAGGAAACTATTCCTCTACACAGGAATGCCAAGGGACTCGTGTGCTTGCTACAACCTGTCTGCTTCCTAGAAAATCTACATTAAAGGCAAAATCAGTCCCACCTCCCCGTCCAGCAGCAAAAAGCTAAATTTTTCCATGAATATCACGAGCAGCCCTTAGTCTCAGACTTCTGAAGCTCATCTTACGCAGTTCGTGAAGCGCTTTGAAACATTTCCTTATAGATAACCATCAATTTACAACATCATGGCATGAAAGTCAAATGATCTTGGGTCAAATTCCAGCCCTGTGCTGACCTGCTCTATGAAACCACAAGCCAAAGGCTCCCTCATTTGTTTTTCGCTCGGTAGCCCTTGCTCTAGACTAGATTTAGCTCAAAAACCTATATATAATGTTAGGCCTGATTCCTAATTACCATTTTCTTCTCTCAAATTAACTCATGTTGCCTTATCATCTTGATAACAAGTCATCTTCAGCGCTGCAGGAATGCAGATATAGTTAAATAGTTTCTCAGCGTAAAATATTAGCATGCATAAGGAGACAGCAAAAGTATCAAGCACAAGGTGGCCTATTTCTTATTAAACAGGTATAAAAAACTACGTCAGTTGGAACACCTCCCTTGAAACATTAGGAAAAAAAAGCACTTTACTAAATTACTTTCAAAGCAGTTGTCGCTTACAAAGGATGACGGTTAATGATGTTCTGGGCACCATCAGTGAAGAACACTTTGTGGTTTTTTTAATAGATCAGGCTAAAATGAAACACGGAGTATGAAAATTGGCCTACATTCTCATGTTAGAATATGAGAACCTTGTACAACGCTGGCTAACACTGGCTCCTAATGCCAGAAAAAAAAGAATTTGGTCTTTATTGAAGATTCAGAGTCTTATTAGAATCAGAGTTCCAAGATATGGTTTCTTTTAGAACAATACAATACAGCCCTGGGATACACAGAAATGTCAAGAATCACAGATTTTGTAGGATTTCTTTCTGATTTTGACACTGATACCTAAATTGCCATTTAACAATTTGTTAAGTAGGATTGTAGAATTGTCTGGATTGGAGAATTAGAATTGTCAGATCATGGAGTCCAACCATCAGCTGATTACTGACACGGTACTTGCAAAGGCAACTGCAAATGTTTGAGGATTTGCAGAATTATTTTTTAAAGTTTACCACGCTGGCAGATACTAAGTTTGGGGTTTATTACTCTACGGTGCTTCAGAACCTCTGATCTCCTCTAATTTAAACCTGTAATTTATGGAAGCCAATACCAGGAGATATTCCCACACTCACCATTATAACTTCATCGGAAAGAATCCTAAATTTTCTGCTGGCAGTTGAGTAAAACATCCTCTCTCAGACCTGCAGAGCTCTGCAATGGTCCATCATTATGTGCTACAATATGCTGTATTTTGGTAAGAAAACAAACAGCAGCATCACTAAGATCACAGGAGGACAACCCTTTAGATTATTTTCTGACTTTGAATGACACTAGTTTTCAGTGGCTGGGAGCAAAAAAATCTAAGTAAGAGTCAGCTGGCCCAGTTTCCATTTTACCTGCATTTAATCGCAAATTTGACAACTTTCTTACTCTTGGTGCTTGCTGTGTTTATGGACAATGTCCATGCGGCTAAATGGAATTGTAAAGGAGAGGAATTGTAAATAATTCAACCCCAAGATGCAACACTCTGTGTTGTACAAAGTTAAGTCTCGCAGCACATTTTCATCTTCAAACAAGTCAGACTTTTTTTAAAAAAAAATTTGGTAATTTTAAATGGTAACTTTCCCAGAACTTCTATTTGCAATAGACAAACTATGAGTTATTGCTGGTTAAGAGCGTAGGATTAAGGTATTATTCCTAAAAGTGTATGTGGAAAACTACACAATCTGAAGATCCTTCAGTTAATTGACAGGCAAATTGCAGATATCTTTCGTCGCATCCCAAATCCGGGAAACTGGGCTACACAAACCACATCATTCTTTGCCAGTTTTACTTTCTATTGTGGATTTCAGGGTATAAGGAACCAATGGCTGATAAGCTTTCTTCTGGAATTCAGGTGAAGTATTCTGACGTCAACACATAAGAAGCCAAAGCTTTATGCGAGAGGAATTTATGAGGCTGCAATTGATGCACTTGCAAAGATGGATTTCATAACAAACCCCAAAAGCAAGATGCTATGTTTCTTTGGAAAATTATTTTTTCTTTGGAAAATCTCTTTCCCATTTGAGTGTTTGGCACTCAGACAGGGCAACCAGCTTCACTGTGGGCTGGAAAGTGGCACTACGGCTTCTGAGCACACATTGTAGGAGTTCCCTTCTACGGGAAATTCTTCCTTGGAGAACTGCTGAGAGGACTTTCTCTCCTGGAGAGAGGAGAACTCTGGCAGGAGAATGGGAGATCTACCACACAACCTTCAGCTGAAGTGTGATCTGCTGAGTGGGCAGACAACTGGGGTTTTTTTTCTATATTTGGTTCAGAATTTACCTCCAGAATAATTCTTTGTGTGACCTGCCCAAACCTCAGAAATAACCACATCACCCAAGATCACCCACACTTGACGAGAAGGTTTTTGCAAGGATAAGAGCAGGTGTAAGGGCAATATCTGAATGAAAGTCTGCCTTAATTCTGAAGACAACCTCTCACAATACCTACGAAAGGAGAAGGCTTCCCTGACGTTGAAGAAATACTGAGTTAAGGAAGTCTGGGGAGAAAAAGGAGCAGTACAGTGATTTTGAGAGGAGAGTCAAGCTACTCACTTTTTCCTTGTCCTCTAATTGTGGTTTGGCCAAAGCCTCCTCTAGCTCTGTTATCTCCTCGAATGAGAAGGCTGGAGGAACAGAAAAATCCTCCAGGAGCCCCAAGCTACTTCCTTCTTGGGCTGATTTATTCCCTCTAATCGTCCCAAGTGGAATCCTCTGTTTTCTGTTGGGCAGGTTGAGCCGCTGTTCCAGGGCACGGCGGGACCCGAACCTGCTCTCCCAGGCAGCATTAACCCCTTCCTCCCTAAAACCTCTTGTGGGCAGCCTAGCACATCATAAAATACTTATTATTGTTATAATTAATAATAATAAAATATAATGTTAATATTATATATTAAAAAACCACCACCCATCCTTAAGTCCGAGTCACTTGAGCTGCAAATGAGTTCCTATTCAGAATAAGGACCCCTCACAGCAGCACTACTGGGCATTAACAATCTTCTTTTCCAATAAATCCTTTAAAATTTACACATGGCAATCAAGATTAAACAGCACTCGACTATGTTTATAACGGCTCTGAAACTTTCTGGGACTTGCAAGAGAAATCAGATTTAGTCTGGTGTTTTACAAGCCACCGAAGACACTTCTTTGGAAAGTTTCTGTTAAAACATTCAATCAATAACATTCTTTTGATATTAATCAAAACATTTTTTAAAGTATGTTACTTAAGACAAAACTTTCCAGGGGAAAAAGAAAAAAAAAAGCTTTTTATGGGAATTTTTGGTTTAAGAAAAGTTTGGAATGTTATTTCAGAATTTTGAACTATTCATATTTTGTGATTTTTATTTTTTTTTACATTATTCCAGGAAATTGGTACACTGAAAATATAACGACATTGAAAACATCACACAAAACACTGCAACTATAGAAACTGAAAAAAGCTGTTTCTTTATCAAAATTCCAAAGCAAACTTGGCAGTGAGGTCTCAGGTTGTTTTGTCTCCATCAATGGGCAGCTTAACCTCATGTTTCTTGGGCAAAGAACAAGGAATATTAACAAAGCAGGAGATGCAGCCTCCCAAAGCTGAGTCCTCTGAAAACCCGTAAGAGCAACTGAACCGAACTTGAATTAGGACCTTGACTTTCTGTTTTACACCACGTATGTCTGAAACTATCAGCTAATAAAAATGAAATGTAATAACATGTCTTTAAATTATTCCAATTTTGCTTTGGGAATTTAGGCAACGGTAGAAAAATACTTTATGTTCTAATTTTAAAAGCTTTTCCTTTCCAGTACACCCAGGCACTATGCAGTAGGTTTTAGTCATATACAGATTTATTTTTTTTTACTGTGGTTTTTAATTACTTTGGGAGATTTCCTTCTCCATGATTCACCATTCTGTAGAATTGGTCAAAACTCTCAGTGAAATAATTGTGCGCAGATGTGAACATAGTTGTAGGGCCACTTCATCTTTTGAACATCTTAATTTGGGTCAAATAAATAGCAATAAATGGTCATAAAAAACATTTAAAAATTGAAATAATATTTCCAGAAAAATAAAACTCAATACACTTGTTCATTTTAAGTAGACATTGTAAACCAAATGGGAACTGATTATGGTGAGATCTAACAAAATCAGCAAATAATTACGAAACTCATCACTGATGCAGGAATATTGCAACATTTCATTAAAATTAGTATCTTCCACCATCTTCTACCTTTCTATTATCACTTCTAAAGTCTCTGCTGAAGTGACTTACTCTCTGGGAAAGTCTTGACTGCTTGATTCGTGTTGGAGGCCGATAACCCCAGGCCCGGCATTTCTTTAGGTGTCTCGGGGTTAAACATCTGAAGTTTGGCAAGATGAATCCCAGCCGAAGTTCTTGCTGCAGGAGGGTTCAAAAAACAGATCTTAAGGAATCGAGATAACACAGGTCTCAGTAAAATTTTCTTCCCAAAAGATCTTTTAAAAAACATTTTAAAAATCACATGCTGCAGATTAGTATTAGACTAAATCCACGTTTCACACCTCTCTGCATTTTGAGAGGACAATTATATTGAGAGGACAATAGAAAAAGACAATTTATATTTGTCTTTTTGGGTTAATCTTCTTTTGAGAGGAATGGTAGTCAGAAAAGAATACAGATTTTTAATATTCTGGGACCAGAAATATAAAGTATAACTTAATCCTAAGAAGAAGTCTCGTGCCTTGAGCCAATGGAGCCACAAGTGTTCGTGTTTGATTCCGTCTGTACGTTTTTTATAACGCAGAGCAGTTTGTCTCAGTAAAAATGCTGGAATCGGATCAGTTCATCCACCACTCGTATCCTCACATAAAGCATGTGTTTCATCGATAAATTATTTATGTATTCTCTATTTCATTTCCTTCACAGCATTTATTTCATGTTGTAACACTTTAGTTTGATTATTGATCTCTTAATAAGAACAATAATTACGCTGCTATTATTTCTACACAATGCAATCGTGCTTCTGAAGTTCTTGGGCTGCGTTACTGTGAAATGTACAAAAAAATAAATAAGATCACTGGTAAAGTAGTACAGGTTCTAGGCACCATGATTAAAGCAAGATTCAGTTTTTAGGAGCACAAAAGAAACACAGTTTGACTATAATAATCCCTTTCCCCCCTGTACCAGACATCTGTGATTAGAGGAACCTACCTCGGCCTAGAATACATGAGAAAAGGAAACGGAGGCGACGGAGGAGTAATCATTAACATCTCATCTTTGGCAGGTAAGAATATTTTCTGTATAAAAATTTCCTACTCACTGGTTTGTTTCTGAAATAAATGAATCGTGCTGATCAGTCACACCTTTCCTTCTTTCTTACGGCTTCTCCCTGTTTATTCCCATTTTGAGCTGGTTTTCATCACAGCAACCAAGTAATATCAAAGGGCCATGACGTTCATTTGCTTTTTAAACTCAGTTCAATGAAAAATTCAATAATTTTCCCAACCTCTCAGTCTCATATTTAATAATCTTGAGCATGATGTTTGCTCTCTCTTGCTACTGCCTGGGAAAAATAATACATTATGTTGGTTTATGCTTGGGTTGTTAGTGTTTTCCTTGGTATCCATGAGGAATACCAAACAGCAGTAATTTTATTCCGGGGTGTTCCTATGTGTTTTAGCAACGAAAGCAGTAAAAGGGTTCATCAACACAGGTCAAAAATTAATCGTTTCCACAGCAGGGCCGATGCCCAGGCAGCGCTCGGAAAGGGCAGGGGCAGGAAGTAGTGTGAGTCCCATTCCAACCAGTTTCAAGTGAACACAAAATACTTCTGATTTTCAGACCTAACAGCTTGGCTTTTCTCGGTTTGGTAAGAGCTCAGAAGTGCCATTTTTAATTATTTCATCAAAATTTGCATTTATTTACTTACTTTTTTTTAACATTACCGTTGTGCCGTAATGATTGCAGGAACCTGTCAAAAACAGAGCGTTCTTCACTTTGTTTGCTCCTCCCGAGCTTGTATTTAGCGACTGTCGCCAAGGTCAGCAGGGAGAACACGTTAGAAAAGCTGACATACGCTAATTTATATCGTTTATTTATTTACTACTCTTTGTGCTTTGTGACTCTCATTCTCCTCTCCAGTCTGAAGGTCCAAGTCCTGCAGTTTACTCCATATATAAAAGGCAAACTGCCACTGGCCTGTTTCCCATTCCCTCCCAGTGTTTTCTTTTCTCGGGGCGAGCTCCTGTTGGTCATTAAACTCTCGAGCTGTTTTGATCCCCCCCTGTCCAAGTTCTCTAGAAGATTTTATCACCAGACACACTCTACAGGCAGCAAATACTCTGGTGTCCTGCTGAGCAGCAAGAAGAGTTATATTTAGTGCTTTTGTGACATTCAATGATATTTGCTTTACCCGCTAATTAGTCTCCCATTCATCACCGTGGGATTTTTGCCAATGATCTGAACGCGGGTCGGCATCAGGCCCGACTGGTTTATATTTCCAAGCACCCACGGAACGCTTCCTGTGAAGTGGATGCTCCAAGTGCTCCTTCAGCTGGGTGAAAGCCAGTGTGTCCAGCCTTTCCAGTATCGAATCTTCCTTCTTTAGTGTCTCCAGGAGACAGGACTAAGTAAAAAAGGGAGATAAAGTCGGAAGGACAAGCAGCAAGTACCCAACTCCCAACCCACTGCATCGCAAAGCCATACAACTTTCTGAATTTTAAGGGATTTGTGCGTTCATCTCAAGAGGAAGCAATGCTGCCAAGCAACTGAGTGGGCAATGTGTTTTACTGCCAGCTTGCCCCATAAAAGATAAGGCTAATGGCTGCAGGGTTTGGCACTGTAATAAACTTCATTTCAAATTTAAAGAGCAAATTATTCTAAAATTTCTTCCGTAGGAAGCTACCTACATTAATTTTAATTTTTAACAGAATAGCTACAAGCAACAGAAAAAGCACACAAAACTAAATTTAACTCCCGAGATTATTTAGATAATTAAATTTAGCAATTTGAAATTTGTCTCTTACCCTTTGGTGGCTGGTACCTACACGCTTCTATTAAGCAAAGGGGGAAAGGGAATTCATGCGTGTGCCTGCGCTTTTGCTTTGACAACCTCCAGACTTTCAAGGTGGTATTCTGTAAAACTGAATTTGTATCTGTCTGGATTCCTTTGTTTATTTCTTGACCTTGTTTCTCTTCCCTCTCAAGTAACAATTAATTTGTCTTACTATGTTTAAAAAAAAAAAAATAGCGTAAAATTCCTCCTCTCTGTTTCCCAGTTATTTTCTCTTTTGTATGTCTGTGAGCTACAGCCTCGTTGGGATTGGTTTTTCCTTTAAAACATCTAAAAGTACTCGAGAGTATAAAAAAACCAGTATCATAATATTTCTAGTGTGCTAATATTCCAACGTTTCCAATGATTTGAAGAATAGCGATGATCATCAAGTCACCAAACAGAAGCGTTAAGGAATATTGTGATCAGAACCCAGAGGGGAGAAGAAAAAACCCATTTTTCATAAAGCATATGAAGCAGAAGCATCACACGTTAATCCCAGCTAAACAGATAAATACATGTTTAAGGGAACAACCAGCCACGAGGTTAATTTCTTCATTTCCCACCACTGAACAGTGTTGCTTTCACCGGATCACCAATGAAGAGTTCAAACCAAGATAACACCTTGAAGCTCTCGGGGGTGTAACTAGAGCTTTGTGCCATCTTAGAAAGCTCTTCCCTTCAGACCAAACGGATTCGGGAGCAAAGAGCCCAGGCAGGTCTCCAACACACAGAATTTTTCTGGGAAATCCATCCCTAAAGCTGGGTAGTGGATTCGTCACCTCCACTGAGATAAGTCACACCCTTTCTTGATTATATCACATAAAGATGTGAAATATGAAGAATGAAAAAACGTATCTGAGCCATTAATTGTGATGAGTTCCATTAGAATCAAACACTAATGCATCAAAACCAGTACCCAGTTTTACAACACCACATTCAGGAGCACAGAGGAATTTTATCCCCTCGCTTCAGGACGGGCTGTGGGTTCTATTCCCAAGACCAGAGCGTTCAGGTGTAAGCACAGCATCCACGCGGCCCAGTTCAGCTGCCATCACATGGTGGAAATTGTTGGCGTAACAGGCAGAAATGTCTAGGCACTCATGGTCTCTCAGCTCTTCTCGACCAGCGTTTTGCCATCAAACTCAGTCTTATTAGCATTAAGTTCTTAATTTTGCTCCAAAACCTCTCTTTTCTCTTCTTTCTCTACTATGAATAATGATTTTATGCTCTCTCACCATAAATATTCAGCGTTGGCACCCATTTTTCATTTCGCTTCTGCTTTTCCCTAGAGGGTAGCAATGACATTATAATCATTATTATAACTATAAAGGATCGTTACCTCTTTCCTGTTCCCTTCTAAAAATCTTCATCCCAGCTTCTCCTTCCAGAACAGGGTCCACTCTAGGAGGGACCAAACCATAGAATCGTTTTCAGCCAACCTAATTCAATCTAGAAAATGCTTAAAAAAAGCTTTGCTATCCACACCTCTGCTTCCATTTCTTTCTGCCCACTGTCTGAGGTCTTCAACTTCTCATTCCATTCGGTGTTTACTCACGTATCTCTATTCTCTCTGCACCGAGGTCGTGCGTTCCCTTCTTAGTGCATTTTTCCAAAATGGCTTACTTCGTTTAAATCCCTTAAAAAAAAAAAAAAAAATCATCTATCAGATATCACCAGCGTAGTATTTAAGTAAAATAAATTTTACAATGCCTCAAATGGTGCCTCAAGTCTGAATTACTCCGTTTATAGTTGCACATAGAGCAAAACTATGCAGTTTCCAAAATAAATACCAAATAAACTCACAGTCAGACCATCGCGCCGTCAGCAGCTGTGCAGGCCATATAAACAAGGGATTTAAGTCAGACATTATATTTATATTTATGTTTTGATGTATTACAAAGATGATATTAAAGCAGATACAGTAGTCAAAACAGACTTGGCTATTTCCCTTAACTTTTCCCACACTGTCTCCCTGAAATCACTGCAAATGACTGCAGGTGCCCAGTTTACCCAGCAGCGGTCAGCAATCAAATTTTATCTCAAATACTTTATATACTTTAAGTACTTTACAGATTCATAGAAGGCAGCTCAAAAATCTCAGCCTTGAGTGTTTTATTCCAAATCCTTTCCTCTTTTTTAAGTCATACTTCATAGATACAACTTTTCCTCTTAAAAGTTATACTTTTTTATTACTCTTCTCTTGCCTCCTCATGTTTTTATCAGTCTGGTATCTTTTCCCACCCTACCACCAGTTACAAAGTAATTTGAAAATTTTCACTCATCTATTTTGTTGCATCTCTATAAATTCCTCACTTATTTTTTTACCATTATAGAGCCTGCGTGTGTGGTTAAGGTAATCATAAATAGGAGTACCCAACGTCTTTATTCAGCTACCTTTTTATTTATTTTCAAGGCCTCATGCCCGCTGCGTTCCAGCCCGTGTACTGTGCTACAAAGCACGGTGTCATCGGATTCACACGGTCCATAGCAGTAAGTATGTGTTTTTTGAAAACAGTATCAGCAGCTCCTTGGGATCATGCTCAGTTTTCTGTGTTCCCTCACTTTTGTCACACAACTGGGACGTGTTTTCTTAAAGAAAGCAGAGAGTCTGAAGCAGTCTGAAGCCTCCTTTCCCAAAACCTGGAATAAGTCAGGCATGTGTGTGTTCATGAGCAATTTGAGGCTTCAGGAGCATGGAAGAAAGATGCTGCGAAGTAATTCAAGGACAGTAGGAGGAGCCCAAAAGTCAAATTCTTATCCAGGCTTTGAAAATATTTTTCATAACTCCATCCCAGTCATTTAACATATTGCTTTCCTTATTTATAAGTCGGGTTGATGACTTTTTTTAATGATCAATAGGCACTAAAGTGTACAAAAAGTGACTAGAGCACGAAAATGTTTACCGTTATTTGCCGTTACCGACTCTCAATACGCTGAAAATGCAAAATGACGCGTTCAGGATGGGAGGTGTGAGCTGTTATATGACCATAGAGTAAGTCTTAGCCTCCGAATCCAAAACTTTCTAGTTAAAATGAACAAGCAGTTACGTAAAATAACTTGGAGGGAGCAGATATGATCATTTGGATAGTTTATGTGTATTTTACCCCCCAAACTCTCCATTCATATAACTTCTTTTTTGGATTAACCTAAACAGATTAGCGTCGATAAGGGTCGCATATAACACCCAAGTCACGGCATCAACCTGAAACTTGGGTTTCCATTTTTGTTTCCTCATGATAACACAAACATCACCCTCTAAGTTCAAAACTAAAGGGTCTTCTAGAAAATTAGAGGAAATGCTGTCTCTGTGGAATATGAAAATGGCAAGGAGAAAAGGAATAACAAACAGTAAATCCCTGTATTTACCAGGAAAGGCAGGACAGCCTCACGTTGGGCAGGTACAACAAAAAACATCTAGGACTTCAGTTTCTGTTCTTCTCCAGACCAAAAGGGCAGGTTACCATCTCGTGGAAAGGACATGTACATAATACCAGAAAGGATTCCTGTTAAATGTTAACATAAACAGAATTGGGTGTTGAACAATTATGGTTATTCTTGGCTGTATCATGTATAGTTCCTAAGTTCTGGGCCATGGCTAAGGCGGTCCATCCAGCGCTCACCACAGGTCTGGATGCATTGGGAGCAACCACAAATGAAGGCTCCCACCATTCCCAGAGCAGTTTGCGCTGTCATCATCTTCCTGAACTGCTTCCTGAAACACTCCTGCCCCTTTCCTGGAGTTCAGAGGGACTTTTCCTGCGGAGATGTTCAGTGAGGGATTCATCCCTTTGGCAGGGACAAGAGAGCAGCTGGAAAAGTTTAGCGTTACAGTTGTAGGGGTAGAGACCAAATCCCATTTCTGTTGATGTGAGGGAGGTAAATACAATCTTAGAGTTAAATCTTGATTTGATTTCAGACAGTTTGCTTTTAATGAGAAAGTTCTTACAATATTGGAAGCACATGGGAGATATTTTTTACTTGGTTTTGCTTATGAGAGTGATATCATCCCCCTAGAACACTGCTAAGCACGTGCCAAGAGCACTAATAACAAAAATATTAGAAAAAACCAGCTGCATGGAAAGAAGAGTGTTGATTTCTTGTGGAATTGTTCTCCCAGCAACACAGATGTTATTTTTCTAGTAATCTAGTACCATTACTAGAGAAAACGTGCCTCAGACTTAGCTGTCGAAACCAAACAATCAGTAGTAACAAAATCTGCTTACTGGGCAGGGCTGGAAAGTACTTAGTGGTAAATCTCATTCTGCTAGAAATCACTCACACGATGCTATTTTAAAGTCGTGATGACAAAAGCCATAACTTCTTCTCTTTTCCAGTTAGCGGCAAGTATGGAAAACTACGGCGTGAGGCTCAACACAATTTGCCCAGGATTTGTCAACACCCCCATTCTTCAGTCGATAGACAAGGAGGAGAATATGGGGCAATATTATTCGTATAAGGATGAGATCAAAAATATGATGCAGTTCTACGGCGTGATGGAGTAAGTCAGACACAGCGGGGGGGGGGGGGGTTTGTCCATGGTTAATGAAGAAAAAGCACACAATAGCACTTTCAGCAAAATTAACGTAAAAGGGAAACGCTGCCTGAGATAAAGGTCTATCAAATGTATTATCCTATAGACAAGGAACAAATATTTAAGGCCGTTTTAAGATTATCACCTACACACTGATATTTCTCTTTATGCATTCCCATTTACCAGCAAAGTGCAGATGAAATTCCCAAGTATTAGTTTTTAATAGCCCTTGGTGTTCTTCCCTAAGTGTGTTTATTCAAACTTGTTGCAAGATACAGGGTATATCATTTATATTGAATTTTCATAAAGTTGCAAGTGATCCAAGATGGAAATCAGACCAAGAACTGACAAAACTGCACTAAGTTGATAAGATGATGGTGCATCAGCTCAAAAAATCCCCTACCCCATTATGAGATTGCCAATAGAGGCCAAAAAACCAATGACTTGTAAAGTCGCCACTTCACATTGTATGTCCTGATCGAGGAGACTAAATTTCTTTCTGGAAACACTCAGAGGTGGTAACCTCTGCTTCTCTTGAAAATAAATTTCTTCAAATATTTAATTTTCAGGGTATAGAGACTTACATTGAGTTGCTTCACTTCTTTTCACATGTTCTGTTACACCATGGGTCGGAAATAACGATATTTTTTTTTCTTTCCAGCCCATCCAGAATTGCTGAGGGACTGATAACAATCATTGAAGATGACACTCTAAACGGAGAAGTGATGAAGATTACAGCATCCCAAGGGATTCATTTTCAAGAATACAGCCAAACACCTTTTACATCATCAAAGAGATAAATAATTGTTTTACACTAATTATTTTGGGGGTTTTTTAAATATAAAAAATTCTTAAAATTGCAAATTTTTGGAAAAAAAAAAAGGTTAGTGTTGTGTCTGGAGCAGTGTTCAAACATTCACACCGTAATGACAAAGAGATGGAGAAGAAAATCTGGTGTGGGAAAACGTTACCATCCTATTTTGATTCTCTAAGTGCCGATAATAGGATTTATTCAATAGAATAAACACACTACTTTGAAGATTTTTGATTCTGAAGTAATCAGGGCCAGTTTTTTCCTCCTGGTAGTTCTGATCTACCTACTCCAGGTGTAGGTGGACCTGACTTACTTCCTATCATTCTTTTCACTGTCATAACCATCTGTTTATTTAAATCTTGAATTCCTCAGGCCAGGAATTTGGGTCAGGAATCCAGAAGACAAATATACCTATAAGGAGTTAAGAAATTACGTTTTCTTAAGAAATGTAAAATAGAACAGGCAAAATTCTCTTTCCTCATTTATATATGCAACTAACTACGTTGCATATCACACAAGGAAGTACAGTTTTTTATCTTCTTGGATTTTAGCTATTTATAAAATAGTTCTGAAATATTTTGTTTTCTTTTATAGATAGATATATATATGAATTTTCTCTCTCTGTATATACAAGGATAAATACTTGGCATTGATTGAAATGTCTATTACTCATTAAATCTCATTTTCTAAACCTTTAAATCTAATTTCTTGCCTTGATTGATTAAAACCTCAATTAAATCCTGAATAATCTGGTTTTATCGTGTTTCATACAGGTCCATTTTGGTATCATGGTACATATTATTCGATGGAGTGTGTCACATAGGGACAATGAAGCTAAAAAATGAGCTTCCTACCTCCAGAGCTCCTGGGACCTTCTGAATCCAGGTCAATCCCCAGCTACATTTATGAAGCAAACCCTGGTGCTCCATGGGTTACGCTCCTGACAAAAATCCATTTTCACATGGTAATTTATTTAGGCTCATAGCATGAGACGACTTAATAACTCCTGGGAAAGCTGAGAAAAGTTAGTATTTTATCCTCCTCAGGAGCACTGACTTTAATTTCACTAATATAAGCATTATTTTTTTCGGTGCTGTAGCTGGAAGAGTGGAAACACTAATATTTACCTTCTGCGGAAGGTGGGGAGGAGTAAGACTGTGGGGAAAAGAAAAGAAGCAGACACACATGCCTTGAATTACTGACCATTCTCCCTCCCTCCACATTTTTTGGCTATTTTTACTTTTTTGAAGCCTATTTTGAATGCATACATGATGCTATCCCCACCATCAGCATTCCTGAAAGCATCTGCATATCCCTCTGGACTAACAACTACTGCCTGATAGTAGTTAGGTAGTAACTCAGTAGCTTCTCTTAAGGACATATTCAAATAACAATGGGAATATTGCAAATGTCAGTATTTATAGTGGTGATGTATTGTTGCCTTGGATGCTTTTGTTCATCTCTGCCCCTTGCCGCCCCAAATGAAATACCTGTTCAACAGGTTGAGTTTCCCAAGGGATCAATGAAGGAACATATAATTTAAGGATGTTAGTTAATCAAAGGCCAGAAGTCTGATGTATGCTCCCTGGAGGAAGAAAAACAGAAATTAGTGAATCAGAGCCAATCACTTTAGACATCGCGCAAATTAACTTGTGGTATTGCACTGCTACAAAATCCTAATTCTGTGAATTGGCAGTATTCTAAGAATGGATTCCATTTATGGGGTATATCAACAGTCACACACAAAAAAATCAGGTTAATAAAACATGCAATTAGACTCCAGGACACCTGGAAAATCTGAGCCTGTATCTGGGAAAGAATAAAAGCCATACCTTTTTTGTATCTGTAGGTCTTTTCTTCTGGATTATTTTTGTAAATCGGAGACAGATGTTTTCAAATCAAAGCCATGCAGGAAACTCCACAGAAGGCAAAAACTGCATTCTCTTCCATCTGATAATCCGATAAGGAAGTCTCAGAATGCAAGACATGCTCGTTTGATCAAATAAACATTTATACTGAGATAAATCTCAAATTATTAGCACATCTGGAACTCGCCGGAAGAAACAAGGAAGTAACAACGAAGTAAAACTCTCGATGCAAACTCTAATAGGAAAAAATAGCCATCAAATTTCTACCTTTTTAATTAAAAAAAAAAAAGTGCCCCAAACCAAATATTCCGGTTTGTTTCAGTTACTCTGTATTAAAACACATCTGAGGGTTTTATCTGCATGAGAAGAAAAAGTCCTAAATATGTTTTGGAAAGGTTTCCTGTAAGACTTCCTTCCCCTCAACCTTTGGAGGGCTTCCAGGAAGGCAGAAAATGAGCGTATGTTTGATTTCCAGACAGACCCAGCCGCAGAAGTAGTCGGTGGAAAGAGGCGTTAAAGGGAGAAAGCGAGTTTCATTTCTGCACGGGGATTGTTTTGAAACTTCATCTTCGGTTAAAAGTCTTGACATCATTCCAAGACTTAATTTATTTTGCCTGGGAGATGATCGTTTTTCAGACAACCATTCCAGTTTTGTAGGGAAACTCAGCCAAAAGGAAAAATAAATATTTTAAATGAGAGATACTAATTGCCAAGAACATAAAATGACAAGCAATAATCTAGACTCATCTGATGATCATTATTTGTAATGAACACCCAGTTCCATGTGACCTGAGTTTACTTTTCAGTGGGTCTTTGTAGTTTCAAACAGGAATCTTTTAAGGGTAAAGAATAAATATTCCCAGTGAAATCCATTTTTTCAGTGTTTATGATCCTACATGAAAGCCCAAATCATAAGGCATTTCAACTGCGTTGGGACACGACCGCATTGCTGTATTTGTATTAATGCCTCGATTCAAGGAAAGCCTTTTGAAAAGGTAAATAACCACTGTCATCAATGTGATTACATGGATAACGCATTACATTCTGTGCAGCTCGGAAGGACCTGGGATTAACATACATTATGTGTATCATAAAACCACACGGGTATCAACCTTAGTATTGAGGGGGTGATCCACGCAGTAACAAGCCCTCCTGGGAGTTTCCTTAAATTAAGGAATAATTTATGATACGAGAGACGAGAGCCTCTTCCTCTTGTTTGGAACAGAAATTCTGCAAACAGCAAACCAAAAATAAACTTTAATCTGGTTTCCACCAAACTCTTCAATCCGTCTTTAAGGGCCCGGTGTTCTTTACCTATCGCTGTGGCTTTGGGGCAGGACAAGATAACAATTTCCTTCCTCCGGCGCTGAACTGCTCAAAAACTTCTACCGGTGGATTCTCCAGCCCGAACTTCCCTTTTAGCTCAGTCTTTTTGCTTCCCATCAGGAGACGTTGACAGTTTTCAGCGCTGGCTCCAGGAACCCAGATGGTTCAGTGAAAGTGAAGGATAACACCATATGATTTCAGGGCGTTTTATTATTTCATTTTTTTCTCTCCTCCGGTACAAAAAGGAACAGCTTAATGTCAGGTCAAATTTGGAATTCCAACTGAGAGGGGCAGAAAACAAGAAGAGCTATGCTCTTACTCCAAAGAGGACAGTAAACAGGAAGAGAACAGGTCAGGTAAAAAAACATAAAAGGTGTCAAAAGGCTAAGCCTAAAACATCTTTGAAATAAGTAACTTAATCCCATTGTTTATGTGAGAGGCCATTATTATGAGCCATGGACCAAATCTGAACCTGAATGTTTTCTGGAAGCCTAAACCTCGGGGATTCAGGGAATAAAACGAGGGTCTTCATCAACCTTAATGAAAAAAAAAAAAAAAAAAATTAATCTATTCCAAGCAATCATGCTTTAAGCAGTGAAGAGTTTGCAACAGTCACATATTGAGCTTCTTTTATTTTCCCACAAGCTCTAATTCACTGCTGGCATCTGCTGGGCAAACCTTACAGAGGTTATTGCTGCTGCAGAGGCACAGTTAATGCCTTGCTACAGAATTGTGCTTTTTCAGGTTTTACTTCCACAGGAGGGTTTCCAGCCCTTCTGCACTCACCCTGATAGGACAGGGCGACCGTCTGGTCACAGGTCTGACACCTTGGTCCAGGGCTTCTGGGCGGTTTAAGGCTCCAGATTAAGCCTCATGAGGTGGAAATTCACTGTAGCGACGCCCAAGAAGGAGGCAAAAAAGCCTTTCTAATCATTTATCTATCACCCTGATCTCGCCACCTCCTTCTCTGCGTCTTTCCCCCTGGACTACCTTAAACCCGAGCTTTTCAGCAGTGACCTACACTCCAGCTGCACCAAAAGTCAACTGTGGATTTTCAGCAGTCACCAAGAACAAATTCACTGAAGACATCACTCATTTCACCGATTTCAGACAAAATGCAAGGCCAGTTTATTAGCTCACGTGATGCTCCAGCTCCACAGAAGTGGCTCAAAGGCTTTCAGCAGCGTTGTTCTCTTTTCAGAATGACCTTTCCTCGGCAGCCGCAATCCTGAAGATGATTAGGAAGAAATAAAGAAGAATAGGAAATAAGGTGCTTTGAACTCTTTACTAGAGGACACGGGAGCAAGCACGCTTCTGCCTGCCCAAAAAAAAAGCCCAAAGAGAACTTTGAGTGCACTTTACCACAGCTGCAAACAAAACCCACAGAAGAGAAGAGGAAATAAAGATATTTTCGGAAGGGAGGAATGCAAAACTCTTGAGAAAAATAGTTGTGTTTTAGCTCATCTAAGCCAGTCCCATTTACATAAATGACTAACACTTCAGAACCTCGTTTGACCTTGAGGCTGAGTTGCTCCAATTAACGCTACAACCTCCCAGACACACCGAGGCCGCAGATCCCAAAGACCCACAGATGGGCAGAAAACACTCAAATCTCTGCCACTGACTCTGGAGCCGCTGCTCCAAAAGTGAATCATCTTCCTTGGACATAATCCTTCTGGCAACCTCACCTCAAACAGAGAGAGAGCATTCCTTTGCGGGGCTTTTTTTTTTTTTTTTTTTTTTCTCTCTCCTCTGCATTTGAAATATCTGTTTAAATACACATCCCTCAGCAAGGCTGACAAATTAGCTGACACTTATCAAAACCATGGCTACTGTTTTGATTTAAGGGAGTTTCTTTCCCTGGAATGTATTAATGCAAGGCTGGAGAAAATGCAGCTAAATCTGGGGATTTGTGCCTGCCCAGTGCCAGCACTTCATCTTGTATTTTCCTAGAGAAAGAACAGGACATATTGATTTTATTTTAATTTTTTTTATATATATACACACACACATCTCGACATGTATGTATCTATATATCTACACACTCACAGGCCCCAGAGACAACAGAAATTACCTTTTTTCTAGAGCAACATACACCATTTCCGCACGTACGCGAAGCCAGTAACTTCTCTAAAAGTTGTAAAGCGTTATTTATCAGTGACGTTCATCTGCCAAATCTGTTCCGTGAAGCTCATGGAATATGCTGAAGTCTATACAAGCTACATTTCATTGAGCTGGTTTTACCTACTCCAAGTTCAATTTGCAATTTCGTTTTTCCTCTCAGTTCCTGAATTGTATAAAAATTAGATTTGCTTTTTAAATTAAACGCTCACACATTAACCAATGTATAATCTTTGACATATTATGTATATCTAAAATTCCACCTGCTGAGACAAATCTACTGCCTTACCTGTTATAATATATTTTAGTTTTTATATTATCATAGATGGGTCCATTTCACAGTCACCGAAATACTTGTGATTCTATGCACTGGACATTTCCTAAATATTTCATGACAGACCCTTTGTGGCAGGAGGAATTTGGGTTTTTTCATGAGTTTTTCCCCAGCTGATGTCTGAGCTGCGAGTATTACTTTTGAACTGTAGAAGGGGAAAACAAAACAAAGCAAAAAAAACTCAAAACCCTTCCAAAAAACCAACTTCCCTCTGAAAGCTACCCATCCAAAGAATAACAGCAAGCCAAAAAAGCAGAAGAAAGCAAACATTGTCATTGCATTTATTGAACAGAACGGTCCCCTGAGTGACACAGGGAGTTCTGCCTAAAAAAATAAATTAATAATAATAATAATTACGGTACAGTGTGGCCAAAACCAAAAATGTGTTCAGGAGGCCCATCCCTGGGACTGTGATCCCTGAAAAAATCATCAAATATATCATCTGAGTAGTCTTATTATTCCCTGTCATTCCTCATTATGTCTAATAGCTCAACCATTCAAAAAAACAAAAAACCAGAGAACAAAACGTTTCCATAAATTACAAAGTTGGTCCTACTGAGCTGAACTGAAGAAAAGTAGCTGTTTCTCCCAGTCTGGATGTTTGTCTACGACACGTAAATGGTGCAAACTCTGAGGCTACAAATAATAAGATTTATTTGTATGAACATCAAAGGGCCAGTACACATGTTGGTGTGAACAGGAAAGTTGCTTTCGGCCACTAATGTTCCCTCAAGTTGTCATCATACCATAAACTGTTGGAAAAATAAGTATTTATCCAGCGTAAGGAAGAAGAATGGTTCAGTAATCACTCTCCACGCTGGAATGAAATCCAAACTGCATTTCCAAGGTGAGTTTCTCAGAACATTTGACCATGAAAATACATTGGTGGCATAAATTAAAATACTCCGTGGTGCCAACAAAGACCTGCAAGGTCTGTTTCACAGATACGGGGACTAAAATCCTAACAAAATTTCATTTTCAATTAGTGAGAGCTTGAAAAGCAAATCATAGCTGTTTAAAGAAACTAAATATGTCTAATTTCTTTAAATTTCAAGCCTTGGTGCTGCGTTTATCTTGGTGGGAGGTGTCCCTGCCCAGGGCAGGGGGTTGGAACTGAATGAGCTTTAAGGTCCCTTCCAACCCAAACCATTCTACGATTTACAATAAAATATTTTTGTTCCCAATTAAATGGAACTTGGGCATGGAAACATTAGTCATTTTGGAGGAACAGCCATATGTAAAGCAATGGCTGAAAACACACGTTCAGCTTCAGAGAAACACTTAGATCCCATCACCACCTGCATGACAGTGCTGTCCACCCTCTGGAGAAACACGGGCTGCATTAGCTCTCTGCCTCCAGCTTCCCTTAATATCTGGATATTCAAAGAAATATTCAGTTAAAAAGTCATTTTTGGCATATCCCAGAAAACTAAAGTTCATCTCCAAATGTATTTGGTCTTCTGAGCTGCCCAGCTCTGGAGGAAATGCAGAAGAAAGTGTTAATTTCACGGACTTGGGCACAAACTAACGGGAAACGCTGCCCCAGAGCATGTGACAAACTGTCAAGATTCAGTAATGGGAGGTGAAAATACACATAAACCGAGGTCTCACCTGCAATTTCTACATGAAATGCCAATGTTGAACCAAACTGACCACAGATACCCTTTCCCTCCTCTCCAGGGAGAGGTGATGGAGTCCCCAGGTCCGGAAAGTCAACAAACAACATTCTAGAAGAAATGGAAAGAGAAAGGAAGAGCCATCACGAGACTTTACAGTCCTGGGTGCAGATTAGCACAACTTAAATCTACCTACCGAGAGTACAGCATTCTGGCATAGGAACCATTCTAAATTTTCAATATTTATAGGGATTTGCTTCAGGGGCCTTGCTATCAATTAAGCAGGCAGTTTTATGCCGGCAAAGGTATCCTCAAACATTAACACTTAATGCCATCGAACGCTGGAGTATAAATACATTTCACCACTCTTGTAGAAACTGGCAAACAACAGTTAATAAGCAGCATGACTACACTCTCTTGGAACTCGGCTACCTCTACAACATAACTCTGAGGAAAGATCTGACCTGCGGAACGATAGTTATTCCTTTTTAGTTATTTAATATACTTTTTTTTCCTTGCACGCTGCTATTTTTTGTATATTTAAACCACACAGAACGCATGAACAGGCCCTTAACCATCTGCAGGGCAACCTACCCTACTGCATCCTCAATATCTGCCCAATATTCAAAGTTGGGGTTCTTTTAGGTGACCAGCAGTGGTGACAGCGGTGTCTGGAACAGGAGCTGGAGTCCAAGTCCTGAAGCAGAAACGCAAATTATAGTCATAAAGAAAGAGAATGCAAATCCTTGATTTAGATTCAGGGTGTATTCATGTCCCATTAAAACTCAGAGGCTGAAAACGCAACTATTACCATCGGATTTCTAAGCCCTCCTCGAATTTGTTGACTCAATTAGCAATTCACGCGTTTTGGTCACGTTTTCACTCTCTAGTAATTCTCCAAAGCCGACCTTTGCAAGTGAGCTGTGCAGGGAGAGAGTGCTGTGATTCCCCGGATCCCAACCCAATTCAGTAGCTTTGTTTATAGGGCAGTTGCCAAGCCCTGAGTCACCGAGTCAGCCCGCGACATGCCCGCTTGTATAACTTGTGTGCTTTGGCAGCGTCCGAGGACTCTGCGTGCGTCGTGGTGGATTTAAAAAAAAAAAAAAAAAAAAATTAAATGGAGTGATAAATTTGTATGAAATTAGTTTTAAGACTGTACTCATTAAATCCAGTGGGGACCAGCGTGTGTTTCTACGTCCTGCACCACTCTCTTACCCGGTGGCCAAAGGAAGAAGGGAAACTTGAAGGTGGTAAAAAGCAAACTTCTTGCCAGACATCACATTTTTCCTTAAAAGAACAGCTTTAAAATCACCCAGGGCACCGGATCGTCTCCGACAGCAGAAGCTGGTAGATATACCAAAAGGGTAAACTCAATTTATCACATGTACTGTGGACTTCAGCCTCCTGCAGAGTGACAGCCACCTCCGTGCAGAGGGAGAAAGCACGTTCTGTCTGTCTGTCTCATGCTCTCTCTCCGTCTTTTTAATTTAATTTGGGAAAAGGGTAGCAAACTTCAAGCACATTTGTTCATTTTTTAAGCTGAAGTTGAACACCATACTGAAATAATTGGTCTCCACCACTCAAGAGATCCGTTCCACTATCTTGCTGCGGATTTCGTACCTCCCGGAGTTGTTTCCCAATTAAACAGCTCGAGAACAACAAAGAACACCACAAGTTTTGAGAGACGATTTGCTTTGCTTCTTCTAACATCTAGCAAATGGTTAGGTTTTTTACACCACCAGTCTCACAGGCAGCATTTCAGTTCTGAATTTAAAAAGCTTCTATTCACCAACCGTTATTTTTTTTTCTCCTAAACCAGAGGTTTATTTAGTGGAACAACCAACTCTTATCAATTTGATGACTCCGTGGCATTCTCTCCAGGTGGTATAATACAATCTGATTCCATATCAGATTTTTAAGTTTGTCAGAGCTTGCTTGGCTGTTCCTATCTATCTTTCTCTGGAAAGGAAAGGAAGTGGTTTGTTTGCTTTCTTGTCTCAGTCTGCATTTGAGGATTTCCAGTGGCCCAGGTTGAAATCCAGAATATTGATTACCGTGTATACCATTACGTCAACATGATCTGGAGGAAACAGATGTTTTTCTGGGTTTCCTGTTCTAAATGATGTGGGTTAGAGTCAGGCAGAACACACAATAGTTGAGGACTGGGGCCCCTCCACATGCAACCAAGTTCTTCCTTGTCTAGTAAAGCTTCAGTTTTCATTTCATGTTCTCTTGGTGCTGGGTTGAAATGAAATTACATTATTATTTTTCATATTTGACCTTTCCACAGCTACAGCTTCATGTTTTTCCACTTTGAGGCAGGGTGTTTGATGGTCAAGGATGAGAAGGTGAAGGTAGTCATTAAGGAAGGGAATCTGTAGAGCTTGAGGTCACCTTAGCAGCCACAGAACTGGAGTGTTTCCCCCCATACTTAGAATCAGACTGTTATTGGGTTAGTTGCACGGGAATTCTGGTCAAACACATTCCCCAGATGACTAAATACAGAAGAACTTGAAGAGGAATTTGTCACTCACCGGCTGGAGGTCAGTCCAGAGCCTGAGAGATGAAGTGTCAAAACTCCTATGGGGGAAGAACATGAACCAGTTCCAGTAAAAGCGTGAGGAGACAGACAGAAATCCCACCAAGCTGCAGGAAAGCCTTGTCAGAGGCACCTCCTCTTCAACAGAGAACTCTAAGATGTTCTAGATCATCTAGATAATCTCATCCAGCCTCCCTGTCCCATGAGAGGTTGGACCAGATGATCTTTCAAGGTCTCCCTCCCAACCTGGCCTGTCCTATGGTTCTGCACATTTCTTTAACCCCCTCCACATGGGCGCTTCTACAGTTCTTCTGGAACTACCCATTTGCAGACCATCACAGCACCCCAGAGCAGCCTGAACTCTAATCTGTTGACAGACTGTTCATGACAGATGGTGGCAAAGGCATAAAGATCCCCCAGACAGTGGGTGGCTAGGAACGTCCTTCCCAGAAGAACGTAAATTCTAGGCTTTGGGTCAGAAGGAAGAGAAAGGCAAAAGGCCTTTTTGGATGCAAAGTTCTTGGTTTCTCTTGCAGTCACTGAGTGCGGCTGCAAAGTTCCACTTCCCATGTCACATCCAGGGGTTTGGAAATTATACACAGAAGAACGGGCTGCGGGATTTTGTCTTCTACCAAGTAACCGATAACAACAGTGTTAATTGTAGTGTAACAGGGGGAAAAACAAAAACAACCCAACAGAAAAACCTGAGTGAAACCGGTTGTGAGGTTGGCCGCTGCCTGGAACAGTAGATGTCCTGCTTGCACATGCACGTCCTGATGAAGGAAGGGAAACTTACATTTACGGTAGAAAAAAACCAAGTGCTGGTAGCAGCAGGAGGATACCACACACAATTCCCTGTTTCTGAGTTAGAAATCTTAGAAGTACTTAGAAATCATGCATCAATTTTGTCAACTTTTTTCTTTGGAAAAATATTTATAAGTTATGAAAAAAAATTATTGAAATGAAATGTTACAAATGTAAGTTTAAGCATTGTCTTTCAACAAGTCTAAGTTTATTTATTTTAAATTTAAATGCTTCAAATTAAACATTTTGTTTCCCTTGAGACAAATATTGACAACTCTTAGCTTTTGTTCATATTCTGATGAACAAAATTTCATGAAATGAAATATGCATTACTTATGTGCTTGCACACCTCCCTCTGGAGTCTGCTGTGGGATTTTCGGAATCCTGATTACTTCACAGTTTTTCTCTGCACTATCCGTAATCCTGCTGGGGATCCAGACAGAGAGAAATTTAAGCAAAATTAAATAAGTTATAGAAGGCCCAGTCTTGCAATCACCTTCTGAGCTACTATCTCATGTTTTACTGCAGTTCCCATTCTCACATTAATGAAGCATATTCTTAATTTTGAATGCTTGATTGTGCAATAAAGAATTACTACAATCTACAGGGGAGGACCTGAAACGGGGAGACAATAAAGGTTAAATCCTACCTTCAAAAAATCTATGGGCTTTTGCAATTTTCTTTAACGGAGACAGTATTTTGTATGGCAAAAATACCAGGTGCTTGACAGCTGAGGGGCATTGAAAAGAATTTCTGGGTAGTTCTTTAACCATTTGACCTGCCCTTTTTATCCAAACCAGGGCTGCCCTTTGCACCCAGCAATATTTAATTAGCAGGGGAAGGCAAAACACCACTTTTTCTGGGAAATGCTAAGAAATGAAACAACCTGCTAATTTCCACCACCCCCAACCCCATTCCCATCCCCCCCACAGATGGCTATTTCACTCCCAAGTGTTGCAATTTCACATTCTAAGAACTTTGATTTGCAGATTGAATTTTAAAGGAAGAGTTCCTGTAATGTGTAAACTCTGTTTTTTCTCACCAGAACTTCATTTCTCTTTGTTTCTGGAAGCTGCTTGTCTGGATCAAAAGTGAAAGCAGATCGGTTTTGCCCTCAGGGTTTAGAACAAACCAAGGAAGAACGCAGATAAAGGAAGAATAAAGATTAAAGGAAGAATATTTACACATCAAATTTCATTTTTCAAAACATTCAGGAAAAATCAGTGACCTGCAGGAAATATGCAACTGGGAAATGAGATGGCCAGATAAGCAATAAATGATTTTTTTTTTTGCTGAACATGGTGCCAGTTTGAATTTTCAAGAATTAACCATGAAATACACCATGAAAAGCATGAGGTTGAGTCAAAAACCAAATAGCAAGATACTTAGCTAAGCTTCAGCACCAAGAAAGTCCTTCTAAAGAATATATTTATAGAGGGATTAAAGAGCATGTGTATAATGTACAAATATAACTGTTAATGAAGTCTCCTGAGAAAGCAGTGAAAGTCCTGTTGCTTGAACTGTAAATAAAAGCTGAAAATTACCTGTTAATCATAGAAGATACCACACTTAGAGATAAACCTATACCTGGCACACGTAGAGACAACCGTATACGCTACTTAATCTGTACTAAAGAAGGTGGTAAAGTTCAGGAGATTAAACTGTTTTGATTTATCATCTCAGCAGGGTTAATTTGTTTCATGCACACGGCATTCGTCTGGGGTTTTTCATCAATCTAGACAGTTCTCTGGTTAATTATTAAAGAGCCTAAAGCTTCTGCATGGCCTTCTTGTAGCTGATGTAATGGAAACAGAAACGAAAAGGTTTTCTACACGATTGTGAACACACTGTTCAGAGCAGGAGAACAGGGACATCCCACCGGGTTATCTGACTGTTAAGAAAGGAAATGCTGCTCAGAAATTACACAATTCCGCCTCAGACGCCGGTGTATTACTGGTAATGTCCTAAAAAAAATTAATAGCTAGGAGTTATGAATTCATATATATGCAAACAAAAATCACCCATCCTTTCAAAAGCTCTTGCTGTGCCTAAATATGGGCTACCTCCATCCTCTTGCCCAGACGTTCAGGTGACCTTTCAGTACCTCCCATGCGCCCCACGACAGGCGTCAGACTTTTGTTTTGCTCCTGCATTTAAAAGAGGATCCAGGAGGAAAATGACTTCCTGTGTTTATGGCCACAAGTCACAACAGCCCCGAGCTCTGCTGGTCACAGAACTTGTGTGTCTTTTTTTATTTTTTTATTTTCATAAGTTCCTTATCTGTCGCGATCTTGGCTTCCGTCTGTCTGCTGGGCTTTTGGGGAACACTTTGTATAGGGATTACCCTGATCTTGTTCTTTTTCCTAAAATGCTTCCACATTAAAAAAAAAAAAAAAAACAAAAACCACACAACAATGGATTTTGACGCAGGAGAATTAATTTAGAAATTAGAAACAAATCCAATAAACCAGGAAAAACTATCGATTTCAGCCACCGTGACCGGGCAGGTCCTGAACCCCAGAACTGACAGCGGTCGGGCAGATGACGTCAGTGGGAACATTCAGTAGCT